>NC_063229.1:9340984-9644015 GCF_020740725.1 Corvus hawaiiensis | reverse complement strand
GTAGCGCAAGGAACGGTTGAGTTGAGGTCACTAACAGGAGGTGGGGGAGCAGCAACAAGCAGCAGGGTTTGGGCCAGGAGCTCCTTTTGCTGACCACAGAAAAGTGTCTGCAGAGCTTGATTCAATGGTAGAAAAACAAATATTATGGGAAAGAGATGAAAATTGATTATTTTTTTTCCAGGTGCCTGGAAGAGTGGAGGGAATTTTCCAGTTACTTGTACACTGATTACTGTTTTGAGGAGGATGACAAAGATGGGGATACGCTTGAGCTTTTGGAATACGCTGCAGGAATAGCAACGTAAAACCAGGTCATATTTGCGTAGAACAAGCCTGGTTTATTTTAGCAATAGTGTTCTAGAGCTGGTGAGGAGAATGTTTCTGTTGGTGAAACACAGATAATGAACATCCTATGGCTGTAGGCTAGGAAATTATATTGAAGCCTCAGTTGGCATGGGCTCCTCCTGAGCCCTCCAGAAACAGAAGCAGCATTGGGAATCGGCACTTTCCTGCAGGATTGTGTTTTTCAGAACTCAAATCCTGACAGTGCCAGGTCACCCTGCTTTGAGTCGTGGTGGAAAAGCTGTAGTGGGACTCAAATCTGAAAGAAGAGGGGTGGGAAAGCACAGCCTCAAGGAGACCAAGTTTTTGATTCCATAAGGATTCACTTAATATATCTTACTGCCTTTAACATAAAGGCAGTTTTTAATGATCATATGTGTTGTGGTTAAATATCTATGTTTGCTTGATTGTTTCCTGCTCTAGGAAATTGGAGCTGATTCTGAATGCTGTGCACATTTATTGTATCCACATGTCTGCTGTTATGCTTGTAAAACAGTGCAAATCAAACCCGATATAACTCATGGCATCACTTCCCCGTGTAAATATTGCAGTGGGTGAGAACGCTGGGGTTTGCTTAACAAACAGTGAGTTGTGAAACACTTTTGGAAGATTTCTGTTAGAAAGGAGGAGGGAACTGAAATACAAACTTCAAGGATATTTTTAGCAGCTGGTAAAACATTGTCATTTTTCTGCCAGCCTGTGTGCTCTTTTTTTTTTTTTTTTTAATTCCCAATCAAAAAGCACACTATGAAATGAAAGCTATTTTTTCTTTTTTTTCCCTGAGAGTTTAAAAATTAATTGTCTTTTGTACAGAAGGAGATCAAGCCAAACCTTCCTAAACCTGCACAAGAAACATCATCCCTGGAATTCTAGATAAAATCTACTGTCAAGCAGATACTTGACCCAAATAAGTAGAAGAACCTTAGAAAATTAAATCTTTGATTTCACCTAAGTTTTTTTGGGTCACAATTTGGCAGTGTACCTGAAACAAAAGCTGAGTTTAAGTGGCTCCCACTTTCCTTTGGTATTTAATTGCACCCCCACGCTCTCCTGCAGTTGTTCCGGTGAAAATCTCCGTGCAACCATGTAGAGAACCAGAGAGAGGAACTGATCTGTATTTAAAAATAACTTTTTAAAATAAATCGGTTTATTTTTAACATATTAGTTCCTGTCTCAAGTTCAATCACAGCTATATGTGTGGTCTTGGTACCACTGAGGGGGTAGCAGGAGGAGGGTGCAGGAATTTGGGGTGGGAGAAGTTGCTGATGCTGAGACCTCTTCCCTTTCTGCTTGTCATGTTGTAAACAACAAAAAAACCCCTAAATTTTCCATCACACTGAAAATTATCCAGCTGTGTGCAGGAGATCCAAAACATCTGCCCCAGAAAGTGTGATGCCTGCATCCATCACAGGCTGCTTCCAGGCCCGATGCTGTTGACTTTGTTCATTAACAAGTCGTGTGGTGGGATGTTGTGAACCCTCAAGTGAGTTGTTGGATGGCACCAGGCTGGGAGGGATGACTGGCTGGAAGGCAGCGGTGCCAGGCACAGCAGGAATTCCACCAAGACAAGTGTGAAGTCCTGCATGTGGGACAGGATAACCCTGTGCAGCAGTTTGGGTTGGCAGCCAAGGAGAGTGAAAGCAGCTTTGCAGAAAATGTCTTCTGGTGAGTAAGGAGCTGAAGAGGAGCCTGTGTGCCCTGGCAGCCAGGGAAGGCTGGCTGCCTGCCTTAGGAAGAGCATTTGGAGTACAGGATCCAGTTTGGGGATCTCCAGGCCAAGAAAGACTTTGACAAGCTTGAGCAAGCGCAGCTGAGGCCATCAAGATGATGTGTGTGAGGAGAGGCTGAGACAGCTTGGTTTAAAACCTTGAAGAAGAGAAGGGGGGTGGGTGGATTATCCAGGGCCAGACCCTTGTCAGATGTGCCTTGAGAAAGGATGAGAGGTAATGAACACGAATTACAGGAAGGGAGATTCTGATGGGGTGAAAGGAGGAGATTCCTCACAAAGTGGTCAAAAGGTGGAGGAAGCACCTGGGGAAGTTCTGCTCTGTCTTCCCTGCTGGTATTCACAACTGGGCTGTACAAGCCACTGAAATCTAAATCTAAAAGTAGCTCTGAAGTTACTTTCAAGGTAATTTATTCTGCAATTCTTAGAGATGACTCCAGGTGACAGAGCAGTAACGCTGCCCTAGGTCAGGATGATTTCTCACTCCCCTGTCTGGTGACACCACTTCAGGTGTAATTCCAGCTGCTCCTCTTTCCAGACTGTACTTTCCCTGGTTCTTGCCTTGCTGACAGCAAGACTCCTGTACTCAAAAGTGTCTTTCCTTCTGTTCACCTTTCCACAGTAATTCTGCCAAAATGGGTCCTGCAGTGAGTGAGCTACAGGAAAGGGTCAGGAGCTTTTTGTGGCAGGAGGTGACTTGAATTGCCATCGTCTTTGGAGGTTGTGGGACTTGCAGAGAGTTTACTCCAGGTGCTGATCAGTGAGACCTCCAGTTCAGAAAGGTGTGCTGGAGGAATGGCTCATGAAACACCCCTGCATTCCAGGGGGGCTGAGGAGGGGTTGGGAGTGCTCCTCAGAGATTGCTGAAATTTGCCAGGTTGATGGAGAAACACACAGGAACTGTTTTAAAGCTCTGTAAATGGTAAGTGAGGTACTGTTGCCATCCTTTGAAGGACTCCAGTGCCTGTGGCTGGCTCCCCCCTCACTGCTGGAGGTCACCTCCGTCACACAACCCCGGCATCCCAGAGACTCGGAACACCGAGGGAGAAACATCCCTGCTTTGTGCTCCTGCCACACTAAACAGGGCTTTGAAGAGAGGATGAAAGATTTCTTGGATCCCCTCTTATCTCAAGACTGTAATGAAAAGGGCAATATTGAGAAAGAGCGACCTGGCAAAACATTGCCTTTAGTTCTTGGGGAAAAAGCTTGTTTCTTTGAGTTTTCCAGCAGCCGATGCAACCTTGTATGGCTTTTATTCACGCCTTTCTCTCTTCTCATGGGTTTAGTTCTCCAGCTACTGATTTCTAGATGTTCAACTGTCTACGTAAGAGAGCAGGAATAAAAGATGAAAAGGGGGAAAAATAATTAAAAAAAAAAAAAATGAAAGAGAATAATAGCATTGGGAGTCTGGGAAACCCCACTGGGGGTTTACTGAGAAGGTTAAAACACAGTACAAACAAGAAATAAGTGGTGTGAGAGAAGCAGACGCTGAGGAAGTACTTTGGTAACAGCTGAGTTTAAGATGTAATGAGAAAAAATGATAGAAACAGGGAGAAGAAATATAAGAAAAAGAATTGGTTTGCTTATTAAAGTAATTAATTAAGGTAGTAAATGGAGTCTTTAAAATGGAGCTTTTCCTAGCTGTTTCTGGGATGGCATGTGTGTTTTGCTCAGTCATTGGACTAGGTTTAATGCTTTTTACTGTCAGCTTCTTCCTAGATCTTTGAAAATAAATTATCACATTAACATTTGGATACTTCTAGTACATTGCATTACTTTGATTTGTGCCATAGCCCTTTCCAAGGGGCTGCCAGATGTCTGTAGTGCTTGATTTTCTTTGACAAGTGGAACTTGGTTTTCCCATTCCTGGGTTTGTGACAGGAGCTTGGTTTATAGGACTTCCAGAGCTCACACAGTAGCCACTCTGGGTGTGTTGGGAATATTGTGCTGCTTCTGTTGTCCTGGTGTGAGGTTTATTCCTCTTCTTGGATCTATTAAAGCCTGGCTGGTTTGTGTGGCTGGGAATGAAGTGTGTTTTGAGCTCAGCTGGGACGGGTGACCTCTGTGATACAGTCCTTGTACCCCTGTTATGTGATGCTTTCATGTGTAGGGAAGAACTTTACTATTGTTTCCAGAATTGCATGGAAGTACTGTTGCCAAAATGGTCAAAAAATAGGCCCTGTGTTTTATTTGACAGTAAAAGCTAACAATAAAATATTCATCCAAGTCAACAAACTTAAGAAAGCTTTTCTAAAGCTTCTGTGTTTTGGAAAGTAGGCTGGTGTAATAGAATAACTGCAAAATAATGATTTGCTAAAGAGACTAATGAGCTCAGTTTTCCGAGCAGCATTAATCCCGTGTTTAGCTCGGGATTTCCTGCGTGTGGAGCCCTGAAGTCCCAGGGGCTGTCCCAGCAGGGTGAAAAACGAGCTCTGGAGGGCTGGGATGGAGCTCTGGGCCCCGTGGCAGTGAATAATTGCAGAATAGAAGCTCATTGACTAAAGCCTGGTTTACGTGGGGCTGAAGCGCTGTAGTAAACAGTTTGGATTACTGGGAAGTGACGGATGCTTTCGATTCATATAATTCTTTGGCTAAATCTTGTTAAAAGGAGCTGCATTCTAGAGAAAAGAGAAGTGGTTTTGGAGGCACCGTGGAGAGGAACTTGGTGCATTTTTTGGGTTTTGGTGTGCTGAGAGTATTTTAGTACTTATGTGACTAAGTGGATATTTATTTTGCCATAATGTGTGTTTGATTAGATTACATCAGCTATAAATACTGGGAGCTCTGAAGCATCTATTTCGTTGTCTGTCTCTAATCTTGGCTTTTGAGGAACATTTAATGTCTTGTTGTGGTTACAATTAATCTGCGTGTGTTTTAGCAATTAGTGTTTATGTGCAGCGGGCAGCAGCCGATTCTGGCAACTGTCAATCAGCAGCTGTAACAGGCTCTGAGAAAGGAGGGCAGAAAGCACAAGGTGATTCCCTGCCTGCCTGGTTATTTGGGAACACATTTTTGTGGGCAGACACCCTTTCTGGCCTGAGTTACGTGCTATGATTCCCCGTGTAGGCAGTGGAACAGGGCTGTTATCGTGGCTTTGATGTGATGAAGCTCTCTGTCACCTTACCAGTTTAATGGGCTAAAGTTTAATTTGCTTCCTTCACCACCTTTTGTAACAGCTGCTGGTTTTTTACTGTCTTCTAATTTTTTTTTAATGTAGGCATGCTGGCTGGTTTTAAAAAAATCTTCATTATCATCTAGAAAAGTGGATATCCTGTGAGCTGCTGACAGAGGGATGACGAAATACGTAAAAATTCAAAGTATTTGAATTCTTCTGCTTGGCTAAGATTTAATAAAACTGATAATATGAAATAATACAAGCAAAACACAGATGGAGGAGGGAAAATGGTTTGTTTTAAACAGAGAACATCTCTGGTAGTTCACATTTATGAACTTCCTCCTGTGTTTGTAGCCCCCGGCCTTGGGCTTTCCCTACATCTCCGGGGTGTGGGAACACTCTGCCTGTGATTGCTTTTTCCTTATTGTTTCCTTTGAGGCTGTTTGTTTTTTAAAGGGACAGCCTAGCAGTAGGATGTACTGGCAGAACAGTGCAGCTTAGTAAAACCAATCTGAACATATTCTGGAATCTGATATGCTCTGAGCTGGGACTGAGAAATTCACCGGCTGCCTGGCTCCGCAAGCTGGACACCTTGAGTGAGTCCCCGCATCTTTCTCTGGCAGCCACCACCTGTAAAATGGAGTTAAAAATAATGATCTTCCTTCAGCTGTTTTCCAGGTTACAGGAGGTGGGCACAGTCCCAGTGTCCTCATTAGCATTTTTTAATAAGGCTCTGCAGGTTAATGCCTTGCCCTGGTTTGAAGTTGCGGAAGCCGAGTGCTGGAGTGTCCCCACTCTGCCTCCTCCCCTCTCCTGAGCTTCTGTTCAGGAGTGAGTTTATTGCACTGCTATGTGTGGACAACACCTGAATTCTTTGCCCTGAAGAGCGCAAGGTGAATGTGTGAAAGCAGCAGGTATTAATTTTGTACGTATCCTACCACTGGTTTGAGCTCTAATAGTACCCTCTTGCATTAAGTAGATTTAAATGTCTTTTAAACTAGGAGGCAATAAAATATTCAGGATCTGCGAAACAGCTTCTTTTTGCATCTGATAGCTCATTATCTGAGCCTTCTCTTTGGATATGGGTTTTTTCCCTCTACATTGAGAGGAGAAATGCCACAAAGGCATAAGTTTGTTGGGAAGCTTCAGCTCCATTTGCCAGGTGCTCAGCTGGGCTTTGAGTGTGTCAGCTGTGTTTGCTGCTGCAGATCGTGGAGTAGGTAATTGCAATTTGTTTAATGCACTTTAAAAATGGGCCAACAGCCCTTTTTGTGTGTAATTTTTGTAGTTTCATGTGAAGAATAGAGAGGAGTCTGAGAGTCATTTTCCTTTACATAAAAATACTTAAATTATTTAAGCTGGTAAGAGAGTCAAAGTTCAAACAAAAGAGGCTCTTCAATTAGACCTCCCCAAAAAATACAAAAATAAACTGTGTTTTCACAGGAAGGAATTTACCGTATCATAGCTTTTTTGGTTTTGTTTGGGTTCAGTAATTGATACATTTATACTAATATGTTTTATATTTATACAGTTTCTTTGTAGTTACATGTTGTAAAGTGGCTGATTGGTATCTTTTTTTTTTTTTTTAACTGTATCACTTCTGTATAAAACCCACCCTGTGCTATATGCTGGGAACCACTGGTTACTGTGTATTTTTTAGAGTAGGTGACCCCAAGGGATTTATACTCAGCTTTTAGAGGCTGCTTATTACTGGATTTCTCAAAACCTGCATCATGGGGAAGAAATGAAAGAGTGAAAATTTGGACTACCAGAGTGTCAAATTAGGGAGAAAATAGAACTTTAACCTTTGAATGTAATTTCAGTACTAGCAAACCATCCTGAATTCTTTGTTTAAGATAAATAAATAGTTTTATCCAGGTTGTGGGTAAAATATACATCCCCTCCCTCAGCCCTGCCTTCATAGCGTGTGGTACTGAACTGATGCCCAGTTGGTGAGGCAGGAGGGAACAGGCTGGAAAAACAGAACCCCCAGCTGTGAGGCAGGAAAAGGGGGATGAGAAGCAGCACTGCCACGTGAAAAGCAAAGCCAAAATAATTGTTGCTGCATTCCTGGTTCTGTTTCCCAGATGCACAGTGAGGCAGGTGCATGGTCCTGGTCCCAGGGCCGGGAGTTTTCCCGTGTCTCTGACAGCATCTTCCCTCCTGCAGGTGCTGATGTGGCCGGGACGGAGCCCAGCAGCTCTGACAGCAGGGTGGAGCGGCCGGACCCCTACGCCAACGTGGAGGAAGCGCTGCTGGGCGGGGAATCCAGCTACATCCATCAGCCCCTGACTCCGGACAAGGAGGATGCGCTCCAGGCCGCCACCGTGGCCAACCTGCGCGCGGCTCTGATGAGTAAGAACAGTTTGCTGTCGCTGAAAGCCGACATGCTGGGCGAGGACAGCTCGCTGCTCTTCGAGTACCTCCCCAAAGGCACGCACTCACTCTCCCGTAAGTTGGTGTTCTTCTCTTGGATTTTTTTTTTTTTTGTTTACTGACACTTTAAGGGAAGTCTTTAGCGAGAAGAAAATACACATCACCGCCTCGTTGGTTGCTGGTGATGTGTTTATATCCAGGTTTAAATCCTGCTTAATCCCACTTTCTATAAAATTTGGAAACTTTTGTCTGATATTGACCCATCCTTAATGTTAACTGCTGAAGTCATAGAAGAAAATATTCAGCCTGTAGCGCTTGTCCTCAAATTTGTTTTGCTTGTTTGCACAATGGTACTTACAAACAAAATACAAACTATTTGAGTCATTATGGGAAAGGTTTTGAATCCAAACTTGATTGATGTTGAACAGCTTGAATGTTGCTCCTGCGTCTGTGGAAATAATTGGGGTGTTGTAGATTGCATGATCTTTACTTCTTGCAGTTTAATTTTAGAGCTGTAAGTAATGAGCAGCTATTGATTTTGTTATACTTGCACCTGGAAATGAATGTTCTTCTTCTGGTGGTCTGTTGGAGACAGCTGATGTGAACCATTAGGTGTGGACAGCTGATTTTTCAGCATATTTTCGTGTTTCCTTCATTGCAGCTTGATTGTCTAGTGCATAAAGAAAGAGACATGTTATTATGCTGTGTTTTAGTAATACTCTGAGAAGATATATCATTTGTGAACTAGACTAGAGCAAGCAGCAGCTTTCTGAGTACCACATGTTAATTTCCAGAAGAAAAGGTTCCTTTTCATCTATGCTGAGGAAACTGATCAGGTAAATAGAATGAAAAGTTCACTTAGGGATATCTATTACTCTGTTTTCTTTTAGCTTCTTCAATGGCAAAAGACAGAGAACTTTAATGGTCATAGAATTAGAGAATGGATCATAGAGTCCTAGAATGGTTTGGGTTGGAAGGGACTTTGAACATCATCCTGTTCCAACCCATTTCCATGTGCAGGGACACTTACCACTAGACCAGGTTGCTCCAAGCCCCTTCCAAGTGGCCAGCTGGTCACAGGAGTTGTGTGACAAAGGGAATTAACTGCACAATGCAGTGTCAGACTTAGTGTCTCTTTTCACTTCTCATGTCTGAACAGTGGGATTGTTTTTAAAAAAACTCCAAAAACCTTCAAGTTTCTGTACCTTATTCTGTAGCTTAAATATTTGTGGGGAATGGCTGGTGCAGTGTTCTGGTTTCTTTCACAGTAACTCACTTCCCGAAGGATTTCCAGTTAAATCACATTTCAGATTGGCCTCCAGGGCTGAAAATCCCTTAGTTGCAGTGGAGCAGCACAGATGTGGCTCAGTTCAGTGGCAGGGTTTGGGTGCAGGGAGCAGAGTGCCCTGAGCTGGCACCAGGATGGGTGGGAGCCTGGGTCGATGTGCCACCGCGGGTGATGGATGCACCGCGGGCTCGGATCTGTGTCTCCTGACGGGTGAAATCAGCAGTTTCATCTTCTGTCTTGATAAATTGGAATAATGGTGGCACTGCCCTCTATCCATCATCCTTCTCCTCGTTGGAGGTTTTTAGGTTTTGCTTTAAAACTGAAGCACCACTTGATGTAAAGATAAATGTGTATGAAGCAGTCATAAATCCGGGTTAAAAATTAGAGATTGCCCAACCAGCTGAGAAGCGGAGTTTGGGAATGGGCATGGTGCAGGCAGGAGACCAGCTGGATTTAAAATAAAGCTTGATACATTTAGAAAAGGGGGTGGTTGATAGCTCACTAAGGGGGTGGCATGGCTCAGGAGGTCCTGTCCAGCCTGTATTTGAGGTCCTTATTTTCCAGTCTTCTCACTAGTACTTGGATTTCATTCAGCTGAGCTTCAATTATCTCATCTTTATGGAAGCAAAGTGAAATGCCCAAGTCAAAAAGAAGACCTCCTGCTTGGTCTGTAGCTCTCATAGCAGTTGGGGATGTGGCATTGGCCTGGTAAGAGGGTTTTTATAGAAGCCAGGAGTTAAGAGACATATTTTTCTTTCATCTTATTCAGATTCACAGGTATCAGTTTATTTTAATAACTTGAAAAAGATCTTGTGATATACGATTCCCTTTTAAGTGGTCATTACTGAATACAACAGGACATCAAGCTTGATGAGAATTTTCGGTGTTTAAAATGACAGTGGTAGGCAGATAGTGGAGATGTAAAAGCACAGTCTAGGTTGGTGCTGGCTTTGTAGGTGTTTTTGACATTTTTCTTCAAAAACAATTTGAGGATGTTGAGTCATTTTAAGTCCTGGGTTATATTACAAAAAAAAAAAAAAAGAGGAGGGGGTAGGCAGGAGCACAATGAAAAAGATTGAATTTAACCAGACAACCAAACCCAGCGGTTTTCATCTGTCTTGATTTGAAAAGAAATGCGCTAATTTCAGGGGTTATAAGTGATCAGTCTCTCTTGACCTTAAAGAAGTGAAGTGTTTTTTAATCTTGGCTGCTATCACTGGATTGTCTTCTCTTACAAAGCACTGCAGTACATAACTGCCTCAAGGAGCAGTATTCAGGTTTTGTTTTGGTTTTTTTTTTCTGGAGGAAAAAAGACTTATTGGAGGTGGACAGATGCAAAGAGGATGTTAAACATGTTTAAAATTTGGATGAGCCATTTCTAAAGGGGATATTACTCTCCAAGTTACTGCACACATTAAAAGTTTTCACTTGCTGTTCCACATAATTCATCCTGTTTTAGAAGTTAGGGGCTACCTCAAGGTTTTCCTTTTACCTCATGTTCTTTTTAACTAATTCATTATATGATCATATGAGGTATGAAGTTGACATTCTGCTGGTGGAAAATGAAGCCCAGAATGTGTGTGGGGGGGTGTTGTATCACTATGGTGAATTTCTGAAGTTAATCAGTTCAAACTCATTTAAAATCAGAAGGAAAAACTTAAATATCTTGCCATTTGGTTAGCACAGTTGCCAGATAACCTGCAGCTGAAGGGCTCTGAGAGTTTGATGTTCATGGTGTGTGATCAAGATTGACGTTGTTCATATGCTTGTCAGAAACCTGGAACACACAGGTTTTACAGAAAAAAAATGTGTGAGTTACTCATGGGTAACACCGAGGTTCTCTGGGGAACTGTTGGTTACTGAACCTGCCTGGGTTGTTGCTGGGGGTGCCTTTCAGATAAGACATCCTGAGAGTTTTCCTGGTCTTGCCGTGTTTTCCTGGTTTGTCTCTAAAAGCAGGTGGTGCTTGTGTGATTTCCACTCCAGCAGAGCTGCTCTGCAGAGCTCCTTGGTTTAATAACGTGTCTTATTTCATTTATGAGCCTGAACTTTGGTAGCATTGTTCTGCACGGTTACATCACACATCCAGAAGTCTCAAAGGCTTCAGTCGAGTGTTTTGAGCTGGTTTTGCCAAGTATAATCAAGAGAACAAGGATTTTAATATTCATTAGAAAATGAGGCTGTTAGGTTTACATCCTTGTTTTCTCATTAAAAAAGAAAAGTTTCAGGTCGTGGGGGGGACCAACTCCCTTAAAGGGCGACTTCCACATTTCAGAATAGCACATTTGAAGGCTTTTTTATATGGCTAAGTTTGGCTTTTCCTGTTTACCCTGTTGCAACTGAAACTGTTTATAGAAGCAATTCCTATGAAGCTTCCAGTCCAAGTGATTACATGGTACACAGAGCCCTTTTCTTTTGGGCAAACCAGCTAATAGATTATTTTTAGTTAGTGGTTCATTGGAGCCAATAATTTATCCTTACACTGGATGTTAAGGAATACGTTCTACACAGTGGTCAACTTTCCCAGGAAGAAGTTAAAGGTATTCAGTTTGGTGGAATTTTTGTACATGATAAAAGAAGATTTAGAGGAGAATGGATGCAGTTTTAAATTAGATGTAATAACTTTGCCTTTCTCTTTTCCACAATAGTTTACTGTCTAGCTGTCATGAGAATTCTGTATTCACAAAAATACTGCTAAACCCCTGCTTCATTTTCTGTGTGCAGAGCTGACTGAAAGAAAGTGGTTTTGATTCCTGATTTAGAATTTAAAATACTTTTGACTAAAATTCATTTTAGCACAAGTTTAGGAGGGAAAAAGGTTTCTCACAGTACGAGTCAGAATGGACATAAATCTGCGTTCTTGTGTACAAAGTGTGGGTCATTGATGTGGGTTTCTCTCTTCTTGTGTTACTTGCAGTTGTTGAAACCAAATAAATACTGATTATTGTTTGAAAACTCATCTTTGTTGTGTTGTACATCTTTGTGTGTTTGTACACCTTGGATGATAGTTTATTGCTTCCCTGTGCTCTATTTCATTGCTCATTCATTAGCCTTATTTTTGCTTTAAGAAGTGCAGAGGTTTTTAGGAACCTGTGGAACACTGGGAAGGTGCTAATAAAGAATTCATCAAGCCAGGCCCCACTGGTTTATCTTTACTGTGTGCTAAAATACCATTAGTTCAAAGAAGTGTAACCCAGAGATGCCTTTGGGGCAATTTGAATCAGTTTGGGATGTTCAGGGGTGGAAAAAAAGGAACGTGTGGCTGTCTAGGCAGGAATTCTGCTATGGACCTGTAGAGCTGGATTACTGGTAACAGTTTCTAACAGGAAATACTGATAGATTCCTTTTTTTCCTGAGTTTTGGCTATCTTGAATTTCTGGCATTTTGTTGTCCTACTTTTAAATGACAGCAGCAACAGATGAGCAGCACCTGAAGGAAACCTTGGAGCAGCATTGTTATCCCAGCTGAATAGAGTTAACTAAGTTGGGAAAGATATCGATCTGCGATCAAAGCAGAGGAAAGTAAATCAAACATCCAGCTCGTGGTACAAGAGCAGATTTTCCTTTGATAGCTGATAAAAAAGTAAGGTTTGGGATTGTTCACATTTCGAAACCTTGGTGTGGTTTCACTCAGAGTGCTTTGTTGTCACGCAGATCACAGTGCATTGTATTCGGACACAGTGTAAACTGTGACTTGTTATTTGTAGCTGCATTAAAGAGTGTTTTTTATATCCCTGAAGGTTGCCATCAGACTCTTTTGTGCTGGAAATGAAAAAGCCTTTAGAGCATAGAGTGCTTTAAATACGAATTTGTTTATTTAATGCCATATTTGCTTCTGGTTTTGCCTCCCTGCGTTTCAAAAAGAACAACCTGCTCACTATGTCATTCCAATATTCAGTCAAGGCATGTGCTAAAGTTTGTATAATAATTTATAATGTACACTGATATTGATGACACAGTCTTTATTTGTATTTAGCTTTGTCTTTGATCCTCAGGGCAGTTTCTGGAATATTGTTTTCCATTTGGGTGTTGCTAGAGTGTAGGCGAGGGCCGGACACAGCATGTTTTCCTCTTGAGTTATGGGAGATTTTTAGACTGTAATGACTGTCAGGTATAATTGAACAGTTTTGTACAAATATTTGAACTTCCATCCTTGCTAAATATAGAGTGACAGGAATCCTTTTTCCCATCTTTTGTAAAGCACTTTGAGATCACGGACTGACAGTCCAATATTAAATAAACCACCACGGACAGATCTTGAGATCTGAACCTGTGACATAAACTTTCAAGAAAGTTAGTGGAATGAAGTTTGCATGTACACTTCTTAAAGATGGAAATGTCTGTGTTCAGAATGGTGCTTCTCCAAGAGAAATGTGATTGCTCTGGATATTTGTGCTGCACTGTGTTTCTTTCTCCCGACGGACTCTGTAGTGACCGAGCCCTGCGATGTCACTCCAGTACACACAGACATTTGGGTGGGGAGGCTGGTTTTAAAAAAAAAAAAAACCAACCCATCAACCAGAAAGACCAAAAGCCTGGCATCCCTGTCCTGCTGCATTCCCTCCCACTGACAGAAGATGAGCTGCGAGTGCTGGGGCGCTGCCTTTGCGAGGCCGTTTTTAAAGCCACCAGCTGGTGCTCGTTCACGTGGGTGAGATTCGTTTCCTGTGTTCCCCAGGGCCTGGCACCAACTCGAATCGTTCAAGGGGTGAAAGTGATGGCAAAGTGGAAGCACCATCTCCCCTGCTGCCTTCAGCACACCTTGCCACTCAGAGCCCCCCCGGGATCTGCTCTTCTGGTGAAATGTCACCAGAAACCGGGATAAAAGGAGAGGTGCCTTCCTCAACCCAGGTAAGAACAGGGGCAGAAATGCAAAGAATTTGAAATACAAAGGTGTCTGTTTGATCAAATCCTCCCCAGTTAGGAGTATTTTGAAAGATCTAACACCTTATACTTTAATCTGTGAGCTTTTTTTAAAAAAATACAGGTTATTTTAAAACTAGAAGTTGCTTGAGGGTCAGGACTGGTGCTGTCCCAGTTTTAGTCTTTCTGCCTTACCTCAACAGAACTTCTGTTCAAAAACCTCTGGGTTTTTTAAAATAAAAATGCCCTTTTAATTGTCAATCCCTTCATTTGCATAACACTGCACACTAGCATATAATAATGGCATGAGGCCTCGGCTACCCGTTGCTCACTTCTGGTGTTCTGCATTTGGGTTTCTTGTAACCATCTGAATTTGGACAGAAGTGGGCTGGCTCTCTCTATTACAGAAGTCAGAAGTTTGACCTAAAATCCATAGCTTTCTGCAGCATTTCTTATTCTTAATGTTTTTGAATGATACTTCAATTCTACGAAACAAATGGGTGGAAGCACAGATTTTCCTTTGCAGTCCCCGTAGAGCGAAGTGAGCTGGTCTGCACAGACCTGCCGAGGCTGCAGCACGCCTCTGCCTCATACAGGGCTGCCATCTGCCACACGCTGGCATATCGCAAAGGATTTATTAAAAAAAAAAAGATAAAGTCAGCTTTTATTTAGAATTTGGATCAGCAGTGCCAGAGGGCATTGCAAGAAGGGGAGCTACGCAGAAGGTGTTTGTGTTCTACAGGCTCTTCTGTGTGGAAAGGAAAAGTACCTGTGGAGGGCTAAGGGAGAATTTTCCAGTTCTATTGTATCAACTAAAAATTTTCTGTCCAGCGTTTCCCACTGGCCTGAGTGGGACCTACGAATGCTCAGTGAGAATGGAAACTGAGTAGTTATCCAAGACTTAAACAGGGATGTTGATTACTGTCTTCAAATGTCAAAACCAGATCCTGCAAGATAAGGGCCCAGTTCCCTGCTCTGGCAGTGAAAGTTTGCAAAAGCACTTTGGGTTGCCAGGTCAAATGATTGAGCCTCCCTTAGAGAAGGAGTGAAGGCAGTGACAGCGATGGGAGTCAGAGCTCTGCTACAGGACAGGCTCCTGTAAATGCCTGCCTTAACTTCCCTGTGCTTTTCCTTTGCAGGCTGCCTACGATGGATTGCTGGCCCTTTGGCAGTTTGATAACTCTGACTCAGGTAAGCAGAGAGAAAAATACACTTTTAAGCTGTTGCTGTTTTATACAAGAAGAGGCTGATCCGTGCGTGCGTATCCATGGGTCTGTTTCAGATACGAGCTTCCCAAGGTCAGAAGACATGGACATCACTGCTGATGGGACCTTCCTGGATTCGGCCCTGGCCAAGAGGCTGACCTGTGGCTTCTGCAGGAGGGTGTTCCAGTGTGCTGAGGAGCTGAAGGAGCACATCCACGAGCACGCCTTCTCCATGCTCTTCCCTTTCGACGCACTTGACTGCTCCCGGCCCGGCCTCGCCGACGGCGTTCCTGCCGGCCAGCTCGCCCGCTTCCAGTGCTCCAAGTGCCCCGCCAGCTTCACCTTGAAATCCAACATGGACCGGCACGAGAAGACCATCCACTTCCACTGTAAGAAGATGCAGTGTCCTAACTGTGCCAAGCTGTTTCGTGACAAGACAGACTTAAACCGGCACCTTCTGTCCGTGCACTCAAGCGAGCGCACCTTTGTCTGTCTCTGCTGTGGGAAGGGCTTCGGCACCCAGAAGAACCTCAGTAGCCACGTGAAAATGTGTTACCTGGGCTCTGCCCACCTGGCTGGGCTGGAGCTTTTGGACAGTGTAGGACCGAGCGAGGATCCTGAGGATGTGTAGCTGCTGTTGTTGTATATGAGACACTTCCTTGAACTAGGAAAAGCAAATTGTGCCATGGTTCTCGTGCTGCAAATAAATGTTCCACAGGTGTAATTTCATAGAGTAACTCCCCAGAGCTGATAAGTTGATGCTGTGCTGGTTCCAGATGCTGTGTCACTGCAGCCTTGGTGCAATTTTTGTGCAAAGATAATTTTTTTGGGTTCATAAAACAGGCACTTTGGCTGTTTTATTGGTGTGCTCAATCTGTGTTCTGACACTACCTTCAACTGCTTTATCAGTAGATCTCAAAGTGCTTTATAAAAGAAATGGTGATGTTTTCCTCCGATTCCTCAGGAAAATAACATCCCTCAGGTTGTTGAAAGTGCTGGCAATAGAATTAATAAGAGAATTCAATTCTGAGTTCTGCTCTAGTGCTCTGTCCATTAGACCATTTGGGCATTCCAGGGGTTTTCACTGTGAACTTAGGAGCTGTGGAAGCACTGGGTTGCTGTTTGTAAAGTCTGGTTTTTCATGTCTTTCAAAGGAGAAAAACATGCTGCTTCTTGATATGTGCAATAGGGTATGTTATTTGGGCTTGAAAGTTGTTGCAAGGCTTGCATATTTTACTGATATTATATTTCAGTACTTTCAGGGCTTTTTTAAAAAATCATCCTGGACTATGGCTGTGGTTTTCAGGGATTCTGTACATTTTTGTGACTCGTTTGGTTTACATACTGTAATTAAATTAGGCAGGCTGAGTATGGTGGTGTTAAAGCAGAGGAAGGAGGCTTCACATAGATTTAATTGTAACTTGGGGTGTGCATACAGAATCAGTAATGGCTGTTCCTGGTGGGTAGAAATCTGTAATTCCTATTTCATTCTGTGAAATTCACTTACTTTTTAAAAAGATTAAATATTTCTGTGTCTCTTGCTATATATTTACATACAAAACTAGATTATGGTAACTGTGAAATGAAAGTAGCATAATTAAGAGCAGTGCTTCCCAGCTGCTCTGTGTGCAGCACAGCTTGTCAGCATGTGGGGTAGCTTTCCTCAGTGTGAGAGACAGCTGAGGAGAAAAAAAAAAACAACTTCTACAAATGTTCTCTGGAGTTCCTCAGGGAAGTTCTTTCTCATGATACTGTTGCATCTCAGGGAGACAGAAAATGAGAATACGTAGTTGTGCACAATGTGGACTTAGTGGGGAGCTTCTTCCCAGCCCTTTCCTGTGGAAAGGTGAATGGGAGAGCCCATCAGTTCCTGCTGCCCTTGGGCTTGTAGGGAAGGAACAGGTGTGTTCTGGTGCAGCTCTGCTCCCCCTGTTCCTGCTGGGACTCAGAGCTTCTGGGAGACAGCTCCATGCCATGCCAGGGCTGGGAAGCTGGAGTTTCCCTGCTTGGCTTAGCTCTTACTCTTCATTTGAGCAGGCTGCAGTCAGAATTGAGAATTAAGTTCCTGTGTAATCACCGTAGTACACTTTAATCATTTGGGTTTAAGTTTTATGGTTTCTGCAAAGTCAGGTTCATTTTTTCCACTCTTGTTCCTGTTGACATCTTCGGCATCAGAGATCTCGGCTGTCTGTGAATGTGTGTAGTTTTTAGTGTCAGCTTCCCTTGTGACAGATGTCAGAGTAATTGCCTCATGATTTATTTTGCTCTTAAATAATCAGCAAGTGAGAAAGGAGAAAGCTGAGCTAGAAAACAAAGTTGTAACCCAGTGAATCTTATCTGGAAATTCGAGAGCAGCAGGGAAGGATTTGTCTGAGTTGGGAAAGTAAGATGCCAGCAAAAGCAATTTCAGCAAACTTTAAAAGGTTTCATTATGCGATAATAGTTAATGAGGTTTCATGTTTGTTCATTTTTCTTGTATTTTAGAATTTAATTCAACATGGAATTCTTTTTCTCTAGTCAGGTCAATGCTGTCTCTAATAGAGGTGTCAGTAGTATTTTCCTTGGCCTGTACATCAGAGTGCTTCCTGACTTCAGCACTGGGAATTTCCAGTGCTTCCCTTCAGGATCAGGACTAGGTTTTTTTAATTATTAGAACTGAAGGGTATAACAGGGCAGAGCTTTATTGGGTTTGTGTATAACAGGTGTTAGAAGCAGGATTCTACTGTTAGGAAATGGCAGGGGAAGCTGATGGGAGGTGTGAGTCTGACAGTTAAATTGCACCTTGCTATTTATAACCTTAAGTATAACGAGGATTTAGCGGACAAGAATTCTCCCGAAGTTTGTGAATTCTTTCTAATAACCCAAAGAATGTAGTATTTCAGTGATTATTAACTAGCTGCCAGTTTACAGAGTTAATCCAGAGCAGCTCTATCAGGCATCACTAGTGCTTTTCCTTCACTCTCAGGGATGCAGGAGCCTGTTTCCTTTCACAGCCTCAGTGAAATAAGTTACTTGAGCTGACAATACCAAAGATTTTTTTCCCAAGCATTATTGTGTTGGTTTTAAAAACACACATTTCCATAAATATTTTAGTGGCATTAAGTACACAGATTTTTACTGTGGCACTGTTTCTATTTCCTTCTCCATTTCTTGGTGCTGTGTCCAGTAGCTCTTTACCCGTGGTGCTGCTGTTTATCACCTTGATGATCATGTTAAAGATGATTTCTTAGGGCCTTAATGCTGCTACATTTAATGCTGCTCCATAAAATATTGTCATTTAGACAAAGGATGGTGCTCATACCAAAGCTGGTATTTGTGCATTAAATAGATGTACTGTGGGTGCATATATTTAACAGGACTGTGAAAATGTTAACTCTGCAATACAGTTATTTTTCTGACAATGCTGCTGGTTTTCAGGTGTTTCCTTTTGTAGATACCAGAACTAAATATGTGGCTATTTGGTGCAAAAATAGTTTTCAATAAAGCTATAGCTGCAAACAGTGTTCTGTGAGTATTTTTAAATACAGAAGCTGAAAATGTTGGGTTTGAGTGATTTAAGCTGAATGCAGGCACGAGGGATCTTGGAATCGGACAGAGTCAGGAATAGGCTGTTGGAAATCCATGGATGTGTTGGAAGCAGGTGGCTGGGGAGGAGCCTGCTGGGGGTGCAGGTCATGCACCCAAGGCTGGGTGTTGCCTTTTCAGCTTTGCAGCAGCTCAGCCCTGGAAGGGAGAGATGTGGGCAGGAAACAAGAGCAAGCACCAGGTCACTGAGGGAACAGCAGGATCAGGTACAACCCAGCGATGGTAAATCCCAGGAATAAGGGATTTAGTGGTTTTCTGTCCTTAAAGCACTTTTGCTTCATTATCCCAGGATCTGGTTGCTGTCAGGATCTCCAGTCAGTGTTTTCCAGTGGCTCTGTGTCCTGGCAGCTGGGGTCTGCAGTGTGTGTGGTGTGGAGCAGGGCTGGAGGAAGGAGGGTTCATGTCCCCTCTTGACTCCCTGTGCTCAGTTTACAGCTTGCTCACCTTGTCTACACTCCATAGTGACGGGGTTGTTGGAAGTGTCTGTGTGGCCTGTCACCAAAATCGAGTGGTTACAAAATCAACTGAAATGTATTTATAATAAATAGCTTTGTATCATGAAATTTCTACCTGCTGTAGAAAAATGTGGGCTCCTTGCCTCTGAGTGTATAGATGAGGGAGTGACAAAGCCTAGGAGAAAATAAAGGAAAAAAAATTTCCTGTAATATAAAAGACAAAGAATTTTCATATTCTAGTTGTTAAAAAAAAAAAGAAAGATGTAACAAGTAGAGCTTGCACAAAGCTCTGGGCATCAGGCTGTGCTCAGGCATCTCCTCCAGGAGGTTCCCAAAGCAGTGCAGAGTCATTTCTCACTGCCCCATTGCAGTGGGTGAGCTTTGCTGACAGGTGAATAAAATGTTCCTTACCATTGGCTTTCCCTGGTGTCCTTGTGGCAGCCATGGCCCAAGGGAGTTGGTGTTTGGGGTGTTTTTTTTCCCCTGTAGGCTAGAAAATTCTCTTGACAGCTTTACAAATGGGCTGAAAAAACACCAAGGTACCCAAAAAAAAGCAGTTGTGGGCTGGACCACCACAGGTCCAATCTAACAGAATATTAGATGCAAGGCAAACTGATAATCAAAGGAAGTTTTTCTTCCACAAAGTTATCTGTGTGGAGGATGTGTTTTAATTCTGAGTAGTCAAAACAAATGCTGAGATAAACTTTGTATCACAGCAGCTTTTAAGATCTTGAATCATGCTTTTAGTGTGTATTAGAACAATAGAAAACTACTTAAAATACGTTTTCTGAGATGAGCTGGTGTTGAAATGTTTGTTCTGATTACCCAGGAGGGTGTTACCTTATTTAAAGGTGTCTCTTAGTAGTGTCAGCTGTTTTGCACTTCTATATGAGTGACAAATGTAGTTACTTTTCATGTTGTTTCACCTGTATTGATATACAAGACAAAGTAAATTTTAAAAGCAGAAGAGGAAAAAAAAACCAGCCCACAAACTGGGCATGAAATGGCACTGAGTATGTGGGCTTACCAATTTTCTTTAAAAAGGCCATTTTTCAGTGTACAGTGTTAATTCCAGGGCATTACCTGTGACATACTGAGGGCATGGACTGTGCACACACCTAGTAGGGCATTTATAGTATATATTGCATTTATTGTATGTGTTCTATTTGTAATATTTCATTAAGCATCTAAAAATATTGCCGAGTTCTGGGTCTGTTAGGAGCTAGGGAATAGATCTGGCATTCCCCTGTTCCCCCAGCTCTCCTCCATAGATTGTCTCCTTTACCAGCAGCCATTTACATACACATAAGTTACAGTGATTAACCAGAACTTGCTTTCTTTTTTCCCCCCTCCTTTTAATGTAAATATATTGCTTTAAGAAATAACAATAATTAGGAGAAAAGTGGCTGAAAATGAAAACACTAAAGGGAAGCAATAGAATGAAGGAGAAACAAGAGGTTTAAAGTCATCTCCACAGTGGACAGTCACTTCCAAACTTGTAGTGGGTGGGTGGGTGGTACCCTCAGGGAGCAGCAAATACTCTGTTTTCAACAGCTGTGTTTTGTGTGTGGCACTGTCCCTGTGTCACTGGATAATGTAGAGAGTGGTGGTTGTAACTGTGCTGTTTCCTCTGGGTCATCCTCGGTCTCTGCTCCTTCACCAAAACACTCCTGGGGTGTGTGATGATGTTCTTGCACCACCCCATAAAGAACACTGGCACTGTTGGGGTGCCACCTTCATGGACTTCTGTTCTGGCTCCCTGCTTCTTCCACAAGTAGTATTGTTAGCATTTTAGATCTTGATATTTCAGATAATCCTTTAAAATAAATCAGACCTCTAGCAGGTTGACAGCCCTCTTCATGATCCCTTTAGCAAGCAATGTCTGTAACAGGCTGTTGCTAAATGTTTGTGTGTCAGCTTGTTCAAAAGTTGCTCTGATGGAGGTACTCAACTTCTTAGCTTTAATAATAGAGGGGCAGTAGCACAGTACAAGGATTAAAAATGTGTAGCTGGTTAAGGGGTGAGGGTGTGATTTCACAGTGAACTAATTTAATAGTGCAATAGTCAACGAGAAGTCTGTTTTGAGACGTTCTGAGATTGATCTGTATATTCTGCTTTCTCTCTTGCAGTCAACGAGTTCACAGTCATCAGGAAGAAGTTCAAGTGCCCATACTGCAGCTTTTCAGCCATGCACCAGTGCATCCTGAAGAGACACATGCGATCCCACACGGGAGAGAGGCCCTATCCCTGCGAGATCTGTGGGAAGAAGTTCACCCGCCGGGAGCACATGAAGCGCCACACCTTGGTAAGGGCAGTGCTGGGGACTCAGCCCTTTGGTTCTGGGTAAAGAGAGCAGGAGCTTCACCTCATTTAAGTCTGCAATTTGTTTGCCACACAGGGCTCATCTGAAGGCTTCTCCTGTATCTTTTTTCCCTGCTTTTCCAAGGCCTTGTGGCTAGCTGCCCGTTCATCCTCCTGCTGTTCTCCAAGCTCAGCTAGAGGCTTTCCAGGGTTTAGGCTGGATTTTTTTAGCAAAAAATTCTTCCCTGAAAGGGTTGTTCAAGGTTGCTGCCCTGGGCAATAGTGGCGTCACCATCCCTGGAGGGGTTTAACAAACGTGTAAATGTGGCTTTTGGGGACATGATTTAGTGGTGGGCTTGGCGGTGCTGGGGTGACAATTGGACTTGATCTTGGAGGCCTTTCCCAATCTTAACAATTCTGTATTTCTATGACTTGGTGCAGAAAGCTTTAAAATACATTGCTCAGCAAGAACTTGAGGCAAAACTACTCTGATCTGGCCATGCTTAGTTATCAAAAATACTGTTATACCTTATTAAAGAGGCTGCTCAGCTCTGACTGCAAGGCTGGTGCTGGTATCTGGCTCTTCACAGCTTCTCCAGAAACAAAATATTAAGATGAACGTTGATTATTTTTCTTTTCAGGGTAGAAGTCACTTGCCATCCTAAAGAGGTTCTCAAAGCTTGGTGTAGAGGTGGTACTGTGGCAGAGCAGGTAGTTTCTAGGCAATGATTCCAGCAGCAGTGCCAGCAGAGGGCCTGGCTCACCCCCGACGATGCCCCAGATTCCACACCGGGATCTTGGAGCCCTGTGTGACAATTTCCACAGTGCCCAAACCCCCACCATCTCCTTCCCTTGCTTCCCTGCTCCCATCTCCATTCAGATGAGTCCCCAGCCATCTGCTTGGGCACTGCCTGCTCCCTGAGATGTCCCTTCCTTATTTCCTTGGGGCACTGGAGCTGAGGAGGCAGATCTCAGTGTGAGCTCAGTCCTGCTGCTAGCACACAGGTGTCAAGATCTGTTACTGGTTTTGCAGCAGGGAGCACCCAGTCATGCCAGCTTGTTACTTCCAGCCTTTTATTTCTGAGAACTTTCTCTCTTTAAAATATTTTTTTCATAAATTTAGGATGTTGTCAGCATATTTCCCCTTCTCTTCCTTGGGATATTGTCATTTAATCAGTTAGACTGTCATCTTTCTAATAGCACTCTCCAATACTGAGGGCCAAATGCTGTTTCTGTGTTTAGTACTAATTTGGCAGTAAAGGGAATAAGAATAATTTCTGTTCAGTTGCAGCCAGGAATATGGCTCACTTTGAACCTGCTCACTGAACTGTCAGCATTGGAAAAGAGGGAGAGAGGGGATCAGTTTTTTAACAGATACACAGCCTGCTCTAGTGGAAGATGTTCCTGCCCTTGGCAGGGGGTCAGAACTAGATCAGCTTTATGGTCCCTTCCAACCCAAACCATTCTATGATAATTACAAATTGGTTTAGTACCTGTTTTATAATTTCTTTTTTATATGGCTCTTTTAGCCCTTATTCTGCACCCCTGACCACCTTCTGTTCTCCTATTCAGCTTTTGATGCCTGAAAATCATTCTTGTATGAGTTGAAAGTGAGTGATACCTATAGATCCTGATGGATGACTCTGGGCAGCCCTGTCCAACTGCTTTAAAAAAAGTAATAAAATTTAATGCCTTTGCTTGATGCAGTAGAAGAATGTCATGGGGACTGGCTTGGAGCAGGGGAACCTGCAGCCAGAGCACATCAGAGGCACTCACAGGCTTTGAACACGGCTGGGACTGGTGCAACACAGAACCCGAGCCAGTGTCCTGCAGTAGGGAGGGCTGAGGGGCTACAATGGGTCAATTTGTCCTCTTCCCAAAGAGCTTTAGCTCAGCTGAGTATTCCGGAGCGCAGAGTTGTGGAGAATCAGGTGGTGAGAGCTGATGATCCCATGCTGAGGCAGGAGCAGGCGTCCAGGCAGCTGCTTTAAAGTGAAAAGAAGGACTTTAATCAGCAGAACCTTTCCCACAGGCTGTTGTGAGCATGAAAAGAAGAAACCAGTTAAAAAGGATTAGGGACTGGTGATATGTACCCAAGGCTCTGGTGACTGCTGGGCTGCTCAGAACAACCCCAAACCACGGGCACTGGATCCTTGTGTGCTTCTACACCACTTCCTGAAGTCTCTCCTGAGGATCAGTGGCAGACACCAGGCATCGAGTGCCTGTGCTGTCCCCGTGTGGTGTTAACATATAAAAGAATAAAGAAAAAAAAATAGAAAAGAAAAATACACATTTATAGTAAGTACTGGGCAGCCCTGAAGCAGTCAGGCAGTTGGACTAGAAGATGGTCATGGGTCTCTTCCAACTGAACTGTTCTACATATTAATAAAATTAATATGTATTTTACATGTAGTTATATATGTGTAAGTGAAAGTACCTGATGAGGCTCCTTGTGGTGGAGTTTGAGAATTCTCACTGCTCTGGTTTCCTTTGCCTGAAGAACAGCTGAGTGGTTTGACAAGCTCCTTGCCTTCCATGCAGGGCAAAAGTGGCCAGGGACAGATTTCACCGTTTATCAGGTGTTTTGTGCTTCTCAAAGTATGTAATTTTGCTCATTGAATAATGCAGTTTGACTCTGGAAGTGAATTCTTCTATCCTGCAGAGCATTTTCCTTGCTTCCTGTACTGGCTACATATTCTGTGATAGGTCCACATGCCCAGGATTCTTGCAGAATGAGTTATGGAGGAGAAACATTTGTGTCAAACCAAAGTAGTCAGAAATAAGGTGAGAAGTGCAGTCAGATGCATTTTTTGGGAGATACAGGAGGCATTCCCAGTGCTCCTGTTTTTTGGTTCTGGACAGCAGTGGGATCAGGAGGGAGACCACTGTATCACCATGATTAACACTGTTTTGATTGCGGTTGTTCTTCTCTGGTCTGCACAGAAGTGGTACTTGTGGATTGCTTTTTTTTTCTTTTTAACATTTTCCTCTTGGTGGTGGGTATGATACAACTGTTGCACCCCAGAAAAACAGAAAGAAAAGGAAAGAAAAAAAATTGCAATGAAATTTCCTCTCGGAATGATGAGTGTGATGATGAACAGGCAATCCCAAAGGATTTTCCATTGTGTTTCATACTTGCTGGCTCGAATTAATCATGGTGGGTTTGAGTTCATGGTGGAAGCCAGTCGTGATCTCAGGTTGCAGTTGTGGATTTGCCTTTGCGAGAACATGGGAACAGCTCTCATTCCATCTCCGCTGGCATTCACCTCTGTGATCTTTCTTCTTTTCCAGGTCCACAGCAAAGATAAAAAATACGTCTGCAAGGTTTGCAACCGAGTGTTCATGTCGGCAGCCAGCGTGGGGATCAAGCACGGCTCCCGCCGCCACGGCGTCTGTGCCGACTGCTCCGGCCGCGGCATCGCCGGGCACCTGGACCACAACGGCGGAGAAGGGTCCCCAGACGAGTGTTACCCCGGGGAAGGGCAGTACATGGAAGACCCAGATGACATCAAAGTGGAAGGAGACGAGGAGATGGGAGACGAGGACGACATCAAGTGGAAGGATGACGTGGGGATGTCACAGGATGATGTGATTTTAGATGATGACAAAGATGTTGACTCCCCACAGGAGCAGGACAACTCTGGGGAGAACGACAAGGATTTTACCTGGATTTCTTAGGGATTATTTTTTTGTTTGGTTTTTTTTTTTGTTTCGCTCTGTTGTTTGTAGGGGGAGGGAGGGTGGGGAGGAAGGAGTATGTTGGAAAAACTAAGTAGCCTTGTTGTCGTCCATGTGTGCAAAATAACTCTTGTGTTTTCTAAACAAGTCCTTCTCTGTTCCTCTCAGACACTGTCTTAGCAGTGTCGCTTCCAGCGGCACAACTGACTTCGCCTTCCCCCTTTTTCCTTTCCCTTTTCCCCCTGCGACCCCCTGCCCACGGCCACCCCTCCGGCCAAGCCAGCCAGAGGGAGGTGGAGTCTCTGCAGGTGTGGGGAGGCTGGTGAAGCATGAATCCTCCTCCCCTTCCCACTCCGAACCGAGCACCAGGGAGGTCTTTGTGTCCAAAGCAGGTTGGTTGGTTGGTTGGGGTTTTTTTTAACACCTTGTCTGTGCTAAAATCCCAGCAGCAGTGGAATTCCAAGCTAAGGTTGTGAAAGCAGATGGATGGATGTGTTGGAGGGCTTCCCCTGATGATACAGGCCTTTTGCAAAGTTACTTAAAGAGTTTTAATTTTTTTTTATGGAGCCAAATAGATCAAAAGGCAAGTCAGATTACAGCCTTACGAGTACTTCTCTTGGATTCTTAGCTTCCAAAAGAATCACCATCAAAGACAGATTGTGACTTTTCTTGGACCTACTGGCATCTTACCCACATCCTGTCTTCCAGCTTTGGTCATTCACAGGCACCAAAACGCATGTGGTGCTTCTGGAAGCCCCTTTTGCTCTAGAGGGCACAGGTAGTTCTGTACCTGTCACTCTTCTCCACAAATATCTTCACTTTTCTCCCTTTGCTCTGCTGCCTTTTTCACAAATATATGCAAACTGTAGCAAAACCAGGGCATTCGGCGAAGTGCAGGATGAGCTGGGAAAGGCGAGAAGCCCGAGGTGAGGAGATCCCAGCAGGGTGGAATCTTGCTGCTCCCATCCCATGGACTTTGGTGGGGCCAGGATTTCACCTGGGTACCTTGTTCTTCCTTGCCAATTTCAACACTCTCACTGATCACTGGTAGGTCTAACACCTACTTTATTTACGACAAAAACTTTCAGATTTAGCTGCACTGGTTCCGTGTAAATTTTCGAATAAACCATTTTTTCTTTAAATAAGAACCAGATTTCTCTCCCAGCATCTCCTCAGACTCTGTGGGGCTGCACCAGGTAGTTGAATTCTCCCTGTTCATATCGGCCACCATTGCCTTCTTCCAGCTACACCTAAATAACAACAGCAACAGCGTGTGTTGGAATTGTCTTGTTCCTGAGAAACAGCTTGTTCTACCTTGACCTCTTTGCTTCTGGTGCTTTTTTAAATTAAAAAAAAAAAAAAAAAAGCTGAAGACCTCACTCCTTCCTTGCCATCGAGCAGTTTTCTACGACATCTGTGACTGTGGTACCTTGAAACCTGCCACGAAAGACAACCCATTGCCAGAAGCCAAATGACTTAAGGTGCTATTTTCCTTCCTGCAGGCCTGGTGGTCCATGAGGAAAAGCGTGGTTCCACCCAGCAAAGGAGTTAAAAGTATATTGTACAGTAAACCCCCATAAAGCAAATAATCTGAAAGGATTTAAGCCACTCGGTGCTGGGATTTTGTGGAGTGCAGTGGGAGCCTCAATCCTGGCACCTGCAGGAGCTGGATCTCTCTTCGTTCCCCCGTTCCAGTTGCCTCCTGGGTTTATGGTGTTCATTCCCTTTCTCTGCTCCTCAGTTCCTTGCAGACATTCACCCCCTTCTCTCTGCATCCATCGTCCCAGCTCACCATTGCTTCCACTGGGAGCCTCCAGGCTCCTGCCCCATCGGTTTGGGGGTGCTCAGTGCTGTGGGAATGCAGGTCTTCCTAAAATCCTCTGTGTGGCTCAGTGGGGCCACACCAGCACTGCTGCCGCCCCTTGGAGGAGTTAGGGGGACTTGTTGCTTTAGGCAGTGAGCACGGATAACCCCTTCCTTAAATATAGGAGGAGCAGAGCGGATCATGCAGGAACATTTTTCTTGGAAAAATCTCATTTTGCATTTTAGCTTCTTTTCCTTCTCCTCCCCTACTTAAAAAGCTTTAAAAACCCACCCAGTATATCACAATTGGACCTTTATGTACTCTTTTCCAGTGGTTTTGGGGGGTCCCAGAGTGAGGAGGCTGTTCCCTTACCCCAATTTTGGCTCCCCCAGAGTGTGGGCTCTGTATTTATTGTCATTTACCCTGTAAATATGGAGGGGGTGGGGGTGCCTGAGGTCCTGAACGTGCAGCCTCACCTGTTGTGTGTAGACAAATACATACAGTACTTAAAGATTTATCTGTAGCTTTGCTTTTTATATGTAAAAATCTATTTAAAAGAGAATTTTAAAACCCAAACAGCTCAAACCCCTGGGTTTGTGTGACATTCCAATGGCCCATCCCCTCCGATGCTGGTGTGTGCATCCACCTTCTGAGGAGGACTGGCTGTGGGCCAAGCCCTCCTCTTCCTCCGTGCCCTTGGGTAACTCAATCTTGTCATCAGAGTTACGGAGTGCTGAGCTTTCTTCACCATTCCCTTGGAAATATTCTATTCTTTTCTTTCCTTATATTTAAGGGTGAGCAGAGAGCCGGGCAGTGCTCAGGAGTGTTTCCTAATTGTGCCACTTTTGAGGCTCCTTTGAGCTGAGGATGCAAAAAATAAAGCAAAAGCAAAAAAAGGAGAGAAAAATGGAAAATCCACATAAAAACTTAACTTTTTCACGTTATAACCTCGCACGTGCTTCTGTCCCACTAACACACACCATTTACCAAATAAAACCCTTCTAACACCTGATGTCTATTGAAGTGCTTTGTTCTGATGGAGGTGTGCAGAGTTGGAAGTGCAGGGATTCATCTTTAACCTTCTATGCTCCGACTTGGGTTTGAAAAAAGGAATTTGGGTGCGTTTTTTATGCTGAAACTTTATAAACGTCTTCAGTCGCTCCAGGTGATCGCGTCCCTCCAGCTTCTCTCCAGGGTCTCTCGGATCTACTGCCTATGCAAACTTCTGCTCTTGGAGATTTAAACAAAACCCCACTAATTCTGCCTGTTCTGCATCTTGTCTTTGTATTTCCCTTCAGGGCTTTGTATACTTCACTGAGGTTCCCTTTTTTTAATTTTTTCTAAATATATATATATGTGTGTGTATATATATACAGACTTCGTTCCAAAACAATTAACTCCCTTAGAGGTAAAACATGGATATACTCTGTCTCGAGAACTTGCAACTCATTTTTTTAAAGCATTTGTACATGTAAATGTTCCTCCTCGAATTCCTTGATTACCCTCATTTTTTATTTTAAATCTGAGTGCCAGGAGTAGAGAGCGTTTTGGCCACGGTGCGGAACGGGGCAGAGGGCATCGTCCTGTCAATGCCCTCTGGAAAACATCCCAGGGATCCGTGGACATGGAGAGCATCTTAAAGGATGGAGACAAACGAGGTCCTTGTGTCGATTTGGGATTTCCAAAAATGTTATTAAAATCATGAACTCCCCAGTTTTGTGGGTTTTAAGGTCACCCCAAAGCCTCACAGCTGCAGAGCAGCTTTGCGGGGAGGAAGAGGGGACTCACCTAATGAAGGTTTGCCAAGTGATTGTCCTTTCCCTTTTTTTTTCTTTAATCAAAAATCAGTTTTTTGGACAACAAAACGAGTATTTTTTTGTCCAGAAGGAAACCCACTCCAGCGTTACTTCCCCTTTTGTTTCCTCTCCCCACTCCTGCCTTTAAACACTCCACTTCCCTGAAAGCAAAGCTATGGCTGTGGGGTGGGTGGGTGTGTTTTGGGACTGACCCCAAGCACCCTCCCCTCAAAGCTCCCCCTTTTGCACATCACCCTCGAGGAAAGAAACTCCATGAAAACAATGCAAAAACTGGAATTTTTTTCAATATTCTGAAAGATAATCTAATTTTCGCTCATTCTGTGACACGTGCGACTCCTACGAAAGCCATAATTAATGGTTCCTTGATTTTGTAGATCCTGAATTGTGTTTTGAATTTCAGCCTTTTTTTCTTTTTAGTCCCCCTAGTCAGAGTGCTGTGTGTATGCTTTCATATATATTTATTTTTCAACGTGCTTTAAACCTGTCTACAAAAATAAAGCTGAACAAACACAAAAAGGACGGTGTTTGAAGATTGTTGATTTTTTTTTTTTTTTGCTGGGAATATTCTATATTATACTGACTTTATATTAATTATTATAAACCTGTGTTTGTATTGAAGATGTGTTTAATATTTTGGGGAGGTTGAGGAGATTTCGTAACCAGAAGTCAGTGGGAGAACATGCTGTGTTGTACTGATTTTCTGTCGATGTAGTTCAGGTAAATCTGATTTTATTTTCTAGTTGCTGCCCAGTTCCTCGCCTGCCGGGGGCTGCCCCTCGGATAGAACCTTTGTGATGGGATTTAGCTTAGACATACCTGCAAAAATCAATCAGTTTCAATAAATTGGGAAATTGCTGCTACAATTTTGTCTGCTTTTTCTTTTTTATTTGATACATAATTACTATTTTCTTCCTTGCCCTCTGTGGAAGGATGGGGTGACATGGAGGATCCAGCTGCAGGGTCCTGCACCCCACCCTTGCTCCTGGATGCTGGAACAGGGGGTCCCCAATCCTCAAAACCCCCCTTCCCCCCAGCAGAAAGCCCTGCTCACCCTCAGGCTGGGGGTGCTGCACCCTCCCCCTTCCCCTTCCCCCTCCCAAACAGGCACCTGTTGCTCGTTCCCTCCCTCCCTGCTGCCTGTTGGTGGCAATTTCCTTATTTTTTGGTCTTTATCTGAACTTTAAGTAACTCCCGGGAGGATGCACAGGGTGATGCCAACCCTGGGGGATGTGGGATGCAGGAGGAGGGTGACAGCAGTGGGTTTGGGGGTGCCAAGGGGCCCAGGGTGCCCACCCTGCCTCTCTTAATAGTAACTAAAGAACAGGAATCATTAAAAAAAAAATCCAAATATTTATTTTTTTTTTCCTTTGGATCTGACACATCACATCCCGGGAGGGGACAAGTGGGGGCACAGCACCAGCCTGACCCATGGGGCCAAAGCAGTGTCCAACCCCCTGCAAGGGGGGACCCTGCAATGGTGGGGGGGATCCCTGATGCAAAGGGAACCTTCCCACAGGGCAGGAGGGTGGAAGGGCCACCACCCTTCCCTGTCCCCTCCTTGGATGGGGAGAGGAGCAGGGTGGCATGACCTGGCCAAACCCAAGCTGCTGCCTGGGCTGGAGAGTGACAGGATGAGAGGGAAGAAAGGGTTTAGAGGGGAAAAAGGGGGTTTTTTGGGTAAAAAAGGGGTTTAAGGTGAATTAAACCCCTTAAAACCCACCCAGGGCTGGAGACACCCCGCTGCCGCAGCGCCGCGGCCCGCGCGCTCTTGTGCTGTGGGAGGGAGTAGGTAAAAATATGAATTTTCATATATTTTATTTAAAAAATAAAAACCACACGAAGGAGAAAAAAAAAAAAGTAAAGGAAAACAAAAAGACCCCTCTTTGTGCAGTTTGGCTTAGTGCAAATGGGCGCATTCCTGCAGGCACTTCCCGGGGCATTGCCCCGGTGGGGGCTCCCCGAAACGAGAGAGACAAATGACATTACAAAGAGTAAAAACCCCCCTGGGGGGGGTGAGGGGGGGCAGGCGCCCACCTCTGCCCTGGGCACTGGGGCTGCCCCCCGGGAGCAGGCGAGGGGCACGAACAGACACCCCCTTTTCCAAGCCCCTGCCGGCCACAGGCACAACTTATTTGAGCCATGGGGGCGTCCCCAAACCGGAGTGGGGAGGGGGCTGGGAGCAGCCGGACGCCCCCCGCCAGCCCCTGCCGGCAAGGAGCAGGGTTGGATTTAGCTTATTTTCAAAGGGAAGAAAAGGCAGGGGGGACAAGCTCCGTGGCGGGGGGGCTGTGTGTGTGCATAAAGCTTTTGGGGGGGCCGTTCCCTGAGTCCGGGGGCGCGGCCAGGGGGGCGCGAAGGCACCTCGAGTGCAAAATGTGCAAGAAGGAGGGAGCGGCGGGGCTCCGTCAGTCGAGGAAGCGCTGGCAGGCCTTCTTCCAGCGGCACGCCGTGCACCACATCTCCCGGTGCTCCATGCCGTACACCTTGCGGCACTTCTTGGCCTCCCCCCGCGGCCGCCTGCGGGCAGAGGGGACAAGTCACGACGGGGGGGACACACGCAGGGGAGAGGGGACAGGGTGGGGTGCGACGGCAATGGCTCACCTGGGCACGGCCGGTGGCTTGGGCGGTGGTGGGGTGGGGACAGTGGGGGACACCGGTGGCCGCGGAGGGGTCCGGCAGCCCTGGAGAGAGAGGACACAGCTCCTGTCAGACAAGGCAATGAGGGAGTGCAGCAGCCCCACCTCCATCCCTGTCCCCGCTCCATCCCTGTGCCCCTCACCTGGTACGCGTGGTCTGTGTGGACGTGGCAGCGGCCGGGGGGGGCCGGGGGGCTGCAGGGGGAGGCCAGGGCCAGGTCGAGGATCGGCAGCGCTGGTGGCGGAGGAGCCTCGGGGCCGGGAAAGGCAGGAGGCACCGAGGAGGTGGGAGAGACCGGCGTGAGGCTGGAGAGCCCGTCTGTCAGCGCGTCCACGTCCACGTCCAGCTCCGTGTAGTAGAAATCCTCCTCGCCATCGCTCTGCTCCAGGTCGGCTTTCCGGCTGCAGGGAGAGCAGAGGCTGGCTGGGACACTCTCCCCCGGCATGGCAGGACCCTGCAAGGGTTACCAGGGGGTCTGGGGGTGTCCGGGGGACCCCATGTGCTTACCCAAGGTGCACAGTTCGGATGTGCTTCTGCATCCCTGAGGAGCTGCTGAGGACTTTGCCACAGCTCTTCCACAAGCACTTGAACATCACCTTGGTGGAGTTCTGCAGGAGAGAGGCGTCAGGCTGGCAGCTCCATCCCCATCATCCTCCTCATTCCCAACCTCATCTCCAGCCCCACTGTCATCCCAGCCCCAATATCATCCTCACTGTCATCCCCAACCTTACCCCCATCATCATCCACATCCCCAAACTCATCCCAACCTTCATCCCTATCTCCAATCCCATCTTCTTCATTCGCACCCCAAATGTCATCCTCCTCATCCCCATCCTCACTATCCCCATTCCCCAACTCATTCATGTACCCAACCTCATCCCAACTGTCATCCCTCATCCTTAACCTCATCCTCCTCTTCATCCCCATCCTTACTATTCCCAACTTCACCGCCATCATCATCCCCAGCTTCATCCCACCTTCCTCTTCCGTGGGGTGGGCTCTCCAAAGACAAAGTGGGTGCCGTCGGGCTCATCAGGGCCATCATCTGGCAGTGGGCCAGGCAGGAAGGTGCTGGGGACGTGGCTGGAGAGGGGGGGTGAGGGGGTGGAGGGGGTGGATCGGTCGCTGGAGGGGTCCCAGCTCCAGTCCCCGCTGGTGTTGCTGCTGCTGCTGCAGCTGGAGGACATGGTGGGAGCCTCCTTCCAGACCTCGCTGCCAGGCTCTGCTGAGAAGAGGAAGGTCAGGTCCTGCCTTGGGACACGTGTCCAGGGATGGGGGGGACAGGGACATGCTCTTACCTGGGGCATGAGTGGCCGGTGGGTGCCCAAGCACCAGCGGGCTGGCGGAGAGGCTGGTGAGCACCGCGGCCGCCATCACCTCATCGATGCCTGCCTTGCCCGAGAGCTTCCTGCCAGCAAGAGCAGAGGGGACTGTGTCAGGATGGATGGGCCCCCTGGGACCCTCTATCGCTCTCCCTCCCCCCTTGAGGTGTTGGGACCTCCCACCCACAGTGGCCTGCACCCACCCCACGGTGGTTTGTGTGGGGGCACACGAATGGCACAGAGTCTCAGTGGCCCCATCATGCTGGGGGCATCACCAGGTGGAAAGGCATCCACAGGTGTCCCACACTCTGCAGCACCCTGAGATGCTGCTGACCCCTCCAGGGATCACCCCAGCAGCTGGCTGGAATTCCCCTGAGCATGGCACAGGCAGAGGTGCAGGCAGGCTGCCAAAATGTCACTGCCTGTGCCATGCCAGGGGCAACCCTCCATGCCTGTGGGCAGCACCGTGCCAGAGGGTACTGGCACCTGCATTCTGCCCAGGGACATGGGGATGGCTTGCCTGGGGCCAAACAGTTCCCTGAGGTGGAAAAAAACCTATAAATGATTTAGATTAAAAAAAAAAAAGGCAAGAGGTCAAGAGTACCCAAAATCATTTTGCAAACGGATAACGTGGTGATGCTCCCAGCTGGGAGACCCCGGAGCTGCCACAGCGGGACAGCCGCTCACTGCCGGGGATCCCGGCGTGGCCAACAGCGGCCAAAGTCCTCCTGCAGAAAAAAAACCCTGGCTCCCGCAGTGAGGCCAGTGCCGGTGGGAGGGTGGTGGCCGTGCCGGTGTCCCTACCTGTGCCGGGGCACGGGGATGCACTGCACGGCCGAGTGCAGTGCCAGGCACCGCTCCAGCCCCGCATCCAGCACCCGCAGCATGGCCTCCTGGCTGGCCGGGTCCCGGTGCGACGGCGGCTCCCCCAGCCAGCCCTCGGATCCCAGCGGAGCCTACGGGAGAGACGGCAGCGGGCAGCAGGGATCCCCGAGCAGTGGATTCCGCAGGGATCCCCCTGACCTCGGTGGGATGGGAAGGTGGGTTTGGGGAGCTGGATCGGCGCCTCCAGGCAGGGCTGTGGTGGGACCCTGCCAGCCGCTCAGTGGGTCCCCCTGGGGTAAATCCCAAGTGGATCTCACCAGGCCGCAGTGGGATCCAGCCAGGAGTTCCTTAGCACTCTCCAGATCCCCCTGTGATGCTGCTCCCAGCAATCGCCCACTGGCTGAGCATCAGTAGGGATCCAGCAGGGATCTCCACAGAGCCAGGAGACGACCTGACACCCTCCTGGCAACGCAGCTCTAAAGTGGCAGCACCCACATTCCGGTATAGATCCACACCTTAGGAATCCATATCCCAAGTTTATCCCGCTCTGAGCGGATCACCCGGGATCCAGCGGGTATCCCCAGAGCTGGGAGCACACTTGTGCCTGCCAGGCCAACCCCAGACACCGGCACCCGCTGCCCACGCTCCGCCACCAAGTGGATCCCACTCCAGGCAGATCCCACGTGATCCAGCACCAAGTCGATCCCGCTGCAAGCGGATCCCGCTCCAAGCGGATCCTAGCTGATCTCCCTGGGGCGGGGCTGGGTGGATCCCGGCGGCGGGAGATCCCTGGAAGATCGCAAAGGGCTGCGATCCAGGAGAGACGATCCCCCCGGGGGTGCGGGTGATGTGACCCACGACCACCCCCCGCGCCCCGCCGCCATACCCCCCCCCCCCCTTCCCGCCCCCCAAAGTTTATCCCATCGCGGCGCCATTTTACCGGCGGGGAAAGTTTCGGGCGGGCCGCTGTCAGCTGTCACCGCCCCCCCGCCGCCTCCCCCGGATCCCACCCCGGTCTCCGCCGCCGCCCCCCCCCGGTACCTTGGCGGCGGCGGCGCGGGCGGCGGGCGGCGCGGGCGGGGGCGGCGGGCGGCGGCGGCGGCGGGCGGGCATTAGGACCGCGGGCGGGCGCGGGGGGTCCATGCGCGGAGCGGCCGCGGCCCGGCGGGGGGGGGGGGGGGGGGAGCGCGCTCCGCCGCGCGCGGCCCCGGTGTCGGCGCCGGCCGGGCCGCGCCCCCCGAGCGCCGCGCCATTGGCCGGGCCGCGCGGGCTGGAACGCCGCCGCCGCCTTCCGCGCCTCTGATTGGCTGCGGCGCGCTGCCACTTCGCCGCCGGCGGCCACGCCCCCCGCCCTCGCGAGGCCGCCACGCCCCCCCCCCGGCCGCGCCACGCCCCCGCCGGCAGCGGCCATCTTCGCGTGCCCCGCCCTCCCGCCGCGCGCGCTGCCCGCGGGACCCCCCCCCCCCCCCCCCAAAAAAACACAGCCCCCCAAAGCCTCACCCCACTCCCACCAGGCCGCCCGTGTCACCCCCGTCGCCGCTGAGTGCTCCCCGGCACCCTTGGGGCCACCGTGAAGTCACCTCCCTTTTTCCCGCCAAACTCGCGGGGCTCCCCAAAAGTTGTAGAAGACCCCCGAAAGTTCCGATTTTGTTGTTACGGCGCGGGATTATGGGCGCCCCCCCCCCCCCCAAAAAAAAACCGCGGGGATCCCGCCACCGCGGAGCATCCCGCGGAACGCCCGACGGCTCCTGCGGACTTACCGGGGTGAAATTTGCAGCGTTAAAATTTGGGGGATTCGCGCAAAAATGACGTGACCGGCCGAATTATAGGGACGCCGACAAGTTACAGGGGTTCTTCAAACGTTGCAGAGCTCCTCACAAACTTACACTCTCCAAAATTTACAGGGTACCCCCAAAGTTCTCTCCGAAATTTTATACCCCCTGGAACTTGCCTGTAGGGTTCCCCCATCAGCTCTAGGGCTCCCCCAAAAGTTACAGTGACCTTCTGCTAGAAAGGGGGTGTGGTCTGGATTTTTGGGGTGTGTGCGCCGTTCCCAGCAGGAAAGAAGTCCCTAATTCCACACTCATTCATTCAGTCCTGCCCACCACGGGGAATCACTGCTAAAACCCACACAGAATGGCAGGGCTGGGTGTGGGTGGGGTGCCCGGGCTGCCAGGGGTACAGGAGGTACTTGGGGTACCGAGGTGCATTGGGGGTACACGGGGTGCATGGGGTACGCTGGGCATGTGGGATGAGTGGAATGGCCTGGACACATGGAATGCTTGGAGTGCGTGGGGTCCATGGAATTCTGGGGTGCCCTGGGGTGCCCTGGGCATGTGGGGTAGCAGGGGGTACCTGTAGTGCAAGGGGGTACGTGGAGTCCATGCGGTGCAGGGGGTTTTGGGGTGCGTGGGGTGCTTGGGGAGCTCGGGCTGGCGCCCATCTGCCTTCTGCTCCTCACCTGCCCCAAAACCCGCGGGGCCCCGAGCGCTGGGCGGCGGCCACGGGCCACCGGGTCCTGCTGCTGCTGGATTGACCAACCCGCAGCCTGAAGGCCGGGACAGAGTCCGTGCGGCTGTCCCAGATGGTGGCCCCCGTCTGTCCCCCCCCTCCTGTCTCCCCTGCCTGTCCCTCAGCAGCCCTGGGCTGGCTGACACGGCTGATTCCCGTGGTTCGGGGGCTGTTGGGTTGCTGGGGCGGCATCCCGCGGATCCCCTGCCTGGGGAGGGGATGTTCCCAGCTTGGCTCCTGGGGTGCTTGGCCACCCCGTGTTCCCTGCTGTGGTGCAGGGGGGCTGGAGGTGCCGCTTCCACCCTGCGCCATGCCCTGGTGCTTTCGTAAGAGTGAAAAAAGCAGCACACCAGGAAAGCCCCCACGAACCCGGCCAAGCGCCCGGTGTCGCCCCGGGACGGCCGCCCGCGGGGTCCCCCTGCACGCCACAGGAACTGGGGACCAGCCGGGTGAAGGGCAGTGTTCCCCGGGAACCGGGACACCCGCGGGGCCCCACACCTGCCCGGGGAGCACAGGAGGAGGAGCAGAGCCGGAGCAGCCTTTATTCCCCATCCTGTCCCGTCCCTGGGGGGCCGGATCCCGCCGCCCCCGTTAGCGCAGCCCTGGAGGAGCCTGTGGGGCCCAGGGGAGGCTCCGCGGCCGTCCCCGCTCTGGTTTAATGGTTAACGGCGGCCGAAGCGCGGAGTTGAAGGCTCCGGCAGCTCCGTTCGGTGTTGTGCAACTCCACGAGTATCGCCCGCCCTTGCACAGGGTGCCGCCAGCCCGACCCCCGGCCCGGGCAGGAGGGCGCGGCAGGGTGGCATCCCAAGTTAAAATCGTGGTCATAGCAACTTCTGAGCTGGAAGGGACATGCAAGGATCATTTAGTCCGACTCCTGACCCTGCACAGGGCTCCCCGAAGAATCACCATCCCTGGGAGGTCCCCCCGTGGTACCTGGATTCCCTTGCCGGGGGGGGTTGGCTGCGGACTGGGCTGTGATGCCCCTCGCCCAGGAGGTCCTGCAGAGAGAGCCGGGGCCGTGCCCGCACTGCCCATGTCCCCTGGCTGCCTGCTGGGGGTGCAGAGCTGCCGGGGGACGGGGCCACACGGGTGTGAGCTTCAGGGATGTGGGGCTGGGCGGGGTGCGGAGCTGTTCAGGTGCGGGGCTGGTTTGGCTGGAGAGCCCTGTGCTGCCGTACAGCCACAGAGCTGCTCGGGCTGCGGAGCCGTACGGGCTGCAGGGACATAGGGGGTGCGGGTCCTTATAGTACAGAGCCCCGTACAGCGCCATGCAGTGTGTGACACGGTGCAGGTGTCGCACCGTGCAGATGTCACACCGTGCACCGTGTAATGCGCCTTGCAGCACCGGGCTACATCCTACAGCGTGCGGAACTATACGATGTGCAACCCGTTCAGCCTCTTGCGGCGCTCGCTGGGCTCCTGCTCGCTCCCTCTTGTGGGAACGGCACCGTCCAGCACCGTCCCTCGCAGCACCGTCCCTCGCAGCGCGACGAAGAGCCCCGCACACGTCTGTCCCCGCGGCTGAGACGGGGTACTCCCAGCCCTACCGTCTCCCCTCGCTCTGACCCCAACCCCGACCTTCCCGACCACAGCCCGAGACTCCAAGTCATGTTTTGGGATGGATCCTTCATTCACCCCCCAGATTTCGAGCCTCCAACCGGGGTTCCAGGGACATTTTCCATCACCGTGAGGACTGCGCAGTTTTTCTCTTATTTGAGTCCGACTCTCCCACGTCCCACAGAGATTATGGGCAAGCAGGCAGCCCTGCACGGCTTCTGCTGCTACTGGGGTAAATTGGAGACCAAATTTGGCCACCTCCGCTCTGCCACAGCAGGAGCTTTCCGTTCCCTGGTGCCATTCCAAGCCTGCCTTCCCCCAGGGAGGTGGCGCAGTGGTACCCACATCGCAGCCCACGGGCAGCGCAGCGACCGGAGTGAAGCCACACTGATCCCACACGGAAGTGATGCTCCTGTGGCTGGCAACACAGCCCAAAACAGCTCCCAGGGGGTTCAGGTGGTGTAGGAGGGAGCCAGCCATGTGGGGTGGGATGATGGAGAAGGGGAACAGGGGAAGGGTGCGGCCGGGGGCAGCGCGGGGGGAGCCCACGCGTCGTTCTGGTGCCACTGGCAGCAGGAAGAGTGCGGTAGCACCGGCACCAGCCGTGTTCTATCAGCGCCCTTATCTCGCAGGGGGATGGGAGCTCTCGAGGGCGGCTGTGGTTTGGCGTCGAGCACGGAGCTGACGACGCCTGGGGTGCCTCCAGCTCTAACGCCTTGAGCGGGGTTTGCTGAGCGCCGCGTTTTCGGTTTTAATCTCTTCACCTGCCGCGGTGCAGGGGCAAAGCTGCTGAGGGAAGGCGTGTGGCTTCCTGCCACACAGCCTGGCACAGCACGGCACGACACAGGAGCTGCAGGTTCCACCTGGCTCCAGTGAGCACCGGGCCATCGTGCCACGAGGTCAGGCAGCCGCTGGCCGGCTGGTGGCCATGTGACCAGAGCCACCGTCGTTGCCTCACCAGGGCGTCCCTTGGGGCGGGGATGTGCAACTCCCCACGGGGAGAAGAGGAGTGAAGTTTAAGCCCTGGGGTCTGAGGGTCGGGGTACAGACCCAGCTCACCCAAGCTTTTTTGGCACATGGAGGCCACAGGACCCAGGGGAGTGAGTAATGGCGAGGTAAGCAGGAAGCAAGTGCTGGGCAAACACGCCCTGGCTTCTACCCCAGCCCTGTGCAAAGCTCTGCTCTGGCACAGATCACTCCACGCAGCAGCTCTCGGTGGCTGTGTGTCCCCATTTCAGAGGTGCCAAACCACCCATCCAGGACGGGTGCACTCACAGTCACACTGTGCTCCAAGCTGCTCTCCCAGCACCAGCTGCACCAGCAGCAGCAGCCCTCAGAACCAGGGATTTAGACTCAGTTTAAGAGTGTAAACCTTCTCTCAGGCTTTTAATGGTGTTTGGGAGAGGGCTGCCCATGGAGACATCCTTGCATGGGTCTGAAAGGGTGGGAATGGAGGATGGAGCAGAGCCCACAGCCCACAGCAGGGAAATTTGTGTTGTCCTGTGCAGGGTCAGGAGTCGGACTCAATGAGCTCTTGTGGGTCCTTTCCAACTCAGGATATGCTATGATTTCATGAAGGCAGGGCTGACCCCATCTCCCCATAACAAGGGATGTTCTGTGATGGGAGCAAAGCTTCTCAGGGCTTCCTGGGGGCTGGAGGGAGCCTTTGGCTCCCCCACAGTGTGAAGAGGACAGAGACTCTCAGTCATGGTAGAAACCCGCTGATGAGGGTCTGATCCTGCAGCCCAAGGCACGGGGCTGGCCACAGCCCTGTTATTCCCCCACCCCAAAACATGGTCCCCACCCTGTTCCCATCTCGTGCCAGCACCAGCCCTGTCTCACTGGGGTCCCACACAGCACCCCCAAAATACCCATCTTGGGACATCCCACCATCAACCTGCTGGCACCAGCTGGGCTGGGATGGGACAAGGACACTCATAGAAAAGTAACAGAAAATACATACAGAGAGTGTGTGCAGGGATGCAGCTGGTCTGGTGGGCACAGGGCTGTTGGCACCTGTCCCCCGGCACCTGACAGTGTCCAGCCGGGTGGGACCCTGCTATGGCCCTGCCCCTGCTCCTGGGGGGCTATAGGTTGGTGATGTAAACCTCCAGCCCATTGGCCGCTGTCCGTGCAGAGGCTTTCCGGGGCTCCCCTGCCCAAATGTCCACCACACTCTCGTACAGGTTCTCGGGGACACAGGGCATCCCCAGCTTGCCCCGTTTTGCCGTCTTCTTCCAGTTAATGTCCACGGCCTCATAGTCAGGGTCGGGGCCACGGCCCTGAGCAGTCCATGCTCTGTCGTTGATGGACTCATAACAGGGGTCAGGGGGGCCTGGGGCTGCCGGGGCCCTCTCCTGCTGGAGGGGGGGCAGCCACCCGGAACCTGCCTCCTTCACGGCCCTTTGGCTCGATGCAGGGACCTGGGATTTCTTTCTGGTGGCTTTGCACACCGTTGAGTACATCTCTTCCAGCTGCAAAAGGAATTTTTTTTAGGGTGGGAGTTTAGGGGCAATCCCTGCATCCTCATGATTTTGTCCCCCCCATCTTCTGAAAGCCTCCCAGGAGGATCCTGGCAGTGGATCCTAATTTATACCTTACTCCAAACATGGGCACTACAGGGAGACATGGAATTAAATGACCCCCCAATATGCCCCATCCCTGCTGCCCCCCAGAGTCGTACCTTGGCCTGGGGGGCATTGCCTGCACCATCCCAGCAGTGCTGTGTTCCAGGGGGCCCTGCCGCAGCCCCATCCTGCACCTCCACTGACACCGTCTTCTTCACCTTATGGACACAGGCATAATCGGCTGCCCCATGCACAGCCCGTGGAGGGGACACCTGGGTGCCAGCGGGCATGGGGGGCACCGGGGCGTCCTCGCCCTCCACTGCCAGGCACTCATAGACAGTGTCTGGCGCTGGTTTCCGCAGCGGGGTGAAGAGCAGGTTGGAGTAGGTCTGATCGGGAGCTGGGGAGGCGGCCGGGGGCTCAGGGACGGGGATCTGGGGCAGCTCGCGGTGCAGGAGGCCGGTGCTGTGCAGGGATTCGCCTCCAGGGGCCGCGGGACAAGCGAGATCCAGGCTGGCCGGACGCTGGACTGCGGGAGAGAAGAGGAAATCAGGGGATGCAACAGGTACCAACCCCTGTGCCAGCACAGTGCCACGTCTGTCCATGACACGATGTACTCTCTGGGCAACATGGGGACTGCAGGCAGTTGCCCAGGGCCACCAGCCCCTTGGGCTCCCCCAGCTCCAGGGCCACTCACCGTCGTCTCTGACCTTCACCCGGTACAGCTCGTGCAGCTTCGTGTCCGACTTGCTGAGTGACCGCAGCTGCGTCTGGCGGAGCAGGGCCTGCCGTGGGGGAACACACACCCTCAGGCTGGGCTGAGAGCCCAGACCACCCCCCGGGGCCGATCCTGCCCCCCAAACGTCCTCTTACCTCATCCACGAGCTTCACCCCGTCCGGAGCAACCTTCTTCCTGCCCTTCCTGCAGGGAGAAGGGGGGCTGAGCCCAAGGCAGATGGCAAAGCCAAGGGTGAGGAGCAGGTGCCCCGGGTCCCCAACGTGGCACTCCCAAAACCCACATCCCTGCTCCTTCCCCAGCCCCACAGCACGGTCTGTGCTGGCTGGGGACATCACAATTGCATCCTGCAGCCTTCTGCGCTGTGCAAGGCACCACTGGCACCAACCTCGGCATTGCCCCTGGCATTGTCCATCCCACTCACAACTCAGCCCTCTCTGGGCTGCTCCTCCGAGCTTTTGGGTGTAGGGGGTGTCCCGGGGGGCTGCAGCACACAGGGATGCAGGATCAGCCAGGTAGAGCTGCACTGGGGTACAGGTGGGGGTTTGGGGTGAGCAGATGCCAGTGGTCGAAGCTCAGGATGGGCTCACACAGAGTCTCCACCTGCAGCCACCAAATGTCACCGAGGGGATCCCCAGGCCCATCCCAGCCCCAGGAGGGAAAGGGGAGGAGCCGTGGGCAGCACGTACCGTTTACAGGCAGCGCACAGGGCGCCAAGGTAGACCAGGCCACCGAGCAGGGCCAGGGCAGCGCCGGCCGGCAGGAGCCGGGTCCCTTCTGTCCCCTCGCCGCCGGCTGCAGCCATGGGGGAGCCGCTTCCAACACCACTGCAGGGCCGAGCTCTGGGGACAGAGAACACGAGCTGGGGTTCAGCCGGGAGCTGCTGGGCTCACCACGGCACGAAATGGTGCTCAATCACCCCCAGGGCTTGAGGGACCCCTGCAGCACAGTCCCCCAGCAGGGGGTCTCTCTGGATGCTCTGGACGGGGACATTTCACTGGGTGTCCCATTTTCTGGCCAGCGATTGCCCTCCCCAGGGTCACCATAACACCTCCAGTGCCCAGCCCAGTGTGGACACTCGGCAGTGGGTACTCTGCCACCACAGGAGAAAACTTCAGATTCTGGTTCCTTTTGAAAAAACCAATCCAACAAAACCAGCAGGATTCAAGCTCACAAGTTGCTACGAAATGGTGAAAAGGACATGCCCAGGGGCCCTGAAAATCCTCTGGAGACACCCTAAAAATGCCAGAATGCCTTCTGGGGACACGGGGACAGTACCCCAGGTTGCGGGATGGGGGTGACACTGCTCCTGAGCACAGGGGAGGCCAGAAAGGACAGGCAGGATGACTCAACTTCCTGGAAATAGGGTGAGCTTCAGCCTCTCCTTCCTCTCCCTCCTCATGCCCCGGGCTCAGCAGAATGCATCAGGACATGCTCCTCCTGCAGCAGATTCACACAGACCCCATGTTCCCTGTGCCACCACAACCCCAGGTCTGCAGCTGCTCTCTGCTGTGATGCCAGAGCAGAAAACACCCAATCTTCCCATCCCTTTCATCTGCTTAAATCTGTGCCTTGCCCAAATCCAGCCCTTGTCCCTGTGCCTTCCTCAAGGCAAAAGCCATCCCCTGTAAACTGCGGCAGCGGCAGAGCCAGAGCAAGAGGTGCAGAGGCAGGAGGGTGCTGGGGAGCCCGACACAAAGCACGGATGCTCCCCAGCCTGTCAGGATCACCACCTTCCCCAGGAGGCTTTTGCTGACCCCTGTGTCACCATCCCCATGCCACCATCCCTGTCCCTGCCCGGCTGCCAGTGCACTGCAAACCCAGAGCAAAAGCTGGCATCCCTTCAGCTGCACCAGCGTCGGCAGCGGCTGCGGCTCCCAGCTCTGCACAGCTCAGCTCTGTGCACCCTGCTCTACAAAAAAAGGCTGGCCTGACACCGACACCCAGGAAATGCCTGATCCGAAAGGAGATGGAGGCAGTTCCTGGAGTGAAGCACAGCTCCAAGAAGCTGCGGTAGCTGATCCAGATGGGCCCAGCAGCAGGGTCCCTGGGCACAGCTGGGCAGGACAGCTTCCACGAGCACAGATGGGGACCCAGAGATCCAGCAGGACATGCTGAGCATCCCTTACTCACCCTCTTGCGTATCTTCATCCGGATGACAAAGCCCAGATGAGCTCTGGTGAGAAGCCACCCTGCCTTGTGTAAATCTCAGAAGCTACTGCAGACCTACAGGATCTCCCCTCTCCCCTGCACCCCCAGTCACACAGCAGCATCTTTGGCGTATTTTTACCCCAATAACCAGCAGGTCTCTGCCCATTTGCAGCACCCTTTTATCTGAAAGCACCCTTTTATCTAAGAACTTCCCATGCCTTTGGAAACTGCCCTGACTGAAGCATGAACCCTGGAGAGCAATTATTTCAAGGTAGAAAGTGAGACAGAGAGGTTTTAAGGACTAACCAGGCTGGACAGACTGGCTTAGATCAGAGCTGGGAAGGGGAGGCTGTTCCCTTTCCAACAACGTTTTAATTAGACAACACAGCTTTTCTGTCTGAGCATACACTAATTATACGGATTACCTGCAAAAGGGCCGGTGCGTTAGACAGAGCCTGAAGCTCCTCGCTGGACTCGTTCAGCTCATTAGAGTGATGGAATCGTGGGCTGCAGGAGCAGGGCAGAGCTGAGCAGGCTCTGGAGTTGAGCAGACAAAGTTCTAACGAGGTTCGACGGCCGGAGCTGGTGTGATGTTGGAGTCGAGGTGGAAGCTTTCAGCATGCTGAGGCAGGCACAGATGGGGCAGCTTATCCCACAGCAGGGGGATTTTCCATCCCTGAATTTTGAAGATTGAAGGGAGAGACTTTCTTGAGTAGAAATGAATGCGGAGGAATTCTTCTGGCCTACTTTCTGTAGGGCAGGTCGGTGGTCACTCCAGGATTTCTGACCAGTGAAACTGCCCAGTGCAAGCTCCTCAGTGCTCAGGCTCAGCAGCCACTGGGAGAAGCCACTTCTTGGGACAACACATTGGGTCTCCCAAAATCACAGATTTGCCAGCAGAACCCAGTGCCTGACTGAAGGCACTCAGGTAGGACTGAGCAGCTTTGCAAGGCAAAGTCTCAGCCAGACCTTCTGAAACCTACACCCGAATTTCCTGCCAATAAAGTTATCAATCGATCTCCCAGTCCTGGGGCTGCTCCCAGGGCAGGAGACTCAGCAGACAGCGTTTCGTAAGGCGCCGGCTCTGCCAGCCGAGGTGGCTTTGAAGACGAGGGCGGTCACAGCCGTTGCGTACATGCGACACCACCCACAGCCCTCCGAGGAGGGATCACTCCCCTGTGTGTGACACCCGAGCACAGGCACCCTAAAGGCAGATGGTTTGCTACTCCATGGTGTGGGAGTTTTTTGTGAGTCCTAGAAAAGGTGCAATTTCCTCATCTCGGCTTCATGAAAGCAAGATTAAATTCACTGCAAAGCCAAGGGCTGCTGCTGACAATTCTGCCTGGTCTCTGATTCATCTCCTCTGATAAAACCACACAGTGTTCAGTGCAGGGTTGCAAGAAAAAAGTCTGCGAAGCTACTCAAAGCCTATTTGCACGAAACCAGGAGGAACATTTTGAGCTGATTTCCATCAGCAACTGTGCACACGGCTGCAGCAAACTCTGCTTGGGTACCCCAGGGAGCTGTGCTTCAAAAAAGGCACAAGAAGCAGAAGTAGATGGATTTTTTTCTTTTCAATTACAAAAAGTGAAAGCGCTGTTTACAGTTAGTCACAACACTGAATCTGCCCTAGACCATGGGGTGCAATTTGTGACATGTAAGACTATTTCAAAAAAGCAGGCACAAGATCTCACCCACTTCGCTCATCTCTGTAATGAGATTTCATGGTCAAACACCTCCTGAGGCTTTTGATTTAGAAGGTGCCAACCATACTTCTAAATGCCAGACCCAAATGTCTGAAAACTTGGATGCACACTTCTAGCTGCAGTTCTGATTGCTGCTCACGTGCTGGAGTGGCTTTTGAGAAAACATGACTTTAAAACCTTTGGATGAATGACTGTCTGCCCACACCACAGGGCTTTGCTCAAGGCTGACACCATTTCAACACTTTTCTTTCTTCCCACCCTTCCCTAGTTGCTGAACATTCACTTGGGAAGAAAAATGCTCCTCCAAGGCAAGAACCTGCTCAAGAGGTTTTCTGCAGAGCTGAGCCACAGCAGGAGACCAGTGGAGAGCTTGGAGCTGCTGTTATGGGAAGCCACATTCCACACTACGGGATGGGTGTATTAAGGAGATGTGTCCTCTTGAGAATCATCTGCCTACCACAGTGGCTTTTTTTGCCACAAATGCAGTATTTGTACATCATCTTAGGTTTACAGAAGACAGCATTTCAGTGACCACATTCTCAAGCCTCCTCACCCATAACCAGGAGCTCAGCATTTCCCCGTTGCACACACCAGCAATACTCCTGTCCCCCTACCCACAATACAACTGGAAATTTCCACAATGCCACACACCTCTGAACTGAATTAATTTATCCCAAAAGCAATCAGCTCCCACTCAGCCTCCAGACTCCAGCCATGGGATCCCAGCAGTGCTGCCAAGCTCACCACCTTTTCTTCCCTTTCAAGCCCAGCTGCAGAGCACAAAGCATGGAGTGACACAGCTTGGAGCCCAACTCATAAAGCTGAACCCAGCTGAGGCTTCCCAGAGCAGAGCAGGAATCCTGCCTGTCCAGTCTATCCAGCCCCAACAGCATCTCCAACAACGCTGCAACTTCTATATACATGGCGGGGTTTAAAGTATTTCCGCCTCTGGTTTAGCTGCAGATTCCCCGTTTCCCAGGCACAGGAAAGCCACCACCACTTACTTGCAGGAATTCAAAATCCAGTGAGTGTGGAGCACACGAATCTGATCACGCTCTCCTCCTTGCCAGCCAGCCCGTAGAACTTCATTTCTTTTATCCCACAGCAAGTCCCAATCAGGGGCTCCTGCACATTTCCAACATCCCGATGTGAGCTCTCCCACTCTCTGAGAAGCAGCCGGCTGTGAGCAGACGCGGGGCACACACGGCACAGCTTCCTGGCCTCGGAGGTGGTGGCTTCACCCAGGGGTAGGCTGGGTCTGTGCTCGCAGCCGGGGCGGGAGGCGCCGCGGCTCCCGGGCTCCGCAGGCTCCCGGCACACACGAGCACCCTCTGCCGCGCCCGCTCCCCGCCCGGCTCCTCCCGGCTCCTCCGGCAGCTCAGGGCAATATAAGGAAAGAATGGGGCGCCCCAGATCATCATTACCTTGCAAATGAGCAACGCCTTACAAGGAGAGAGGGGAAAAATAAACACCAACTTTATTCATCAGGGATGTGAACTGCGCTGGGTGAGAGGTGGCAGCCGCTGGAATAGGAGCCTGGCAAGTCAGGCTGTGGAGATCCCAAGGAAGGGTCAAAATATGAGCCAAGACACAGGGCTAATACACCCAGTTCCTAAAGAGATGATGATAAACAGTCTCAGAGCACAAAATAAATCCCCCCCATTTTCTCTGCCCAGCTCAGCTCTCCAGCCATGGGCCACTTCAGTAAGCATCCATGCTAAGCTGGGCGAATTAATCCTTGTCACCACTCAGCACTCAAGTGTGAGAAACAAAGAGTCATTTGTGAGGGAAGGGCCATTGTTAAACCCTTGAGTTGAGCCCCGAGTGTGGAGAACACAAATTCAGAACAATGAGGACAGTACAGCCAATCCCAAGAGGAACCAATGGATGTTGAAGTGCCCAAGGCAGCCCATGCCACTTCCCACATCCACGAAGATCACAGCATGATCCAGGTGCTCTTCAGGAGCAGAGGCTCACTCCCACAGGTTTCCTTAAGATGTTCATCTTGTTAGGTTTTGCTGTCTCACTGCGTTTCTGAGTGTGTCTGCAGCAATGTGAAATCCCACATGACCTGAACAGCTCTGATCATGTCTTCTTCAGTCTCAGATTTTCTGGTTCCTTTGGCAGCCTGACCCTACAAGCAGGCACAGCCCTGTCCAGGCTGACAGCCTGTTTTTTAATCTGTTCTTAGGGATAGATAAAAAAGGAGGTACTAAACGAACCTCTTCTTTAGAAAAATGACTCACAGAATAAAAGGAAAATGGTTCATTAAATTAAAAAAAAATGGTGCCCTTAAGATACTGGCATGAATTGCAAACTTTTTTTTAAAAAAAAGCCTTTACAATGCAAAAATACCACCAGATAATGAAACCAGCATCTCCTCTGAGGCAAGGACTGGCCACCACCAACGCAGAATGTAACCAAGGGGAGAGGACATCCTTCTTGTCCAAACACTTTCCACATTGCAGGGAAGGGTATTTGGCTTGCCTGGCCTGCTCTCAGCCCAGCCCCACCCCAAGCTCTCCCACTGCAGGGCTGCACACTGGGCACACACAGATCTTGCTCTTTGTGCTGATCCAGGGCCCTGTCCAACCTGGATCTGGGTCCTGAGGTTTTTTAGTAAAAGGACCTGTGTTCAGTGAGCCACCTCAGACAGAAAAACCCAACTAATGGTGGCAAAAATCACAAGGTTGGGAATCCCGTTATGCTGCTGGCTTATTCCCCCAGCTGTGGCACTCTACTTGTGGAACCAGGCAGCTTTCCATGCCAAGCCAGTGAGTTTGGCTACAGCATGTCCTGGGATACTCTTACAGTCAAACTGCTGGAATCTGATGCTCCAGGCTGCTGGTTCCCACCTCTGAGCTGTCAGTTTTCCTTCTTTTCCTTACACTAGGGCTACAAAGAACGGCTCCCCCAAAAAATGGGAATTCTCAGATAAATCCCATAGTAAAAACCAGAAGGCAGAGAGCAGCTAAAGCACTTCACCTTTGATGTTTTCACCCAACCGTGCTTGGGACCCTGCCTGCACCTGTGCTTGGCAAGTGGCCACAGACAGAAGCCACAGTTGATGGCAGGATGTGGGGCTGTCCAAGCCCCCTCAGCTGGTTTGTAGCCAGCAGTGTTATCACCTGAGCACCCACAGACCCTGGATGGAGCTGCTACTGCAGGGAAAATGAAGGAAAGAAGTGTGCAAGAGAGCAGAGAACTGTACTCCTTGTAGCTAGGCCTCATCCAAGGCCCAGCTCACTGAATGCTTTCGGGGCTGGATGGATGTGCACTCCTCCCCCTCCCAGAAGAGCTCAGAAGCATCCAGAAACTGCTGCTTTTTTGCCCAGTTTTAGTCAGGGCAGCCTGAGGCCCAGCAGAGCAGGACAGCTCACCCAGGCTCTGAGGCCAGGAGCACCAGAAGGACAATCCCTGCAATCCAACACCTTCCTCAGCACCTAGAACTCAGTCATCTTCTTGTGGGTGTCTGCTTTCTTCTGCTCCCGCTGCAGCCTGGCTTCCTGGGCCTGCAGCTGTCCCAGCTGCTTGTGAGCATCAGCCAGCTTCTCCTCCAGCTGAGCTGCAGCAATGCTGTGCCTGAAAGCAAAAAGCACAGTGGCAATGTCATCCTACATGGTAAGATCAAAGGCTTGCTCCATCCCAGGAGGCTTTGCCCTTTCTTGTAGGATTAGCCCAAGGGACCTGCTGAAAGCCAGGAATAACCTCATGCTCAGCACTATCTGGGCTAGAGAATGTCCTCCTGGGATGCTCAACAGCAGTCCTGCAGAGGTGGGCACAAGAAGGATTCCAGCACCTTTCCTCAGAGAGCTCCTCTTTTTGCCACAGCCCGAATTCCAGTCAAAGGACCCCAGACACATCTGCCAGTGTCCACACAGGTCTGAAGCACACACTAAACTCTCTCCTCCACTTCCCCTTAGGTTTCATCCAGATACATTTCACTTGTTCCTCCCACACCTCATTTCAAGCCCACCCCTCCCCAGAAGCACCAGGAACTCGGTCCCAAAGAGAACGTTTTCCTACCGCCCGATGTTGCGCGCCAGGGCCTGCTGGATTCCCCTGATGTCCCTCTGTGTCTGTTCAATCTTCTCTGTGGTCTGGAAGAGGCTGACACTCAGGGCTTTCTTGGTGCTCTTGCTGGCGTGGTAGATCTCTTTGCTGGTCCTCTGGGGCAGTGCCACCCCCCCAGCCTTGTCCCCGGCACTCTTCCCGCGCAGTTTCTCATTCAGAAAGTCAAACACGTTGCGCGGGGCCTTACGGCCGCCCGGCTGTCCAGAGCTGCCTCCCTTTGCTCGGCATTTCCTTGATTTACCTGGCTCCAGCTTCCCCTGCTTCTTCTTCTGAAGCACCTCAGCACACTGGTCCAGGGACTTCCCTCGAGGAAGCACCACAGCCTGCACTGGCTCCACTCTGCCCTCGCAATTCTTCCCTAAGCCTGAGGAGAGACACCAAGTGATTACAGCATCCCCTCTCCAAGCCACCTCCCACCACAAGCTCACGCTGACAGTCACAAGCTTAGAACAAGCAAAGAGGCTTTTGAGGTACCAGAAGTTAGAATTACTGCCCAAGCCAAGGGCAGCAGCAAAGGCCAGGCCAGGAGCCTTCCACAGCAGGAGATTTATGATTCCAAGCCTGAGGCCATCCATCAGGCCGGCTTCTGTGAAACTGGGTTCAGCCTCACATCCTCAGCTTCTCAAGCCAGGTTCTACCTAAAACTGGTTTGGTTCCTCTGGGAGAACCGGAGACACAGAGGCCCTCCCAGAGCCCCCAAGGCTCGATGCAATTTGGGTGGGAGCAGCGAGTTCAGCAGGCTTTGAAGTCTGTGTCCAGGCCAGGAGATGCATTAACACAGACATCAGAAGCTTTGCAGATCAGCTCACTTCCACCTCCAGCCTTTGAACACTCCACAACGTTCTCATGGCTTTGATCATGAACTTGACTGTGCTTCCAAGTGCCTCCAAAGTTTGCCATTACCATACAGGGGCTGGTGCCCCACAAGCCTGTACTTCCATGAAATGTCCTCCCTCTTCCCTCCAACACTGCTGTGATCTATCACCCTGCTCGAGCCTCAGCCAACAGGCCCTTCAGCACAGCACAGTTCTGGCTTCATCCAAAATATTGGGTTTTTCTTAACAGCTCCAGGACCACCCTCTCCCCTTACCTTTTCCAAACTCATATCCCATCTGAACAAGCAGTTTGGAGCCAATGCCACGAGTATGGGCCTCCCAGCCACCGAAAGAGGAGCTGCACGCAGGGGTCCATTCCCCGTTCTCTGGAACTCCTGAATCTATCACTGTGGCACAGAAGGGGAGAATCAGTGAAACAGGAATCACAAATAAAGCTGCTGTGTGGGCCACCCACACCGTACAAAAAGCCCTCACAGGGCAGTACAATTCACTTCTCCAACCTTAAAAACATTTGGTCACTCCTCCAGCCTTACTTAGTTCCTACTGAATTGTCACCTTCCATGAACACTGCACAGGGAGTGACTGAAATGAGAGATTTCACTTGATTTAATGGACACACTACCTCCCAGTTCCAGGCACAATCACCCAGGAGTTTTATGACCCTTTTCCTTCCTTCCAGGATGGTGATACGGACTAATGTACACATCTGAGTAGAATTTGGCACAGTGGCACCTAATACTTATCCCGTGCCTCCAGCTCCTGTCTCTGGCATGAGGCTCCTCCAGGCCACAGCGTTAGTTTTGTGTTACTAGGATCCAATAATCTCTGTCAGGTTAAATGCAAAGAGCTCTAGGACATGACTTTGTCCCTATGATGCAGCTGTGGCACCAGCAGAGTGACAGTGCTGCCTGTGCAGCTTCCAAGATGTCACTTGGGCACTCTATGTCACCTTTCAGCAGTAAAACAAGGCATGGCTGTTCCTGCAGCCTCATCGAGCACTGGAAGGACCCAACACTCCCATTTCTTTGGGTCTCATACTCCTGAGTCATGGAGTTCCCAGGGATGAGGAAATGATTCACTGATGAACTCAGCTCAGCCAGACATGTAAGAAACAGGCTCAGAGCTTGGAACTCTAAAATATGACACTCTCTTCTTCCACGTGTGGGAAGTTCCCATGGAAACCTCCAGCCTTCATTAGCCCAGGGATTTGCATAAAACAAAGATTTTAGTTTGCAGTTGCAGCATGACAGCCAATTAATTACTGTTCTCAATCTTTCAGGAACACATAAAGAGATCAACTACTCTTCATCAGAGGTGAGACACTCACAGTGAGAGCTCTAGGACAGCCAGCCAGTCCCAGAGAAAGGCAGAACAAAATCCCAAGTCGCTCTTGCTCACACCCTCCCCACTCCCTTACCTTTGGCATAACCAGAATCATCCACACTGTCCCTATCAGACTCATCAGATTCAGCAGCATCTTCACTTCTCAGGGGGGGAATGACGCTGTCCCCTTCCACCACGGCCTCCTTGAGGAGCAGGGAGTCAAATTTCACCGTGTAGTAACCACTGTCCACATCTACAGAGGGAACAGCAAGGACGGGAGCTCCAGTCAGTGCCCAGCACACAGGGAGCTAAACCAGAGTGAGCTCCAGCAGAACAACACGGGACAGGGGGGAGGCACAAGGAACAGGTTCTGAAAGGTTCTGGGTTTAATTTGTGATTTTTATTTCTGTCTGGGAGGGAGAAGCACCCACTGCAATGAAATGCTATTTCCACAATGCCTGTGTTGATACCCAAAGGTTTATCTCTACAAATCAAGAAAGATGGGCTGTTAAGAAATGGAATTAAAAAGAAGTTAGACTCGCTCCCTTCTGACTTAATAACAGTTAAAAGAAAGATGGAAAGAGGAAATAAACCCTCCCTCTTCCCAGGACATAAGGAAGCCTGTATCAGCAGCTGCTGGGCAGGGCCAGCTCCCCTGGTTTTTGTTTAAACAGAGCAGATTATTGCAATTCTCACCTAATTTACATGTAAATTCCTGCAGTACCTCCCTTTTCCCTGGAGCAGTTAATGACCTCGTAGTCATTTCCTTTCCACATTCCTGCTCTTTATACCTCCTGTTTCCCAGCCAATTCCCTCCTCTAGCCTGAAAAAACTCAGACTGTTTCCTCAGCTATGTCAAGATTTTGAGTTCAGGGCCACAACCACATAGTTTACATTTTTCTGTCACTAACCACAAGAGCAAAGTTTTAGATCCACGTAACCCTCAGCCTCCACCTTCCCCCTGGACCCCGGGAAAGCCCCTGTCCCCCCTCACCGGTGATTTTGGCCGTGTACCAGATCCCGTCACTGTGCTTGGCCAGGCAGGCTGAGCCCACCCCCAGACTGCTCAGGTCGGGCTCTTGGAACGGCTGCAGCTCCTCCACGGACACCACCTGACCATGGGAAAACCTGCAGGGAAGGAGGAACAGGAGTTTTCAAATGAAAATCCCTTCCCTCCTCAAAGGAAATGCACACGAGTGTCAGCAGTGATGAACCTTCACCATAACTGGGGATGTTTGACCACGTGCTGCTGCAATTATAAAGCTGTTCATGTTTCACCTTAAACATGTTATTTATATCATGGAATAAGGAATGCATCCCACCCCAGAGACTTTAACTGCCTTGCTAGTGACACATCCAGTTAAAAAGTTCATGGCTTTGGGGATAAACAGGATCAGAGACAGGCAGGGCTCCAGCCCAGCACCTTCACAGACCACTCAGGCTGATCCTGCTGAAGATCCCCAAAAAAGGAGCCTATAAAACCTCCCTGTGCAACTGGAATGTGAGCACTATCCACAGACTCAGGTGTTTTATTTTAAAACACTTAATTAGTTAATTTATCCACTCAGTTATGTAACACCTCTGCAGCTTCCCCATGGGATGTCCCACTTCATCTGTGCACTAGCTAAAGAAACAGCCAAACTGATGCCACTGCTCACCACAGTGCACTTTAAAAACATTAAGGCACAATCTCTCTGGGTGAGAAAGCCACATAGAGCACTTTAGGAGGAGGTTTATCCCTCTGGAACAAGGCCCCTCCCACCCCTCTCTCTTTACCGACAGTTCTCCTTAAATCTGCACTTGTCATCCAGGAAGAACGGGCATGGCTTCAGGGACTTGTGGGTGGGGTACAGATAGAGCACCCTGACCCCGGCACTGCCATCCTCCAGCTCCTCTGTCCCCACAATCATGGCATTGTGGTACTCCAGGGTCCCCCAGGAGCTGTAGTAGGGGGCTTTAACTTTCATCCCACTCAATTCCTCCTCCTCCTCCTCCTCTCTCTCAGACTCCTCCTCCTCTTCACTGCACTTTGATTTGGTTTTATTCCCAGTTTCTCCCTCTCTCTCCGAGGAGATCTCATTATCAGCTGGAGCCTCATCTGTTCCAAGCCCAGCAATGGCTTCCTTAAAAGCAGCGTATTCCTCATCTTGGGCAGAGCTCTCCAGATGGGAATCCTGCCCCGGCAGACCTGCTGGGGAGGAGGAGGAGGCATCTGTGTCCAAAGTGGCCAGAAGTTTGCTCTTTTTCACAGCCACCAGGCTGGACTCGGTCAGTTCTATCAGCTGCTTCAAATCCTCCTGCAGCTGGATCAGGTCCGACTGCTGCGATGGATCCTGGCCCGCCCCCAGCGCCAGCTCCACCTGCTCCAGCTGGGCGTTGTAGGTCTGGATCGCTGCTTCCAGACTCTCTTCATCCATTGTCAGCACAAGGAAGGCGCTTTTGCCCGCGTCCTCTCCACGATCTCAAAACACATTCAGAGTTTACTCAAGCACTTTTGGATAACAAGTCCTCGCCCGCAGAAGCGACATATACCCGCCGTCCCGCTCTTTCCCTCGGAAATCACCGGGGTGATGCTCCTGCTGGAAACAGGCGGCAAGAGGCGACGGCAGAGTCCGAGGAGAGGCCGGGCCTGGCCCTGCGCTCCCCCGCCACGGAGTCCACTCAAGCCCACCGGGCCCGCGCACGGCACCGCTCCTCCCGCAGCCTGGGCGCTCCCTCAGCCCCAGGGCTGCAGCACCTCCCTGAGCCGCCACCACCACCTCGGCGACCCCAGTGCACCCTCAGCCGCCTCGGCCCCTGCGAGCCGCCTCCGCGACACCCGCCATGACACCCCCCCTTCCTGCCGCAGAGCCGCCGCTTCCGGCTGCGCTCGCCAGCGCGTCACCCGCTCAGCGCTCGGGGTCCCCGGCAGGCCGGCGGCGCTGGACATTCTGGGAGTTGTAGTCCACACGCTACCCATGTGCGGCTACCGCAGCGGCAATAGGACTACATTTCCCAGAGCCCCAAGCGCATAATGGCGGCGGCCGGTGGCGCTGGGGAGTCGTAAGAGGCGGCTCGGGCTCCGGCACTGACACCGGCACCAGGACCAGGTGAGGGGCCGCGGGCCTCGGGCTCGGGGCTCTTTTCCTCGCCCGCTGCTCTCGAGAGCTTGGGGCGGCCTTCTGGACCGGGACGTGGCGCTGGGCCGGGACGTGACGCTGGGCCGTCAGGGGGAAGTGGCGGTAGGGCCGGTGTTCCCCTTCACCCGTCACTGGCTGTGAAAGGGAAGGAAAGGGCCGGATCTTTTGGATGTGGAAGGATTTCCCGTGTCCGGGAGGATCTCCCGGGTCGAGGAGGAGCAGGCCGGCGGTCGGGCGCGCCCGGCATCAGTCGCTGTCCCGAAAGAGGAGCGGGCCGGGGTTCCCCCCAGCCGGTGGCCCGGCTGCTCCCCCGGGGACGGCAGGAACCCCCCGCTCTCGCACAGCTGGAGGCAAAGGGTCGCCCCGGTACCTGTGGGATTGAAGCCCCTACCCTTAGGTGCCCTGTCCTCCCTTACCGTGAACCCCCCGATTCCTGCTTTGGAACACTTTTATTTCCCTTTAGGTAATGGTGTTTGACTTCAAAGTGGTTGTTTAAGCACGCTTAAGGCAGCTGCCTCTCAAAGGCTCTGCCTTGAGGTTCCCTTTATCTGTGTTTGAACAGAAGAGTTGTTGCAATGGCGTGTGAGTCAGCTGCAGCACTTGGTGCCAGTGCTTCCTGCATCCCAGCAAAGCTGATCTGCTTTGTGTGTTCAAATTCAGCACCAAAAAACCCAGGTGTGAGCTTCTGTAGATTCTTGCTCAAAATACCTGTTCTTTGTATTTGTATGAAGTTCGCTTCATTTTCTGTGGGTGTTACATGTACTGCAAGAGGTGTTCAAGCCCTTCCTCAGCTCCCCTTTAAACCCCAGATTTGATCTTGAGCTGTTTTCATGATCTCTCTTGGCTCTGTGATTTTCCCTGGGATTGCCTAATTATGAGAGTTCCTGATAAAAGAGTAACATCATTTATTTATCTGGCATTGGGAAAAACTTGCGCTGTGGCATGAGAGGCTTTTGGGAATGACCTGTTTGTTAATGATGTTAATTATTTGCATTTGTTGCAGGAGCAGGATGTATACGCTGCTGTCAGGGCTCTATAAATACATATTCCAGAGGGATGAGTACTGTGTCCTGATCCTGGGTTTGGACAATGCTGGTAAAACTGTAAGTGCTGTTTATCACCCCATGGAGGGCACACGCAATCCTAAACATTCTCCAGGGATAAATCTTCCAACAAGGGTCGATCTTCTTCAGCTCTGTCCTGAGTTATTTTAGTGATGTCACACCAAACAGTCAACTTTTCCCTGTTACTTAAATTACCACAAGTTTTCAGGGATGTGGCTGAGGCTTTGGTAATCCCATAATCGCTTATGATCCCTTATTTCCTTGCTAAAATAGGGAGCAGGAAGAGGAGTTTGTCCAAAATTAGGTAGGGCAGTATCTGCTCTAGCAGGATTGTGCAGAAATGAAAAGGCAGGCTTGGGGTAGGATTACCCCAGCCAGTAAAATGTTTGACAGTAAATACTTTGTCTTATTCCTTTTCAGACCTTCCTTGAACAAACTAAAACCCGATTTAACAAGAACTACAAAGGGATGAGTTTGTCCAAAATCACAACCACTGTAGGCTTAAACAGTAAGTAAATCCACGTGGAATTTTTTCAGCTTTCCTGTGCAGTTAGACAACAGCTGTCTTTTGTTTGAAATATTTAAGAATTCAGAAGGGCAGAATAGTTCCTGGAAGCAGAGATTGTGTCTCCCAACTGCCCAGGTCTTTTTGTAGATAATAAAATAGGCTTTCTTACCTTAGGAGGAAAAACTCTTGAAGTATTAGACCCCCAGGTATCCTATTTCAGTGTTGTCCTCAAACTGTATTTCCCTGCAGTTCATTCCTTGGCCCAATTCTGGAATTATTTGCACTGATACTGCTCTAGATTTGTGATCACTCTGTGCAGGTTTTGCTCTGTTGTTGCAAGTAGTCACTGCCTGTGATTTGTTCCCCTACAAGCTTGTCCCAGCCCAGATTTCTGAGTGGGGTGTGCATGTGTCTGTGCTTTACAGCACCTCTAGTTTTAACTGGATTCTTCTTTCCTTCTTCCCTCCAGTTGGAACTATTGATGTTGGCAAAACTCGGCTGATGTTCTGGGATCTTGGCGGGCAGGAGGAACTGCAGTCACTTTGGGACAAGGTTAGAGATGTGGTTTTGTTTAATTTGATGTGTACAATTTGCCCAGAGAAGCTGTGGCTGCCCCATTCATGGAAGTGTTCAAAGCCAGGGTGGATGGAGCTCTGATCAGCCTGATGTAGTGGAAGGTGTCCCTGCTCATGGCAGGGGGTTGGAATGACTTGATTGGCTGTTTCCAACACAAACCATTCTGTGATTCCATGATTTCTGTTAGAAGTGGTTTTATCTCTTAGAACTGAACCACTACAATCATTTGGTAATCACACAGGCTTATTGATAACCCCAGTAGTTAGCACTAACAATTTGCCAGAGATTCCACTATTTCTGTGCTTAATATTTGCATTATTGGTTACAGACAGCAATTACCAACCCAGATCTGGGGTTGTGCCATAGAGATAAGCTTTGGGGAGACACAGGTGAGGTTTTTCAATCTGGTGTGTTGATCAGGCCTGCAAACAGAACACACCATGCTGTGTGCCTGCATTCTCTCCAGGCACACTGTGAATACAGCTGGCTCTAACTGGTTGATCTCCTCCACATGTACCAAAAATGTACCAAATTAAGATAAAATCATGAAGAGGAACAAGTGATCCTAGTGGATTGACACCAATATCTGTGTTCTCCTTCCAGTACTATGCTGAATCTCATGGGGTGATCTATGTTATTGACTCCACTGATGAGGAGAGGCTCTCTGAGTCCAAAAGAGCTTTTGGTAAGTACAGTGTGAACAAAATAGACCTGAAAGGTTGTATCAAATGAGACTGTAATGCAAGAAAGAGCCTCTGGCTTCATCCCTGTGTCCAGATAATCTGTGCCAGGCATTTGTGCAACTTCCAGAACTGGCTAAACCTGGTTTTGTTTCTGTCCTTTGTAGAGAAGATGATTACCAGCGAAGCTCTGGAAGGGGTTCCCATTCTGGTGTTGGCCAACAAGCAGGATGTAGAGGTAAAATATGGCAGATTTACATACATGAGCAAATAAGCCTTGGAAAGGTGAACTCTGCATTCATGTTAAATTTGTTCCACATTCCTGAGCTGATTCTATGGCACTGTCTCATCACTTGGAGTAATTGCTTTGAATTTAGTTGTGGTTTTTTTCCTTTCTGTTCCAACCCTTTTCCAGTGCCATGAATGAGCTTCTTACAGGCACATAGTTTTGAACTCTTTATGTAAACAGAGCAAACTGCATAGCTATGGTGGGTCTTTCTTGTACCGTGACTGGGTGTATTGATACTGTTTTTTCCTGTTTATTCAGAAAAAAAATGTTTAGTGCGCTTTGTTTATGATGCTGTTTAAAACCCAGGAATAGCACAACAGATGTATGTGAAGCAAGTCATCCTTTCCCCATAACTGGATAAGATCTGTTCAATAAAACTCTTTGTTTGTTGTAGAGCATTCCATCAGTGACAGCAGTGAATGGCAAGGAACTCTCTTTTCTGGTAATATAATATGAATTTTTTCCAGCATATTCAGAACTGTAAAGCTCTTGGTTTGGGTTGACAGTTCGTGGGTGGTGCAGTGTTTAGGTGACACATCCTGGACCATCCTTATCTGCCCCAGCATGGAAAAAAGAGAAGAGAGTGCCTAAGGTGATCGTGGTGTTTTTCATGTTTTCCTCCTTTCCCCTACAATGTACCTGGAATTCCAGGACTGTAGCTCCAGTGATCGTCTCTAGATGGAGCCAGAGGCTTCCAGTAGGATTTAGAGCACCAGCCCTGGCAGCTGGGATCACTGTCTGTTCCAAAGTATGCCAAAACTTCTCAGGTTCTTCCTCTGGACTTTACACTTGTCCGAGTGATTGCACTTGTGGGAAGTACTTGAGACTTCCATTGAAATCACTTGGCTCTCAAGGAGGATTGATTACATCTCATAAGTACAACACAGATTAGTTGTTGGATGATCTAGATTATCTAGTCTTAGAAATAAGAGAAATGTAGTTCCATGTAAAAGCAAGAGATCAAGACAGAACTCATGATTTATGGTCCTGACTTCGCTGTGGTCTCTGGAATGTGGGGAAATGGTCTGTCTTTTTCCTGTGGAAACCAGAATACTGACTCTCATATTCCATGCAACACCACAGCTCTTCTGTTGGGAGCAGCCTGCACTCTAGCCTTGACCTGTTGAGAATGTTCCAGGCAGTGACCTGGAAAGCTGTTCCAGTTTCCCTTGTGACTGTATATACATACTTTGTTACAGGCTGTAGACACTGGCTTTTCTGACACTCTAGCCAGACTAAAGACAAATAATTGATCAAGTGGACATCTTTAAATGACCAGAAAGAGGTATTTGGAACAGGCTTTCAAAAGAAAATCTGACTTCTTGCCCCCTCTGGAGGCTCTGAGACCAGCCCACTGACTTAGTGCCTTCATGCAGTTGCAGAGCTGCAACAAAGAGATTAGCAAAGCCAAACCCACTTTCTATTTGTAAGAAATACCTAAATTGGATATTTAGAGGTCCACTCCTGCAGAATGATCTTGGTTATGAACCGAGCAAAGAGACATCACTGCTGTTAACAAATCACTAAGGGGATTATAGCTTATTTTCAGTAATCACTGAGGTTCACTTAAGGCTGAGAAAACTCAGTAGCCTGTTTCTCTTCCTCTGATTTAGCAGAATGGAAGACCTCTGGAATAACTGATAATTAGTACTGACAGACATTTTTCTGCTCTGGATCTCCAGAAATAAAACTGTAGTAGGGAATTCTCACCAGCATCCCTCTATCCTGAACCACAGTAAGGGAGGATAAGTGGTATCTTAACCTTGCTGGTATTTGGAGATGAAGGATAATTCTTGATGATGATGTCTATAGAGGCCAGCAGAAGGCTCGTGATTAAATACATCAGAAATAGTACGTCTGGCATAGTTTGTTTGTTTCGTTTTTAAGTTTACATTCTGTTATTAAGATAACAAAAGTGCTGATGCAACCTGAAATTGCATAAAGTGTTAAGAATTCTGCTGTGAACCCCAAGGTACACTGTGTCCTCTCAGCACTGCCAAGCACGAGCAGTATTTGGTCGTTCCAGGGGATGAAGTACGTCACTGACTGCAAAACACCAATTCTAATATTCTCACAGTACTGAATGTGATATTTTATTGTATCAGGAGAATGCTCTGTGTTCAGCAGGGCCTTCAAAACTGGATTATTTTATAATTAATTAAAAATCCGAGTCAAACGTGTGTTGGAGGAAGGAGTTTGGGTTTTTAAAGGAGCTATTGCTTTGAAGGTGAAATAAAATACCTAATATCTACTAATTCCTGTGAACTCCCTTTCAACTCAGAATGCCACTTTTGAAAACATGGCTTATTGCAGAAAAAACTGCAAAATAAGAATTGATATTTGCTGTTTCGATGTGAATGCAGCTGTTGAAAGGTTTGCACAAGGTATACATTTCTAAGCTTTACAATGAACTGTTACAGTTTGAGGATAGAATGGTTCATTATGGAACACTATTCAAAATACTGGAAAAACATGACCTGTCAAAAACAGCATTTGAAATTTAACAATCTGAAAATTACTGAGTGTTGAATGATGTCCCATGTCTGGGAGGAAGTTTTGCCATCCTCATCTAAAGACAAATTTTGGAAATTTAATTTGAAGTCTCCAGAATGTTGAAAAGCCTCCTTATGCCTTTGGAAAATGCGAGGAGTCATGTTGAGTAGCAGATACTCATTTCCACACAGCTGTTAGAAAACAGACCTTCTTCATGAAAGCCATTCCACTTTCCAGCTGAAGACCTACCACAACTTCCCTGTAAAATTAGTTTTAATTTAAATTAGCTGGTTTAAATTGAGGCTATACTATTCCTTGTTTAAATTTAAACAAGCTTAAGTTTTCATTTAAAACAAACTCGTAAAAAGGGTAGCCCGCAGCATAGGTCAGGTGAGTCAGACTTTTTGTGAAATAATTTTATTTATGCAATCCACCTTGCTGTTGTTTCTCTTTTAGTTCCATTCTGATGGTTGATTACTCTTGAGATGGCTGAAGAGCCTCTACTTGAGGTTTTATCCATGTTTCCAGTTTTATCCTGACTGGAGACCAGGCAGCAGCATTGTCTGCTGCACTGGATTTGGTGAATGGATAAAAAACTCTACAATTCAACCTTTTTTTGGCTAAAACTTGTCTTGCTGCTTGATAGATTTTTAGGTGTGCCATTGCTGAGTCTTAATTTGGGTAATGCTATTCTGAACCCTTCCTAGGAGGAACTTGGTTCAGTCTTGGCTGGATTATGCCTGGAGGAGCCTTCATCAAAAGATGTTTTGCAGTGTGTTATTTTGGGGAAGCTGAGATGGAAATCTGGTTCGTCATGTGTTGTGTGTGAGGTTCCTGTGAACTGGCTGAGAGATACCATCATTCCTGAAAGGTCACTGTGGATTGTGTTGTTGCAATGGTGCACTGTTGATGTGATCACAGATCCAGCTTCCCTTCCTTGCCCTTAGGTTATGTGTTTGCAGCTGAGAAACAAAACACATCTGTAAACAAATACTTTGTAATGTGCTGGGGCGAAGGGGAACTTGGAAGCCACAGCTGACATTTTCCCTGAGCATGCGAAGCTCAGGTGCCCCTTGCTGAAGTGATGGATAATCTGCCTCATCCTCTGCTGTCACATGAGATTCCCACTGGGGGCTTTCCCTGGAACACTAAATCAAGGCATTGATAGTTTGGTGTTACCCCCTCTGCTGTGCTGCTCTACTTCATCCCAAGGGGAAAATGATTTTCCTCAAAACAGGATTGGTGGTGCAGTGACATCCTGCTGTGACAATTTGAATGGTGCAAAATCTCCTCAGAAGCAAAACTCTTTCTGATGCAGATTTCCATGGAGAGCTGTGGCTGGGCAGCTCTGTGGAAGGTGGAGCAGACCATGGCTCTACCAGAAGGTGGGAAAGGGAAGTTATGACCATGGTTTATGCTGGGAGATAAAAATGGCTGTAATTGTAAGCTGCACTGGGAAAAGTGGACTCTTAAGGGTTCAGGGATGGGCAAGGTGAAGGATGTGGGTTCTCTGTGCTGCTGGGTATGTGCAGGTGTCCTGGTCTGCTGGTGGTGTTGGGAAGTTCATTGCCTGATTGCTTTGCTACCTGTGCAAGTAGATGTTAAGGAATCACGGACAGCATGACTGTGCTCTCTGTTGTTACTTTGTACCTTGAACACTTTATCTGATTTATTTTAAAATGCATCATCATTCAGGAAAGGAGAAGGAAAGGGTAGACTCAAGAAGAATAAATGGATATACTCAGAAGTATATCATTAGACAATGATATTAAACTGTAAGGGGCTTAAAGTATATTTCAAGAAGCATTTGCTCATTTTCAGCTGCCTTGAGATTTAACCATCCTGCTGCAAGGTCTCATTGACTGAAAAAAACAAAGACATGAAAAATAGCTCAAATTACTGACCTGCAGCTCTTTCTCCTTCCCAGCTGTTGGGTAATTGACTTGTCCAGAGCTTTGAGTTAAACCAGGAAGCATTTGGACCTGCCTTTGACACTGTACAAGGCTAAGGGAGCAGCTTTTACAAACCAGTAGAGAATGGTTGGTTGGCTGTAATCTCTGGCCCATCTTCCAGACCTACCGGTATGAATTCCAGCTCTCAAGTCCAGTCTGACTCCCTCTAAAGTTAGTAATTGTTGTTGGTTTTTTTAATTAACTATTTATCCTGTGGCTGACAGCTCGTCTGTATGAACTGCATGTTTGTCAAAAATCCCTAACTAAATTGTTGAGACTTTGGTGGAATGATGTCAATAACATTTTTGGATATGGTTGCTAGGTCACTGATTGAAAGGGCAAGTTTAAAATGCAACTTCGGTCATAAGAAAGTACAGTCATCAAAAGTTGTACAGCTAATGGAGTCAAGGGCACTGGGTGAATTGGGTGTTGTTAAACACCTTACAAGCCATTTCTTAAGATCCCTTCCTATTTTTGAACAATGAAACCTGCTTACTTCTATTGTCCACAAAAATTTTCTGTATTTAATTTCTCCAGAATCAGTGTTTTGCGAATGGATGGCTGGTAACATTAATTTTCATATTTCTGTCTCTCAGAATTTACGTCCACTTGTCCAATCCTCAGGACTCATAAGGGTCCAGTTTGGCATTTGTGTAAACATTTGTCCAAAACACTTATGTGGGCCTCACTGAAGGTTCAAAACACATAACTGAGCATTGTTGAAGGTCCAAAATGTCTTTGCAGAGAGGAGGAAGGGTGGCCTTTTGGCCAGCTGAAGTGCTTAAATGGCTTGTCCAAGGCTTCTTAGGAAAAAGTGAGCACTGAGTGGTCAGGGAGGTGCAAGTCCAGACTTTAGTTGGGCAAGTTTGCTTTTGTTGTAGCTTTAAAAGTAAGATTTTTATGGTGACACCATGTTATGTGTCAGGAAAGTAATCCACTGGTTTATTGAGGGTTCTTGATTTGTGGTGGTGTTCCCAGCAGCCTCCTGGCAGCTTCGCAGAAGTTTAAGACCTGCTGGGGGTCAAGAGCACAGTGACATCAGGCATCAGAAAACGTGCTGCAATCAGTGCTGCCAGTGTTTTCTCTGAATGCAGACAGATGAGTGCTGGTGGGGCATGGCTGTAATGCCAAGGAATGTGCTGAGAACAGGAAAAATCACAGGCTGTTTTGTGAGAGTGCCCAGGGTGCTGGCAAAGCGTCAGCTGGGCTTGTGGCAGGGACCCTGTTTCAACAGGCTTTGTCAATAGAAAAGCTCTTGTAGTGTCCTGGTAAATACAAGCTGTGTGTGACAGTTGAGCAGCTTGGAAGGGATATCCTTCGAGGGGGCAGGTTGTGCTCATTTTCAGGTCTGTTTGCTTAGAAGTGTACAAATTAAGGCTCAGCTAGGTGAGGCAGTGTGTATGTACTGTCAGCAAACAGCACTCTCTTTGGTGAAAAAAGAATATGTTCATTTCTTTAGAATGCAAAGAGGTGAATTTGCTGTGTTGGTGGGTGAGGGGGTTTAACCTCACAGCATTGCCATCCTGACTGAAGCACAACTGCAGACATGGTAGGATTCATTGTGGAAGAAGGTCACCATGTCTTGTAGCACAAACAAGCTCTTCTTTGGTTCCCTTTGCAGACTTGTCTGTCAATTCCTGACATCAAGACAGCATTTAGTGACTGCATTAACAAAATTGGGAAGAGAGACTGCCTGACACAAGCCTGCTCGGCCCTTACTGGGTGAGTATGAGAAGGGGTAGACTCAGAATTGATTGACTGAGCAGCTGTGGGGTGTCACACACAGAGCAGCACTACAGGATTTATTAAGCCTTGAAAGGGAGCTGTGCTTCCTTCCAGCACTGACAGACACTCGTTCAAGAACCTTGGACTTGCCCCAGCTCAATAACTTCCTCTGTAAATCCTGCCTGTGAAACACAGTGCAAGTGTACTTCTGGCTGAGAGCAGCTGGACTTGGAGGCGTATTTATTGTCCTGTATCATCCCTTCTCCTTGCACAATAATCCTTGAAGGTGCTGGTTTGCTGCAGCTCCTGGCTTTTAGGTTAGAATGCAGTTGAAAATGCAGCTGTTGATGCCTCTGCCAGAGAAATGGGTGGTGCTTCACTGTTGCTGCTGTAACTATGCTTCTACTTCCATATTCTTTGGCGTGCAGATGAGCTGTGTGATGGGGATGATATAACAGTCCCCAAGAGCCCTCTTACATGGGAATGCCTGTGGTTTAAAATTTGATGACTAAAACAGACCCTAATTGGGGCTTATGCAGCTGCATGCCACAAACTTGACCAACCCACTGGATTCTTGATATCTTGGCATCATTACTGCGTATCGAGTCTTGCAGTACTTTGCTTCTTTGTACTTTCAGTTCTTTAAGTGAAAAGTGATACTTGATATAAGTCAAAAGTTTTGTTCCAGATAGAGAAACACTCCTGGCTGAATTACTGCCTGGGCTGAATCCAGAGCTTTGAATTTTTTTCTTTTATAAATTTAGCAAGAAATCTGTGTTATCATACAAGGTACTGCAAAGAATAACAAAAACTACTTGAACTGTGGAAAAATATCTGTTGTCTGCATTGCTACAAATCACATACCATTAAGCAGATGAATGACCACAACAATGTTCAAGCACTGACTGGAAGAGAAGTATTAGATAATAACCTTATGAAAAACAACCTTTTCAGCTGTGTTTTTTTGTACAAACATTTCTAGTTTTGATCTGTGTGGAATTTCCTTTCAAAATTCTGGTTTGAGCTTGCACTAAAAGAATAAATAACTCCTGGAAGTCATGGCTAGGGAGCTGGTGGTGACTTGCTTGGCAGCCCCAGCACAGATGGTTACAGAGGGCTGGAACCAGGATTGCAAGATCTTATACAACTAGTGTGAGGTTTGTGGCAAAATAACCTCAAGCCAGCTGTCAGGTGTGTTTGATGCTTGTTCATCCCAAGATTTCCACAGAGTTGGTCACTAAGTTGGGTGTAGACTTTTATAGACATCAGAAAAATAAAGGATGGAGGTATATATTGCTGAGCTAAAAGAAATCAGATTCCTGTTGTTTGCCTGCACGAGAAATGTCACAGAAATGCCAACAAATAACTGGGGTAGGTAGAGCCCTTACCTTCCTCATGTAAGGGCTCAGTTAAGGCCTGTATGATCCATGTTTCTGTTCTTGGTTGCTTCTTGTTGTTGGTTTATTTTAAAACCTTTTCTGCTTGTCTTACTTCCTTAGCAAAGGGGTGAACGAAGGAATTGAGTGGATGGTGAAGTGCGTGGTGAGGAACATCCACCGGCCCCCAAGAAAGAAGGACATCACGTAGGAATTCCGAGCCAGTCAAGGAATGGACAGCCTCTTTCCACACACTTTTGTGTTCCCTTTAAAGAAGGTGATCCACTGGATTCCTATTACACCTGATTCTTTCCTAAGTTTGGAGACAAATATTCTCTTTCTGTGTCTAAAAAAAAACTTGAGCCAAGGATTCCAACTGGGTGGGGGGTGGGAATCTCTTACATTAAGTATTGTCTTTGGCCTGAGAGCATCCTATGTAGCAACCTACACATTGTTGCCGATGCAAAGGACTTAATTTTCTACTATCTTACTCTGTGATTCCTGATTTGTTAGTCTAACAGGCTGGAGGCCGGTGACATGAAGGAGCACCTGAAGGAAATGTGTAGGTGAATGTGGAAGGGGAGGAGCAGCCTGGGGAACAGCTGTCCCTCCTAACTGAGAAGATCCCTTGCTGCTCCAGCCCCATGTTCCTGCAGGGTGTTACTGGCCCTGTTATGCTGCTGTTTGTGTAGTGGGGAGAGACAGCATTGATTAGAACTTGATTTTCAGTTGGGGTGTTGATTCATAACTTTGACCTGTGGTAAAAGCAGATGTGGAAACCAGCAACTACACAGTGGTTATAGGGTCATGGAATCGTTAAGGTTGGAAAAGACCTGATCAAATCCAACTGTGCTGGTTGAAATGGATATTTCTACCAGGATACGGATTCCAGAAGCACTGCCTTGCTCTGACTGCCAGTCTCTGTGCATTCTCTTTAATCCTAAGAGTGATTGGGATCTTCTGTAACTGGACTGAATCAAGGCCCTCTCTGTGATCTTTCTAAACTGAAAAAAACCTCTAGGCAGGGAGAAATCAGTATGCAATAAAGCTTCCTACTTATTTGAACTTCCCTGGCTGAAACAAGTGGTGTTTGGGAATAGCAGTACTTAGCCCGTAGGTTTTCTTTGAAATGTAAGAAAAAACAGAAAGGCAGCACTCAAAAGACAGTGCTCAGTTCTTACATCGCCTACTCAGCTAGCTGAGTGATGCTGATATATCACTATCATTTCCCTGAATATGAGTTTTTACGTGAATTTCATGGTGGTTTGGCAATGGGTGTGGCTCCTCCTCTGTTTTATTTACTTCTGGCACTGGCAAAGGTTCTGTGCTGTTTGCTGACATAATTAAGGGGCCATTAATTGCACTGTACTTGAGCCAGTTAGCAATATTTGTTTAAAGGCTGTTGGGATCAAAGAACTTTCTGCCAGATTTTCTGCGTGCAACTCATTGCAGGTGTTTTTTGAGAGAGAGCATCATTCATTCACTCACATTTGGGTCAAAGCACAAGAGCAGCTGGGCTGTGTCACTAAGCTCATGAAGTTAGTGGAAATAATTGCAAACTGAAGAGCAGAATCTTGCTTCTCAATAAGAGAAGTAAGGCTCCTTCAGACTTAGTGACCCAGTCATTTTTCTTGTGTGCTCTGTGAATGTGGAGGATCTCTTGGAAATCACTCACCCACTGCAGGAAATGGCACTTTTTCTGCGTGCTGCATGTGATGTTGGGCTGAGATTTTCAAGAGTACTAAAGTTTTGGAGAACCAATGGCCATTGGCCATTAATTATTGGGAGCATCTCTCTCATTGGGCTCTTGGAAAACACTTGGAAAGCCTGAGTGTTTTCAAGGTGACTTTGTGACTCTGGCTGTTTTGGTTGGCAGAGTTGGTGTTGACAGTTAAACTGAAGATGGGAAACAGCAACTAATGAAAAAAGTACCTTGCTGAGAGTCAAAACACTTCAGTCAAGTAGCTTGAAATGTCTGTTCTTTGGGACACAAGGGGTTTTCCAAGATTTTCACATACTATTCTCAGATCTCTTGCTCTTTCTTTGCCGTGGGAGACCAGAAAGGAAAAAACAGCTTCTAGACACAAAGAAAAGCTTCTAGACTGTTTTGTGGCCCATATCAGCAGGGGATCTTAAAGCAAATATTTTGACTTCAGCATTCCAAGTTCTCAGGCGTGCAGAGTCCTTTCCCCAGAGACATGCCCAAGCTGAGATAGGTATGTATGAGCATGCTCTGGCCACAACAAATCAGGGAGGATTTCTCTGAAACCAGCAGCATGAAGTTCACACTAATTCAAAGGGAGCTACCAGAGCAGTATCCCAGCAGATGGGACAATTTTTTATATTTTGATCAGAAATTTAATAGTTTACCACATTTTATACTTACAGGAAACTCAGACTTACTTAAAATGCTTTTTTTGTTTCAAGTGACCCTCCTGCCAGATCTCAAACAAAGCAAGAATGTTTCTGAATAGTTTCAATGTAGTCAGTTTTCCAGATTTTTGATATACTTGCATTGCACCTGTTTTGCCCATGCCTGTTCACAGCAGTGTGACTGCCTGAAGAGCTGCTTTATCTTCCCAAGGAGAAAAAGTTTGGTCACCTGCACTTTGCAATCCCTGTTTCCTTTGGCATGCTGTCCATGAGATAAAGGTAAGTGTCTAATAACCTCAGCAGAGATCCCACTTGCCTTATTTGAGCATTGGCAGATGATCACATTTCTCTCACCTATCTGGAATTTCCTATGCAAGCATTCATTAGCTGGTAGCAGTAGGAGACAAGAGCTAAGAAAACACCTCTAAAGCATTTAGAATCCTAGTGAATCTTTGAGTCTTAGTGCTGTCTGTGTGCTGCCAATTCCATCTTCATTTGGAACTCTGTAAGGACACAGAGTAACTGAAGTACAGCAGTTCTGGCTGGTCCAACCTGATCCTGTCCTGTCCTTGTGTAAGGCAGCAGTGACGGCTGCACTGAGGGTCTGCGTTGCAGTGGTGCTGACGTCAGAGCTCACCCCACTTCCCAGGACCTCCCATCCCACAGAACCACAGAAAATGCCAAGACAAATCAGACCCAGCTTCAAAGTCCAGCATCTTAAAGTCCAGAGTCCAGTCTCTGGCTGCTAACATCTGTCTCAGAAAGTGGAGCAAACAGATGTGCTCCTGGCCATCCCTACTCTGCTAAACTGAAATCAAGCCATCATAAAGAAGTGGACTTAACATCCAGTGCTGTAGGGTAGTTTTAGTGGTTAACAGGGCTATTTTTAGTCTCTTCTTCCTTATCATCCTACTTGTGTACTGCTGACACATCCAGCATATCCAACAGTTTGTTTAGGCAAAGAATCTGCTGTCATAATACAGATCACAATCTTGAATGAGTCTCCTCAGCAATGATGTTTTAGCTGTGTATGAGATTGTTGGGTTAGTCATGATTTCCAAGAATGTTCTTGATTAACTGACTGACCTATTAATGCAGGTTTGAAAATGTAAGGCTCAGCTAAAAACCTGCCGTAAAATACTTTTGGAGGGTGCTGAATTGATCTAGGCATTTCACTGGATTTTTAACAGTATCCTGGGATGTCTCTCCTGGCAAATAGTGTTAGTTCAAGGAGAGAACTTCTAGAGAAAGGCAAAGAGTGGTACTGTTACTGCACTTGACAAATACCCCTTTAAATCAAAAAATCTCATTAATGTGGACAATAATTCCTGGCAGCCACAGCCAGCAGTGTCCATATGTGAAGGACAGTGGATTCTCTCTCCATGTCCAGCTCTGCTGCTGCTCCTCCTTTTACCCAAAGCAGCACCACTGGCTGAGTTTGCCTTCAGCTTTGGGGCTGTTTTCAGGCTCCTAAGTATTTGTCATAGATTTCCCCAAAGCAGTTTGGACAACTAATGAAGACAGGCTGAATTCCTCTGCCATGCAGACAGGTTCTAGGCTGGGTGGCCTCTCAAAATTCCCTCCTGGCACAGTTTCCTACTAAAATTTGCCATGAATTTCTCTCCTGAGAGATAAGGGGCAGTGGTGAGGTGCCAAGAGCCTTGCCCCTCTGCTGAGCTCTTACAATGGATGCCAGAGAAACTGGAGCAGGTACTTTTTACACTGGGATTTTATACCACTTGGAAATCCCATGTGAAACATTCCTGATGGATAACACAGTTATTGTTTACTTGACCTCGGGCATTTCTTGCAGCTTTACCCTTGGGGTTTGTTTTTTGTGCTTCTGCAATCCCTAAGGGAGTTGTTTCTCTGCTCCTCTTGTAAAACCAGCTTCCATGACAACTCCTGGGGGCTTTCCATTCATTTCTTTACACACACTCAAGCTTTTTTTATTCCCAGACTTCATGAGGATCTAGTCCCAGCTCTCAGCAGTGTCTGCTCTCGTATAACTTCATCTGCACAACGTCTGATCACAAGCCTTCACCTATTACGTCAGAAGGGAGCTGGTAAAGCAACAAAATGGTACTAAAAAGAATCAGACCTCATGGAAAATGACAGAGATCTGGTGCAGAAAACATGGACAGCACAATATGCAACAGCACTGGAGAAAAAATTACCCAAAGGTTTTCCATAAACGAGGTGCTCATCAGCTGGAAACAAGGAGAGGAGGAACATCAGCAGTTAACTACACAGGGCTGGAATTCTGCCTGACATTCTTTATAAACACAAAATCCGGAGGAAGGAATCTCCTTGTTCCTTCTTGGTTTCACTTTTTCCTTGAAGCTGCTGATGCTTAATGAGTTTCAAAATTTCCGTGTTATGAGTGTCCTCTTGAATACCACATTCCTCACATCATTTCTTGAGGATGTCTGTGCAGTCTCACTTTTCCCATGAGTTATCCAAGGTAGCTGTGAAGGTGAGGCACTGGATACATTTGCTTGGGAACACACAGGATCCTTTCCTTGAGACAAAACCCTTGCTGGACCAATATGTAGTATTCTCACTAACACTGCTAACTCAGGAGTAGTAACTTTTTTGTGCTTGGGCCATCTTGTCTAGGCTGTGCTTTTGCCAAGAAAGGTTGGACTAGATGATCCTTGAGGTCCCTTCCAACCTGGAATTCTGGGGTTCTATGATTCTCCATCATTTCAATATATATCCTTCAGCTGAATGCATTTTATGCTAAACATTTGGAGGAACTAATCCACTCTGACCCCATGTAGCCTTAAGCCATCTGTATTCAGCATATACCAGAAGCACTTTTCTGAGGGCAAACTAAATTCGCTGTAAAATTAAGTGTATCCTTAAGTGCTTTCCTTAAACAGGAGCCTCTGGAGTTGTTCCTGTTGCATCACAGTTCGGTTCACAGCCAGGAACTCCTCTGCCAGTTCTCAGAAGTCAAAGAACCTGATATCATTTCATTGGAGATTTTCATTAGGATTTTTTCTTTTTTGAGTCAGACTCCCACAAAGAAGAAAAACATTCTATAAGCAATCATAAGGAGGAATAAGGAATTTGCTGTTCCCAGAAGCTGGTGTTACGCACAGCACCACCTCACTGCCTGTAACAGTAACAGGCAAAGGAGTGTATGGGCAACTCAGTATTTCAGAGATTCATTAAATGTTCTCAGTTGGGAGGGACCAACAAGGATCATGGAGTTCAACTCCATGCTGAGCTTTTGCTGGTTTTTGTGACCAAAGGCTTTCAGATGGGCTCTTCTGCCAGGGGAACAAGAGGACTTGGGGGATACTGAGGCATATCCAGCCCTGTTAAAAGATTTTGCTCCTCTGACACAAACACGGCTTATTTTTAACTGAGATATTGGCAGTTACACATTAAACCCCCAGTACTGACCACCAGAGCTTTGCCCTGCAGGCACAGCAATGGGGGCAAAGGCAACTGTGGCCTCCTGGGAAAGGACAACTGAACCAAAACCAACCAATCCCACGCAGCAAGGATTAAGCTCTACCCACATCCTCAGCGTGGTGGAAATTTTGACAGCTCATTTCCATGCCACGAGAAGAGGGAGGATCATGGGACAGCCCATACCACAAGCTGTGAAAGACTAGTAACTCCCCTGTGAGTATATGTGGTGTATCAAACGGCAGGGGATCTCTGCAGACAAGAGGTGCTGAATCACAGGCGAGGTTGTTCCTCTGTGACATGACAGCACACAACACAGGAAACTGGGTGAAAGAAGAACTTGGTGTTGTTATTCTCAGAGTTGATTTGTCCTTTCATGTTCAGAGTCGTGGAGTGGGGAATGTACACTCCTATTCTTATCTCCCAAGTTTCCCAGCTAAAGAGCTCTAATCTTAGCTTCTGGGAAGACTGAAAGAAGTCCAATAAACCACCTCCCATGCTGCAGTATCACAGAAGGAAGTAGAGAGAGACAGGAATAGAAACCAGCAGCAGGGAATCTGTGTGATCTGACCGAGGCTGAGCAAGCACATTGGATCAAGTCTCTGAAGCCAGTCTGGGCTCTTTTTCTGGTGCCTTACACTTTCCACTCAAAACCACCCTAAAATCCACATGCCTGAGGCTCAGCAGCACTGACCACCCAACACCCATCCTTGCCGAGCTCGTGTCCTCACAGCCATAGCTGGGAAGTCATCATTCCTTGTGTTTTCATAGGAAAATGATGAAGTCTCCCGGCTCCACTCCCATGTTACAGCTAAGTCACTGCACTGCTGGAGCTCCTCCACGTCCAGACCAAGCACAGGATCTTGGTGCACTACATAGCCCAGGGTGATGCTTGGGTGAGCAGTGACAAAGGATACCACAATAGGAACCTTGATTCTCCCCACATCCACGTGGCACTATGAGGTCTGGGATCCCTGATTCTGCTTGGTCACTTAGACACAGCAGGTTTTCTGCCCTCTTTCCCTAAACATTGTGTAACTGTAATTGTTTTTCAAGGGCAAAGAGTTGCTGAGGGAAGACTCCTGTTGACTGAGACAATAACATGTCAAGGGCTTGTGGTTCTAAACAGGGAGAGTGTTGTGTATAGATATTGTAGTTGTGGCCATGGCTTTGTTACTGAGAAAATTCTTTTAAGGGCACCAGAAAGTTTAATAATATATTCCAATTTTATTCACGCTGAGACGAGGCAGTGCCCAGACCTGATCATCAGAGCTCAAGTCCCTTGGGAGCAAGGTCAGGGGAGCCAAACAATGTGTGACCAAATAGAATCATAAAACATCCCGAGTTGGAAGGGACCTGCAAGGATCACCAAGTCCAACTCCTGGCCCCACACAGACCACACCAGTATCCCACCATGTGCCTGAGAGCATTGTCCAAATGCTGTTTGAGCTCTGGTTCAGGTTTGGGGCTGTGACCACTGCCCTGGGGAGCCTGTTCTAATGCCCAAGCACCCTCTGGGAGAAGGATCTTTTCCTAACATCCAACATAAACCTCCCCTGAGAGCTCCAGTCTTTCCCTCAGATCCCGTCACTGGTCACCAGAGAGCAAAGGTCAGTGCTGCCCCTATAAGTGACCCTTTAAACCTCTCAGGGCAAAACCAACCTGTCCTGTGAAGGACAAGTGGTCTCCCAACACTTGCTTGGAAGCAAACACTAGGAAGAAGTGAGAACTACAGCATTGTGCTCTGTAACTACCACGAGAAACCAAATCCAAGTTTTTGTTAAAAAAAGACAATTTCATGTTAGTATTTCTTTAGCTGCCTTTTAAATGGTTGACTCAGTGCTACAGTATTGTCTGAACAAGTCTGTTGAGCACTAAATATTCTTGAATAATTGAATTTACTCCAGAAGATGGTGATAAGAGGTATCATCATCTGTTCTCAGCTTACTCAGCAGCAGGCAGCAATAATTTGCTTTTTTGGAACATGATTACTCCAAAGACATCCTAACACACTTGGAATGTGTAATCTGGAAAGATCATCCTGTTTCATAGAATCATAGAGCAGTTTGAGCTGGAAGGGACCTTAAAGACCATCTAGTTCCAACTCTGCCATTTTACAAGGGGGACAGAAAGGCCCTTTGAGGACCAACACAGGCAGCTGGACAGTGAGGTGAGGGTGGGGAGTGACCCCCCCAGCCCCTGCTGCACCCTGAGGCCAGACATGGCTTTGAACTGGGGACCCTTCAGCAGCACTTGTAGGGTCATCAGGCTGCCAAAATATGTTTGAGCTTTAATAGGAATATATTGACAAACCAAACTGTTTCCTTTTCATCAATGTTTTTCGTGGAGGTTTTCATAGTTGCATTGAAAGGATTTATCAGTCAGATTCTGGTTTTGGTCAACATGAGGCAAAAACTCTCATTTCTTTAAAAAATACAGGAGAACTGCTTGGGAGGCAGAGTTTCACCCAGCTCTGGATGCACAGCAGTGGTATGAGCCCCACTCAACCCAAGAGCACCTGATCCATCTCCTCACCTGCCCAAAGTGACACCAACTCATCATGGGGTGCCCTGGTCCTTACCACTCAGTTCCCTTGTATCCCCCTGGCCCAATCTGGGACAGGTCACCTGCTGTGCCTCTCCTTGCTCACTTTTGGAGACTTCCCACTGTTAGAAAGCTCCTTGAACACAGAAAAGAGCAGAAAATATAAATTGAGGAGGGGTGGGAATGAGGGCAGGGGATGAGATGAGTCCCTTTGGGAAAAGAGGACCTCCTGACATCCACATTCTCTGCCCCACAGGCTGGGCTGCCCCGGGCTGCACATCTCAGCTCTCTCTGCTCCTGCTCTAGGACAGGATTGACTTCCTCAGGCTCACCTCTGCTTCTCCAACACGGCTGGCACTGTCCCACTCCAGCCCTGGCACCAGGAAGTTTGGGTCACTGCAGTGAGGGATGAGTCTCAGCAGGCACAGCCTGGACACAGCACACAGGATTACAGCCAGAAGGGAAAATGCTACCATCGGAAGGAAAATAGAAGCATGCTTCAAAATAAGATAAAATTGGTGCCTCTGGAATGGTGATGGATGAATGCAAACAAGTTTGGTGTGAGTTAGCACTCCCTGAGTGCTCTCCCACAGTGTGTGGAGGGCTCAACCTGCTGTCAGCTGCTGAGCAACATGGGAGGGTGGGAAAATTTGCAGACAGGAGAGTGAATTTATCTGTCTTACATATGACAAGGTGGCAGCCCCGGGGCCAAGAGGGCTCCAGGCTATTTCAACAAGCTGGATTATGCATTTGCACTGGTTTCATCCTCTCTGCATCTCTCTGCACACCTCGAAAGTTCCCCCCCTTGGTTTCCTCTATCAATCCTGGCTCTCCCCACTTGGAGGTCAAGGCGTGAGCCAGCTATGTGTGACCTCACTAGAAAAACTCCCTCTGACTCCTTCTACTCACGTTAGTCATTCCTTGAGCCCATTCCAAACTTTGCAGCTGGGCCAGCACCCACGGTGCTCTCCTTGGATGAAAAGGGACATGTCTGAACTGCTCCTGCAGCGACCAGGTTGGGAGCACGTCAGCTCCTGCCACCAGTGCTCCGGGGTTTGAGGCATCACCATCAGCCTGAGTCATTGCCACACCTGGCTGTGGTAACAGGTGGCCAAGGAGCCCATGGCACCAACCTAATCCACCTCAGCACTTTAAACCAACCGGTGGTTTTGTGGGATTTTATCTCTTAAGCATTTAACAGCAGAGGGAAGCCTGACGTGGAGAACCGTGTGGGCTTGGCTTTTTATGTAGTGCTTGTAGCATTTGGAAAATTGTCTTCTGTGTACTAAGTATCTGAGTCATCCTGGGATAGCACTGCATCTACTTTTAGATGTTACCACATGCTGTCCTCTACCACAGCTTGTGAGGAAAGGGTCTTTTAAACCATCAGGGAAAAGCTCACGCTGCCAACTCTTCCTCTTCTCTCTCTGGGCTTTGGAAACTACAGTGGAAAACAAAAGGCATTTTTATCCTCTTAACTTCAATTAACTGAAAAGGCAAAATATCTCATGATCAAGCCAGGGTGGTTTGGGAGTGCTCCCTGTGGTCTGGGTGCCAGACAATGGAATTAGAGGTCAAGAATGCTAGGGCTGGCACCACGTGGTGCTTATCCCAGCTTTTCCAGCAAAGCACATTTCCTGGAAGCCCTGCAGGACTCACGTGCCTGGCTGTTTGGCCACCCTTATAAAGGTTAATATTTACCAGAAAGATCCTCCTCAGTCACCCTGCCCACGAGCCCATGTGAGCAGAAAACTCCCTGTGCAGAAATTCCAGCTAAATTGGCAATGAGGAGACCTGGGTCAGAGCGGGGGGGGGGACTGAGGAGAGGCTCCAAACCTCCTGAGTGGGGCACAATAACAACACGTGGGTGCTCTGGAGACACCCTGGCAGAGCAAGTCACCGGTGGCACTGAGCTGGGGAGCTGCTGGTAGCATAGGGCATCATCCCCTGCCAGCCCCTCAGTGCTGCAGTGGCTGCTGGCAGTAAGTGCAGAGCTCTCTGACACAGTCTGGGCCATCCCGTTATTTAATCACCCTCTCCTTCACCGAGCTGAGCTCTGTGGTCCCCACTGCAACCTGCCAAGGCACAAGAGTGCCAGACATGGTGGGGGTCAGACATGCTGGACCCTCACCCAGTGCTAGGATGCCACAGGGCTCAGCAAGGCATCAGTTCCGGACAGGATGGGGAGGAGCTGGCAGCTCTCCTTGCCCTTCCACACCTGCATGTGGGTAGTGACCCTCAGAGGCACAGGGGTGGGACATAAACTCTGGCAAACCTCCGGGTGAGAGCAAGCCTGTCAAAGCATCTGCTGAATCCACTCTGTCTGAAGGGACAAAGATTCTGTGCTGACTGGTGTCCAGGTGGGGTGGAGCACTCGGGATATTAAGTAAAACCCCCCAGATAATAAAAAGGACCCCAAACTTCCCTCCTCTGCTCCAGCATTCAGCAAAAAAACCCTGTTTCCTGGGCTCTCCTCTAGGCCAGGGCAGCCCAGGGGGAGGCTGGGTGCTGGGAGAAGCGGGATCACTGCCCAGGCTGTGTTTATCAGCTGCTGGGCTCTGGCATTGCTCAGCAGGCACAGGGCTGGGCATGGCTGGACCACAACTGCTCTGCTTCCACCTCTGCCAGCACCTGGTTGGACCCAGATCGTGACTGAGCCCCTGGCCACAAGACACCACCAGAGCAGCCACAGCTCACCCAGGAGCCCAGGGACCAGAGCTGACTCCTTGAGACTGGCTGCACAACTGCTGGAAGCCTCCAGTACACACCCCAGGTTTTTCCTTGCTGGTGAGAAGGGCAGCAAACTCCAAAGACAACATGACAGCATGAGCTCAGCCACCAGGCCCCACAGGGACTTCCACCTCAGCACTGAAGTCTTCTATCAGCAAAAAAATTACACACAAAAGGCACCTTTTTCTCTGGAAAAGTCACCCAACTAAACCAGCATCCAGCTTCTTGCCAATAATATTCCTGTTTTCCCTCCCTCTCAACTCCCGTGGTAAATACATATTTGAAGAAGCCAGGATGGTGTGGGAGGCAGTTCCTGCACTGACAACTCTCCATTCCTGTTCCCCTTCAGACCAAGGATGCTGAATGCTCTGTGCTGAGTCAGGATAACTGCAATGCAGCACAATAGGAATCCCTCAAGGAGCTGCAGCCAACGCTGGAGGCTCCGGCTGCTCCAGCCTTCAACCCATCAGCACTGGGTGTCCTGCTTTGCAGTCTGCCTTGGAGCAAAGTGCTGCAGCTGTGCTTCAGTTCTCACAGTGCTCCGATGGAAACCCTCCTCATCTCCTGCCCCAGCTGCTCTTGGTTCCGGCCAAGGGACTCAGAGTAAGTGACACTAAGGAACTGAGCTGCATCCACTGGGATAAAGCAGCTTGGAAGGGCAGAGATCAGACATGGTAAACACTGAGCATTGGGAGGGGGAGTTCTGGTCACCTGTGAAGCTCCTTGGCAGGATTTCAAGGCCAGGCTTGACGAAGCTTCAAGGAGATTGCCAGGATTGAGGGGATTCCCAGGATCAGCCCAGGCTCAACACAGAGGGGTGAGTGCTCCCCTCAGCTGCTTTTCAGCCATTTGCTTCCCTTCTTCCCCAGCTGAACTAACCCAGGATAATGCCAGGGTCCCCAAGCTGCTTCATCCTCAGAGCCCAAAGCTGGGGTAAGATGTTGCAAGTCTGGGATCCCAGTGCAGGGGCACTTCCACATAGCACTCGCTTCAGAGAGCTTTAAACAGCTCCAAGCTGGGGGAAAATATTCCTCTTTTGAACCACAAACTATTCCTGGCAACTGCTCAGCTAAGAAAGAGCTATAAAAAGTCAAACTCATTCACAACATAAAATGTAGTTCTGCGTCATCGTTGCTACAGGCTGGAAAATGCCCGCAGGGGTCACTCTTGTTGACTTCCCTAAGCAACATCTGCTTAAAAAAACCTCCTGCAGTCAGCATGACTGCTCCAAGCCCAGCTCTTGGCTGACTGAGCATGCAGTCAGGTTTGGGGACAGCTCTGGGGCTCAGGGGGACATGGCTGGGTTGACCCGAGAGACATGAGCTTCACCCTTGCCATAAATCCCAGCACAGACAGTCTGCATCTCGCTGGCACACAGCCTCACTGTGGCTCAGGGGGGCAGGAGGGTGGCTGGGGGTGTGTGATCAAAGAATCACAGAATGGTTTGGGTTGGAAGGGATCTTAAAGATCATCTTGTTCCAATGCCTTGCCATGGGCAGGGATGCCAATGTGTGGAAAAGCACATGGGAAAAACAGGCAAGGGTAAGCAGGGTCAGATACGACGATCTGGGTCTCCCACCACCACCTCGAAGTGAGATTAGGAAAGGACTCTGGTGACAGAGAGTTGTATGATAAAATAACTTCTTTGGTTTCTTTCTTTAGAAAACATCTTTCACGCATGGTATAAAAACAGGTAGTTAAGAAATAAATTTCAAGCCAGCTGTACCAGTGTGTTTGAAGCATCCTCTCCCTCCCTGTGCCTCAGCAGCAAACTCCCTTCTCAAACAGAAGCATGACAACAAAATGCAAGCAAATCCTCAGTGGGAAATACTGTTAAGTGACTAAAACCCCCCAAACCCCCAAACTTACACAGTTTAAAACAAAGCCAAACAGTTTTCTATAAATGCGACCAGGTTCTTCCCCAGAAATAATGGCCCTGGATGCAGGTTTTTCTTCTGATAAAATATTGACCCTTCCTGAGGGCTGGAAAATCGGTGAACTCCCAGGAGCTGCCCTGGCTGCTGGCACAGGGATGCTGCTGCTCACACATTCTATCCCATCCCATCCCATCCCATCCCATCCCATCCCATCCCATCCCATCCCATCCCATCAGCAGTGACACAGGTGCCATGGCACGGTGCAACTTCATCGCTCATTTCTCATGCTGCTTTTCAAGTTACGTTTGGAAAGATGAATAAATTAATGAAGCCTCAGAAGATAAAAACCAAAACAAAGAGCACCCAAAAAGTCCAGTTTGTCCTCTCAGGGCAGCCGGAAGCGCTTGCGGACCTTCTCCTCAATAGAGTGGAGCTTGACCAGGCGCAGCGCGACCAGCAGCTCCTTGGTGACTTCGGAGTGCTCCTCCTTCTTGTGAGTGAGGAAAGCCCGGAATTTCTCCTGGATGGCTGCCCTGGTCCATGGTACCTGCTTCTTCGGTGAGCGCTCCAGGATCTGCTGCAGACGCTTCAGCTTCTTGATGGGGATGTTCTGATACACCACGAAGTCTATCATGGCTTGTTCGCAGTCGTCGTCTTCTGCGGCTGGTGGGGGAAAACAGCTCGGAGGTTAAAGGGACACAGGAGAGCAGGGCACAGCCCTTCCATGGCTCCCTGTGGGACATCTGCCCAGGAAGGTGGTGAATGCCCTGGGCCTGGAAGTGTTCAAGGCCAGGTTGGATGGGCCTTGGAATAACCTGGTCTGGTGGAAGGGCAAACTTCCCATCAGTGACGCACCCTATGCGGGGCAGTTGGAAAACAACATGTGAAAGTTCTGAAGAAAGTCAATATATCTGTTCCATGCTCCTCCCCATCAGGGAATAGAGGAAAAGCCCAGACAAATCTGAAGTAGTTGCAGTAAGTATTTACACATTATTTTTCCTGAAAGTTTCTGTTTTCCCACACAGATTTGTAAATCTTGTAACAGGACCCGCCCTAAGCACAGCCCCAATCAGGCGCTGGGATGGGACAGATAGAGCCCTAGCTGGTGGAAGCTGCTGGAGTGCATCCAGCAGAAGGAATGAAAACAGAAAGAATTTTAAAGAGGCCAAGGCCAAAGGATTACTCAACCTGGGAGAGATAAGCCCAGTTTCATGCCATTGCAAACTGGGAATGGTTTCACTGTTATAGTGGGGTGAGTTGGGCTCCACTGCTCAGGCTCTGCCTCTCTGGCAGGCTCGGGTTGATGATGAGCAGGTGCCCGTGTGTATCCTGAGAGGAATCATGATAAACTGGAGTTAAAAAAACCCTTCAGCTCTCACTGCTGGGGCCTTGTCTCTCTATAAATATCTGCAAGGGGCTGGTCTGGCTGCGGGGGCCAGTGCCTGACGCATGTGCTGCTGACACTGCTCTGACCTAACTGTCCCCCACCCCCGGGACCGCTCCCCACTGGTGACGGAGCTTTCCATTCTCGGTGTTGGGATCATGCTCCTGGCAGGGAGCTCACGGTGTGAGTCAGGCTTTGTAAGGAGTAGTGTCTGGGCTGATGGTGCCAGAAGATGAAAAGGCAAGAGCTGCAAGGGGGGAAGTCTCCACGTTCTCTCACCACAGAGGAGAATCTTTTAGAGTCATGGGACGTCCTGAATTGGAAGGGATCCACAAGCTTCATTGAGTCCAAGTCCTGGCCCTGCACAGACCACTCAAAAACCCTACAACATGCCTGAGAGCTTTGGCCAACTCTGTCAGGCTTGGTGCCATGCCACTTCCCTGGGGAGCCTGTTCCAGTGACTGACCACTCTGTGGGGGAGTTTTATTGAAACTTTTCTACAAAGCTTCATCCTGATGGAAAAATGACATTTTTTCACACCAGAACAACCTCCCCTGGATGTGGTGAAGTCCCCATCACTGGAGATTTCCAGGACATGACACTGGATAATCTCATCCAGGCTCATTTTCCCATGAAAGGTTGGACGAGATGAATTATCGAAGTCCATCCCAGCCTGGGCTGTTCTATGGCTTTATGACTGATTATATTTTTGGAAGTTAAGGGTGCAGGTTCACTGCCACCTAGATCCGTCACATGGAATTTGTTTCCCATGTCTGGATCCTCAGGGTAGAGCAGGTGGTTCCAAACAGCTTCCAGACTCACCTCAAGTGGCATCAGGCCCTTGGGATGTTTTTTCAGTCCCTTTCTCACCCGCTAACTTGGAGAGGAAGTGTGTTACAAAGCACCCTTGGAACAGAGCCTTTTGCTCTGCCCTGCACCTTTCCCCTGTTCTTTTGCCAAGAAAGGTTGAACCAGATGGTCCTTGAGGTCCCTTCCAACTCGGGATTCTGAGATTCTCTGATCTGATCTGTGCCCACTGGCTGTTCGTGCCCAACCTTCTGCCTGTGCCACGGCTCAGCACTATGTCTGCACCATCACGGTGACGTGGTTGACACCACGTTTCCACTTTTACACCTGACAGGTCAAAATCCACCCTACACTCAACTCCCATGAACCTTGGGTTCTGCTCCACTCAACCTGCATGAGACCAGGCTGTGGCTGCAATAAAAGCTTCCGGAAAACAGGTGAAGTCGAGAAAAGGGAGCTCAGGAGCCATGCCAGCAGCCAAGCTGGCTACCTCAGCTGCAAAAACTGTGCCTTGTCCCGGCACTCCCAGTTGTCCCTGCTAAGATCCAGCAGCATTTCACTCTTTGTTCTCACTGAGCAGTGGCTGTTGCTGGAGCCCAGCACCCTGTTCTTGCTCTATGGGACTGACACTGGAAGAAGATGAAGGGAGACAGACTATTTTATCCATAATTATTATTAATTATGGACCACTCCATGCTTTTACAAGCCATTTCACCTAATTTTGCATCTAAGTAGGAGAAAGTCACCAGGAAGTTTGCCCTCGTCCTGGCAGCATCAGGGTCCTGGCATGCTGTGCCCATGGCTCACCTGGTCCCTGTGTGGTGTTGCCTCTCTCCAGTCTGCAGGACATGCAGAGGGTGTCATGGTACTTGTTGCCCTGCACGTTGGTGACCTTCCCCTGCTGCTCACAGTCCTGGTGTGGCTGGCATGGATTGGTGCTGGAGTTGGAGGAGAAGAAGCCGTGGGGACAGTCGTGGCACTGGGTGTCCTCAAAGGGGGTACCTGTTCATGGGGAGACAATGGGACCATCAGGTGACAAGCTGGCACAGGAGCAGAGGCAGGAGCTGGGGATGATGCCAGACATCATTTGAGCATGAGGGTGATGTTTTGGAAATGATCCCTGCCTGCAGCTCCCCTGGGAATTGGATGTCCTCATGTAGGGCAAACAGCAGTGCTTCCCCCAGCCTTCTCCCAAACCTGTGCTGGTAAATTGTCAGCAGCCCCCAGACATGAAAGGACAACAAGAGGACATCTCATCTGCTATGAAAAAGCCACCACCTCAGTAGAAGTCACCTGCCAGGCTCGTGGCTGAGCTGCCAAGCCAGCCCTTCGCTTCCTAGAGCCTTTCTTCCCAGAGGCTCCCGAGCAAGTGAAAGTAAAAGTTTCTGTGGAGGTGAAAGGTCAGCTGTCCTCAGCTGCACTGTCACTGCTCCCCCTGGCTCCAGGCCACCGCTTTTGTTGTGTCATGGGCATGATGCCACACAGGCAGGATTGCACAAAGTCTCTTGCCTGGGAGCAGAGGGAAGGGCTCTGGGGGCAGGAGATTGTCCACCCCTTTCACCTCCTCTTCACAAACCAGATTACAAGCAGTTTCTGCCTTGTTGCACTCCACTTCAGGCTGTTGCTTTGGCTTTCCCAGAAGTGTGCTCTTTCAGGTCCTTCCCAACCCAAACCATTCTAGGATTCTAAGGCCCAGCCATAACTCCAACATCTGAGCCACTATTTGCAAATGGGAAATTCCAAAGAAGCCAGTTTGCATGGGGGGACCACACACACAGATCAAAGCCCTCATCCAATCCAAACATCAGCAAGCTCTGCCCGCAGCCCCCAGGCCATACCTTCCCCATCCAAACACCAGCACCGGCAGCCCCAGGGCTCTGCCCACCACGCTGGACACTCAGTCCTTGCTGTGGTGTTCAGGTGGCTGGGCTGGGGCACAGTCCTCCCCACACAAGAATCCATTTGCAAAAAGTAAATAATAATAACAAAAAAACCAGCTTCTCCTCAAATACCCAGCTTGCCTGCATGGCTCCTCTGTCCTAAAGCCAACCCTCCAGACAAACTTCATGTTTAATTTCAGAGCGCTTCCCTGTAATGCTTGGAGATCTTTTTCCCCCTTTGCCATGTTACTGCATTTTGTTGTGTCCTATAGAAAATTAGACCCCAAACCTCAATCATAAACATCATCTGAAGACAACAGGTATTTTTCCCTCTGGCTGGTGAGCCCGGAGCTCTTCCATGCTACACATAGAAGGACTTCAAAAGCCTCCATGCTTCAAAAGCCTCCATATTTCAAAAGACTCTGCTCTTCAAAGTATGAAGCAAGTTGCTGCTGGGTTTGCTGGTGCTGCCCACACTGGTTTTCTGTCCCCTGCTGTGGTTTCCAGGCAGAGCCTGGTCCTCAGTAATTGACGAGTTAACACACATTTGGAGCAACTAAAGGACCAGAGAAATCTGTAGCAGGGAAACAACAGGAAAATTCCCTGAAATATCTTGGGATTTGGGGCAGAGGAGCCATGCATCACACAAGGAGATGGAGCCTCAGACTCATGAATCAAAACAAGGCTGGTTTTGTGGATTTAGAACCTGGCTGTATGGCCATTGTGTGTTTTCAACTCAGCCACTCCAAATTGCTCAATGAAAACCCACAAAACCCAGCCCCAGAGCTACACACATTCACCAGCCCTGCCCTTACATCCTCAGCTGCCTTTTTCAGTCCAGATTCCCAGCTCCTGGGCTGCCCATGCAAGGAGAAGGGAGCTGATGGAGGATCAGGAGCAGCTTGGACCTTTCCACCTGCCTGTGGAAGAGGGTCAGCAGCTGCTCTAGGGATGGACAAGTCACAGCCTGGCTCTGTTCAGGTGAGGCAGGTAACTGGGATTGACACATCCCATCTAAGTGTGGTGCTGGGGTTTTCAAAAGCTTTCAAAGTGATAGCTGGGGAAAAACCCAACCAAATTCCTCCTCGGATAAGAAGCAGGAGCGTGCCAGCAAGGATGGCACTGTGCCAATGAGCTAAAAGGGAGTAGGTCAGGTTATGGGCAAGCACTGTATTTGGCTGCTGTATTTCTCCTCGATTTCTAGCTCCAGCAGAGATTTTGGGGCGTGACAAGAGCCTTGTGAGGATGCACAGCGCCCGTCTGGGTACTTACCTGGCTTCACAATACCAGAGCCTGGCGGGCACTCGGAGTGCCTGATGCAGAACTCCATGTTCGAGTAGTAGCCCTGCTGGCACTGGCAGGCACGGTTGTGTGTGGCATTGCACTGCTGCACCTCCACCTGCTTCTCCCCGCAGATGACGTTGCAGTACCGGCACTTCTCCAGGTAGTTCCAGTACTGAGTGTAGTGCAAATCCGGGCAGGGCTCGCACACCGTGGCTCTGTCCCTGGAGCAGTGCTGTGCCACGAAGGTCCCCGGCGGGCACTGCTGGCACGTGATCCTCTCGCTCGTCACAGCATCCTTCCACTGGTACGTGGGTTGGGCATCGCAGGCCAGCTCAGCCAGCAAAAGGAGGAGAGGGGGAAACATCCACTACAGCAAAGACAGCGCAAAGAGCCCTGAGCTCATCCTCTGGCAGAGGCGGGAGCAGCAAACCCGGCTGCTGCTGTTACAGAACTTGTTATTGTTGATAGCACAAGAAATTGTTCTCCCTCCCGATGTTGTCCCAAGCTCCAGGAGCCGCTGCCCTCCTTTGCCATCCCAGGTGACAGAGCACCCTTCCCAAACCCATTTGTGATGCCTTCACAACCCAGTTTCCCTCATTCAGAACTTGAAGCAGCTCCAGCACGTTTTCCTCCTTCACCACCATTTGCAGTAAGAGACACCTTTGCAAATCAAGAAGCAGAAGGGAGTTTTCCAGACTAGCAGATACAGAGCATGCTCCCTAGGATCTCTGACGCTCTTTGGAAAAACAGATGCTCAGCACAGGACTGAATCCCAAAGTTTGTTTATCCACCCTTTCCTTTCCAGAGCACGCGTGCCCAGCCTGACAAGCAGAAGGTTCATTACCTTGGATGGATGCCTCAAACTCGGCACGTGGCAGGATGGCATCGCACCGAGGGCTTCCGAGAGCCGCGATCAGGAATCTGGGGAGACAGAGAGAATTCCTCAGAGGCTGCTGCTGGCTGGGCCGGAGCTCCTGCAGCAGCAGGTTCAACCCAGCCGGCCAGCGTCAAAACAGACGGAGATGGGGAAGGGCTAATAGGGAAAGGCTGATAGGGAAAGACCGGGTTTCCTCGCCTGCTTTCCTCCGAGGGAGATGCCGGCTCTCCCCAGCGCAGGGACGGAGCAGAGCCTTATAGCGGCTGCGGGTGGGAGGCTCTGACTGCGCTCCGATCACCCACGCAAACACCAGACACGTAGAATCGCCCGGGGGAGGGAAGTCACCCCCAGCCCACCGCAAAAGAGAGGGAGCAGGAGCTGGTGGGGAAACAGCCAAGGTCTCCCTTTCCCCGCCTTCCCTCCCCTTCCCATTCCATCCGCCGGGACCGGCTGCGCTCACCGCACCTCCGTCCCGCACCTCCGCACCGCGCCGCTCCTCGCCGCTCCCCGCGGCCGGCAGCACCTTTATAGACCGGCCCGTGGGAAAGACCCCTCCTGGGCAAGGGGAGGCGACATCACTGCTCCATCCCGGCCCCCGAGCCCTTCCCGATCCCCCGCTGTGGCGGCACCGTCTCCACCTTCCCATCCCGGAGAGCTCCCTCACCCGAGCGTCGCTTTCGCTCTCGTTTCTGCATTTGCCTCTAAAAGTGAAGCTTTCAGAGCAATAAAGTTCATTTACCTGTGTGGAGGGAGGAGGCAGGCGGGATTTGCACAGTTTTTCAAAGCTCTTTAAGTTTTACAGGGGGTTGGTGTGGAATTTTTCTTCTGGCAAGGGGAAAAGGCAGGGAAATTCCCCTGGGAACGTTCTGTTCCCCATCTGTAAACGCCAAATAACTTCCTAGTAACAGCAGTTGCCTCTCGCTGTGAGGACACAGTTTGCCCCGTCCCAGAGGGGCCGGTTCTGGCTGTGGCTGGAGGCAGGGAAACCAGCGCTGTGGGGAGCATCCCTCCGGCTCTGCCCAGGGGCTCCGGGATGAGACCCCATCCCACTCCCGCCCCCTCCGAGGGCACTGACCCTGCCAAAACGGTCCCGATCCTCAGTGCCCGGGCACTGCATTCCTAAAGCTTTAACTCTCTCCTTTCAGGAGCACCGAGGATGACACCAGCTCCAACCGTAACACTAAACACCTACCTTTTGTGGACAACAACATCCAGCAGCTAAGAAGGTCAGCACTTAAATCCCTTACAGGTGACAGTGACATAAGTCTTGGACTCCAAGGACTCAAATGAAAACTGAACTCAGCCTTGCAGGTACAGCCTTGGCAGTGTGTGTGTTCCAGTGCCTGCTTCAAGACACGGACCTCCTGCACTTTGTCTTGCCCTGTCTCACCAGATTCCCTCTGAACAGACATCAGTGAATAGTCAAGAGCAGATGCTTAAAAAGCAAATGCAAAGTCTCTGGAAAGATGAGGGAACCACAATGAGGACCTGAGAGGATGTGGAGGTTTTTCTCCTCAGGAGTCAGCCACCAGCTCATTTTGCAGATCACTACAGAGAATTAACAATTCTGCATTTGCCTCCTGCCTCTCGCCTCCAGCTCTCAACCACTGGGGCTGCAGATGGAGAATCTTATGGGCTTTATTCTGAACATTCTTAAAGACCAAACCTACAAGAGCTAAACACACCATTCACCAAGAAAACCAAACCCAGTTCTCCACTACCCAGGAGAAGGAAACCCCAGTGGTTAGGAGGAATCCAAAGCTCCTTCCATTAAGATCAGTTTCTACCCACCTCTGACTCCAGCAGGAGCCAAGGGGGGTCAGTACTATAGTCCAGCAGCCAGGTCTGGGTGTGTTTATTTGCACTTTATACAGAAAAGGTGATGGGCTGATTTTCACAAGCCACTCTAAAGTGATGTTTCATTCTACTGCTTATCTCGATTCCTTGTAGCTCTCCAAAGTAATCTTGATGTTTTGTAACTCATTTTGACATAATCCCTGAGCCAAGGGCTGCTGGGATTTTGCTTCGTCATAGTGCATCAGATCAGTAATTAATCAGCTAATCTCCCAGCACTGCTCTGACACTGAGGCATAGCCCTCTGAGGACGTTTTTTTGGCTGATACTCACCACTAGACTGGATGCAGTAGAAAGCCCTGCTCTGGGCTCACCCAGCTGGAGAGTTCCAGTGGGATCCCTCTGCCTGCGGCTTGACCACCCGGGAGCCACAGAGCGTTTCCTTCTCCAGAGGCAGAAACACAATTTCAATTTTCCTTCCCTGGCTTTCACATGGAACCCACAAGGTGCATGAAACAATAGCAGGTGATACATCCTGGATGGCACCTGATGGCTGTCCCTGTGTCCCAGCCATGCTCCTGCTGGGATAGAAACAATGTGCCGGGAAACTCTGAGTCCACAGCTCCTCGCTGCACTGCGATGCCTCATCAACAATTATTTTTGTTGTGAATTTGACAACAAAAATGTGTCAGGTGGATGCTCCTAGAGAGCGAAACAACATGTAAATGGGATAGAAAGGGCTTCCTCAGGCAACCTCCAGCTTTTAGGGAGTCTTATGGAACGATGGCCTTTGATTAATCTTTTTCTGTCTGTTCTTTTGTTGGTCCAACAAACCTCCCAGAATGGGTTTATGGGTCAGTGCCTGATCACCAGAAAGCAACAACGTGACTCACTACTGACTCTGAGCAGTGGAGGTAGCATAGAAAAGGAATTCAGCATCATATTCCCATGGCTTTGACTTCTCTTCCCCATACAAGGCATAGTTTCACACTTCAGGGTGTGCAGCAGCACTACGTTCCGAAACCACTCTTGCAAAATAAGGTTCCTGGTTAATATTCAGAGAAAATTCTGTGAAGCAAAGAAATCCCTTGCTTCCCATCAGTAACCACCTTGCCAGCCAAAGACAGGGCTCATCTCTTCCCTGATAAAATATCTTGCTTTGCTGTGTTTGGTCTCTTTTGTGAGTCCTTTCATTTTTTGGGGGGGGAAAAAACCAGCAGGAAAGGTTTGTTCAATGACACATCACTAAAACTTCAGACAGGTCCAGGTCTAGTCATAGCACTGCAAGGCAGGAGCAATCAAAAAATTAGAATCTACTTCCTTCATGATCTGTAACCCACACGTCATTTGCTTCTGAAAATCAACAAGGAGTGTCCAGGATGGGTTTTCGTCCCCCAAGCATTAAGTAATTTGCATCGAAGCACCTAAAGCAATACAGATTTTTCTGAACCAGTTTTTTCACTTTCTGTTCTTTATAAGTAGTGAACTATCTCTGTCTTTCCTTCTTGTAAATTCAACAAGTTTCTAGATGATAGACAGTTCTGACTGCTGGAGACCCTCTTCAAGGTCTCATGGAACCACAGAACAGTTTGGGCTGAGAGGGACCTCAAAGCTCATCCACTTCTCCCATCTCCAGCACCCGTTAGCCTCCATCTGTCCTGAGCTGCCAAAAGCAGGGATTGATTCCCAGATCCGCTGCAGTGCAATTCCCACTGCACCAGAAACCAGCACCAAACACAAACCCACCCCAAACCAAATCCTGCACTGGCACGTCTACGGGTGGGACACTGCGGTGTTTCAGAGCAAGAGATGAAGAGAAGGAGTTCCCTGGACAAAGGAATAGAATGTGCTGGATGAAGGGATGGAAAGCACCCTCAGCAAGTTTCCCTCTCAGTACAAGAAAGACAAGGAGCTACTGGGGAGGGTCCAGCAGAGGCCACAGAGATGATGAAGGGTCTGGAGCATCTCTGATGAGGAGATACTGCAGGAGCTGAGCCTGGTTAGTCTGGAGAAGACTGAGAGGGGTCTCATCAATGTACATAAATATCTCCAAGGGGTGCCAGACTCTTTTCATTGGTGCCCAGCTACAGGACAAGGAGCAACAGCCATAAACTAACATGCAAGAAGTTTCACCTCAACATGGGGAAGAGCTTTCCTCTGCCGGAGGGTGGCAGAGCACTGGAACAGCTGCCCAGGGAGGTTGTGGAGTCTCTGTCTCTGGAGACATCCCAAACCCACCCAGATACGTTCCCGTGCCCCCTGCTCCAGGAGACCCCTGCCTTGGCAGGGGGGTTGGACCGGGTGATCTCCCGAGGTCCCTTCCAACCCCAACCATTCTGTGAATCTCTTGAAGGCCCTGAGATATTCTTAGCATTGTTTCTCTGCCCTGTCTCACAACAGAGCATCACCAGGTTAGAACAGACTTCAGACTAAGACAACTCCAGGAAAAAGAACAGCTTTAAAACTTCTTTAGCTGAGAGGAAAAAACAGCATCATAATACTTGTCCCAGTCAACTCCTTTTCAAGTGTGTGGGGTGATTTAATCCCACAATACTTTTCAAGTATTTCCTTCAGTCTTGCTGGATCTGGCAGCATTTTTGCAGATCATTTCCATCAGCAAACCTGACAAGAGCCGTGGCGTCACTGCTCCCTCATGGCCGTGATGTGGTTTCCCTCCAGTGGCACGAGCAATCAGCTGCAGCTTTCCTGGAAGAGACCTTCCCAGCAGACCAGGCACCGAACCATCCACCAATAAACAACATTTTACTGCTCACTGCTCCCAGCCTCACTCCAAATATTTTTCTGTTCATTTTTACAACACACCTATATTTACATACATTTTTCTGTCATTCCCCCACTTATATGTGAAACATCCAGGACTTTATCTCCATTATTTATTCTTGTTTTGCTGCACTGAATAGGTACATGGCTAGAAGGTAATGTTCATCCACAGATTTAAACATGACAGAATATATGATAGCCCAAAATTACCTCAATTCCTACTTAAGTCTTTGTTATTTTAATTGTTAATGAAGTACAAAAGTTCCCATTTCACTGCCAGCAACTCTGAGATTTGAAGGGACACTGGGTTTGAATTCTACAACCAGGGGAAATCGGAACCTTTGTTAAAATGCAGCTCACTTTTCAATTTTATCAATTAAGAATAAAATTTTATTAACATAAAATCTTCCAAATTCCATCAATATGAAGATCACCTACAGGGTATAACCTTTCCACTTGTTCCTACCAGGGCCAATGTTTTTATATCTGGTTATTTTTTTAAATTGCTTTTTTTTATCAAACCAAATCTAATTTAGAAAAAATGGTTTTATTTTCCAGTATAATTTACAGCAGCTATAGAAGATTTAAAATTGATACAATTTTTTAGGTTAGCCACTTATACCCACTACTCTCAGAGAGTGGAAGTATCAAGGAATTTTTTTAACCCATCTAACTTTACTTATTTTAAAGTTTTAAATCATTTAGTTCCCTTTTCTTCTTGGAAAGCAAATCAGATAACACAGGCACATGGAACTACCAGCACTGAGTGAAGAATAAAGCCTCCTTCGAAACATATTCCAAAAAATCCCACCATGATGGATGATGGAATCAGGCTTTGGGGGGCACAGCAGCTGAGAGGGACCTTCTGCTCACCTTCCACTACTGGAATTTGTCTGTAAACAAATGATCCTTTCAGTAGCTTCTGCTACTGGAGACAGTGGCTGCTGCCAAACCCCAAACAGTGAATGTGAATCACCTCTTCCAGGAACACCAGTGGGGTAGGGATGGGTAGTCTGACCTCTTCAGCCAGCTCAGTTCCATTGCAGTAGCATTCCCGGGGTTTTTCCATGATCTGGTATTACCTGAAGGGCCCATAAATGACAGGTGCCTCCAGGATATAAAAGTTCATCCTGAGTGGCCACAGGAGAATTCAGAGGATGAGACAGTAAAAAATTAACCTTCTTAGTTCTAACAATGTTCTGCTTTTCCTCCTGCAGTGAGACCTTTCAGACTTGATCGCCTTTGTCAGAAAACAATCCGTGTGGGTGCTCAGCTCGTAATCCAGAGGCAAGGATCACAGGGATTTAAAGGAACCTCCATCCTACTCCTGCTCAGCAAGAGCCAGAGCACAGCCACTGCCTTCTGCTGGCACAAAGGGCTTCCTGCCCTTTCTGTGGGTGAGATCATGACCAGAAGAAAACTTGGATTAATCGCTGCCTCTTCACATCACTGCGGCACTTGGGGCACTTCTTCACCACCTGTAGGAATCAATGAACAAAACACATGGAGAATGTATTTATTTTGGAGGAAATGCCAGAAATGGAGGGAGTTTTTATGTGGGCAAATAGTGACAGGATAAGGGGCAATGGTTTTAAACTGAAACAAGGAAGGGTTAGATTAAATTTTGGGGAGAAATTCTTCACTCAGAGGGTGCTGAAGCACTGGCACAGGGTGCCCAGAGAAGCTGTGGCTGCCCCCCCTGGAAGTGTTCAAGGCCAGGTTGGACAGGGCTTGGAGCAACCTGGGATAGTGGAAGGTGTCCCTGCCCATGGCAGGGGGTGGGACTTTAATGTCCCTTCCAACCCAAACCAGTCCATGACTCTCTGATATCAAATATCTCTATCACATTTTGCCCAATATGAACTACAAGCCACGGCAGCCCCATGTCAGTCCCCGAGATTATATCTGCTGTTTGCAGCCTCACTGTTACCATGCAGTCAATTATTTCTTTGGTAGTAACAAAAAGAAGAGGAAAAAGCCTCCCAGCAAAGTGGCACCAGACTTTACAGCACTTGTCCCAGCTATGACACATCTGGAGGACTGAAACACAGGAACAAGGAAAGGCAGAGCTGCAAGAGCTCTTGTGAAGCACAGCTGCGCTTGTGAGTAAAATCCTGTCAAGTGGCTGACGAGTTCCCTGAATTCCTGCTTCCTCTTGCACAGATGACAAGGAAATGTCTCCTGGGCATACCCGGACATGGGTGACACACGTGGTCATTACCAAGTGTTTTGTAGGGAAACCAAGTACATTTATTTCTTCATAGCATCCCACACCTTTCTTGTTATTAGCAGGAGACATGAAGGCACACGAGGCATCATTTCTCCACTCGGGTTTCAGTTTGCTTCTTCACTAATTTACAATTTTTAAGTCATTTGACTTGCAGATGAATCCCAACTGTTCTTTTCACAGCTTGCAAATAACTGGTAAAACGAAACTGGTTTGTTTATTTCAAAAGGGAGATAGTAAATTGTTCTTAAAAAAAAAAAAAATCTTTGGGAGAAGATTGCCAGCTCAAGAGGCCTAAAAAGATGGTCAGCTACATCAGTCCACTGCACAGCTTCTCTGCAGTGTGGGAGTCCATCATTAGAATCACAGAGTGGTTTGGGTTGGAAGGGACCTTAAAGCTCATCTCATCCCAAACCCCCACCATGGGCAGGGACACTTTCCACTATCCCAGGTTGCTCCAAGCCCCATCCAACCTGGCCTTGGACGCTTCCAGAGATGGGGCAACCACAGCTTCTCTGGGCAACTCTGGCCTCCCCACCCTCACAGGGAAGAATTCCTTCCCAATATCCCATCTAACCTCTGGCAGTGGGAAGCCACTGAAAGAAAAGGTGCAGACTGCAAAGTAGGCTCAGGCAGTAGGATTTTGGTTCTGGAGACATTAACTGAAATATCATAAATGGAAGGGGAGAGGAAAAGTCACTTTATCTCCCAACAGACAGTGCTTTGCCAAAGGCAATTTTAACTGTAACATTTAATTGTGAAATCTTCAATTATTTGCCCATATTACAGATAGTCCAAATGAGAATAAATCAGTCTTCCTGAAAAATCTGCGTGAATAAATGATAAATTTAAACACTAGGAAGCAGCAACAGAACATCTGGAGAGAAACTACATGCCAAAACAGCATATCCTGGCCCAGTCTCTGTGAGTCTTCCCCAACACACTGAATCACCCAACATGCTCCAGCACTAATCCCCCTAATCCCCCTCTAGCTGTAGGGAATTCTGTCTGCTCTGCTCCTCCAAAATCTTCTAAAAGCTTCCAGAATTATTCACCACCTCTCCCTGCCACTCTTTGCTCAAATAACAAATTGGACAAGATCACAATTTGCAAACCCTGCGCTGCAAATGACGCTCTGAGTCACTTCCTTGGGGGGCACAATATGCACCAAAGGGCTTTTGAGCTGAAAAAACAGTGAGTAACTTATTAGGAAAGAAACCAGGAGTTTTAAGTGCAGCCCTGTCAGAGGTGACAAAGCCCAATCCCATCTGATGAGAGTTCAGAGCTCGGATACAGTTGCTCATTTCCTGCTGGTAAAGGTACCTCTATCCCAAACACATGGATGGGGCTGACTGTCCAACCTCCCAGGGCATGAGTGGGAATGTGGATGGATGTGGTAGGAGATGGCTCCTCTGTGATTGGTTTCAGAGAAACCCAGGATAATCTTCCTGTTTGCAATCCTGTGCTTCCCTCTCAGCTGCATGACCAGCACAGCTCTGCCTCATCACTGGAGAAGCATCTCTGCATCAGCCCAAGTCTACAAGGGGGTAGGGGAGGCTTGGACATTAGGGAAAACTTCTCCATGGAAAGGGTAGTAAAGCATTGGAACAGGCTGCCCAGGGAAGTGATGGAGTCACCATCCCTGGAAGTGTTCAAAAAACGTGGATGTGACACCTCAGAACGTGGTTCAATGGTGAACACAGTAGTGGTGCTGAGCTGATGGTTGGACTTGATGGTCTTTAAGGTCTCTTCCAACATTAATGATTCTATGACTCTGTATTTCACTCCTCATTAACCAAACAACATCTGAATCACATAATGAGCCACTTAACGCTCCTGTACACCAAGAACATTAAGCACTACATAGGTATGTCTGTCATAAGTAAGATTAATCAGGGAAGTGGCAAATGTGGAAATCATTAATAACAAATGACCCACGACTCAATTCCTCAAACATGGTTTTGCATGGGATATCTAAATAGAAGAGAAAGAACACTTCCAGTTGGAAGGGACCTACAGTGATCCCATAGTCCAAGTGCCTGACCACTTCAGGACTGAAGAGAAGTTATGGCATTATAATATTAAAGGGCTTTGGGGCCTCTCTAGGAAGCCTCTTTCAGTGCTTGATCACCCTCTTGGTATAGAAATGTCTTCTAACATCCAGTCTGAGCCTCACTGATAAAAGCTTTGGACAATTCCCATGAATCCTGACATTAAATCCCAGGGAGAAGAACCCAGCACCTTCCTCTCTGTGTCTCTCCCTCAGGAAGCTGCAGAGATCCACGAGCTCACCCCTCAGCCTCCTTTCTCCGAAGCAGACAAGCCCAGAGTCCTCAGCCACCCCTCCCAGGAGGTGCTTCCAGCCCTTCCCCCTCCTCTGGACACTCTCAAGCACCTGAACCTGAAACACAATCTAATCTGGCAGGTCAGACTATTTTAATCTCTGGTCTGAGAAATGTACAATCAGATAAAGGAGTGATTAATAAAAAAATTAGGCTGAGCAAGTTCATTATCTGTGAGCTATGAAGACACACACTAACTTGAGGATTAAGAAGAAATCCAGACTGCAAAATGACCAATTTCAAGACAAAAACCAGAAAAGGGCAGTACAATTGCTCAATATACAACAGTTCTAATTTTATGGACTCTTAAACTGATGAAACAAGTTCCATCTTACTGGCAAAAGGAGAGAGTTTTTCCCCCTTTATAAGGTCAGCATTCATTAGCTGAGATAACATAACCATGCTGTGGGATGCTAAAATGCTTGTCTAACCAAAAAAACTCCCCAGGGACCTCACTCTGTCCTAAATCAACTCAAGTCTCAAGTGACAAAGATTATGAACACATATGTGTAAAATTCTTGTCATGACTTTTGTTGGAGCCCTTTCTGCAGTGGAGGATGCTGCCTGTTAGATGTTCATCCCCTTCACACTTTGGAACAAAAGGAATAATTACATATTCAGCAGTAAATGTGACTGTCCCATCTGCAGCAAACATGAGATGCCTTTCTTTGACTTTCTTGTACTTTCTTACGTATGTTCCTTATAATCCCATACTTTTGGATTTTAACATTTTTAAAGAAATATGACAGCAGACTGAGAAGAAGACAATTTAGTTGAACAGCTATTCTGAATTCTCTCTAAGGGATGTGTCTGAGACATCAGTCTGGACATTATGGAATGAATCCAGAGGAGGCTACTGAGTTAATCATAGGGCTGGAGCAGCTGTGCTCTGGAGCCAGGCTGAAAGAGCTGAGCATGTTCAGCCTGGAGGAGAGAAGGCTCTGGGGAGACCTCAGAGCCCCTTCCAGTGCCTAAAGGGACTCTGAGAGAGATGGAGAGGGGCTTTGGACAAGGGCTTGGAGTGACAGAACAAGGGGGAGTAGCCTTAAGATAAAGGAGAGCAGGTTTAGATGGGATATTGGGAAGGAATTCTTCCCTGTGAGAGTGGTGGGGCCCTGGCACAGGGTGCCCAGAGAAGCTGTGGCTGCTCCATCCCTGGAAGTGTTCAAGGCCAGGTTGGACGGGGCTTGGAGCAACCTGGGGTTGTGGAAGGTGTCCCTGCCCATGGCAGGGGGTTTGGGATGAGATGAGCTTTAAGGTCCCTTCCAACCCAAACCACCCTGATCCTATGCTTATTCTGTATTCCTCTCAGACCAAGTCTGTCTTGGCTGTTATATTTTATTTGGATGTCAGTACAATGTTTTCTATGCTTAGCTGACAATTCAGTGTCTTCTTCCTGAGAAAAAGACCTTTCTCTGGAACTTGGAATAACTGATTATTTTGTACTTGCTCATAGACTGACAAGTTGAAGAAGCTTCTTTTCCTTCTCTACTGTTTTTGGATATTCCTGAACTCAATTGATCAGTGGCCTTCTCATCACATATGAATGTTTAGAAACCCCTCAGCTCTTGCATTAATCTGGTTTTGAAAGTCTTTTAACACCTGGCTGCTGAATTAAATGTTGGGTAAGATGCTCCCAAACCCAGGCACCCTGGGACCAGCTACATCCTCTTACCTAAAGAATTTCAACCACCAATTTACTCAGCTGGGAAAACCAACAGACAGGATGACACAGGAGATCTTTGAGCAGGAATTCGGAATCACAGATTCACAGAATCATTTTGTTGGGAAAGACCCTAAATGTCACAGAGTCCAAAGGTTGACCCAGTACTGCCAAGTCCACCTCTCAACCACGTCCTTAAATGCCACATCTACACATCTTAAATCCCTCCAGGAATGGTGACTCAACCATTTCCCTGGGCAGCCTGTTCCTTATTTGCCTCATTCTCATGACAGAGCTTTACAGTAGGATTTTGAGGGGGACAATTTATGAAACTAAGCAAGAAAAAAATTTAACATAAAGATTACAATATTAAAAAAACAACACAGTTTTTCAAGTTGACTCCATGGCTTGCTGCCTTTGTAATTTTAGACCAGAAAACACATGGAGGCAGCTCAGAAAGATGCAAAGGTGTAAAAACCCCAGATTAGGATAGAGATCTGCCTCCAACCACATTGCAAACCATGGGAAATAATGGAACAAGTGGTAAATCTTCCATCAGCATTTGGGTGTTCTTTCTGGAAACAGAAGAATTCTGATTCCAGGCTTGTTCACATCATTCTCCTGAAAAGCACAAAACTCCCCGGCAGTTTTGGAAAAAAACAAACCAATGAACAGGAGAACCTTTAAGAACTGCTCCCAGCATGTTTTGCAGCAAGTGAAGTCGCATAATGGGCACTTAAAAGGCACATCATCCTCAGATTTGCAGTTAGAGCAGTGGAATCTTCCTAAAACAGAGGGGAAGGTGGGGACAGGGGAAGAGAGAAAGAGAGGGAGGAAATGACTAAATTCCTGTAATCACCTGCGAAATCCTCATGTATCCACACTTCCAGTGCAGCCCAGAAAACAATGACCATGAGTGTAATGAACTACCTCAACAGTGCCCTGCCACATCATTTCTTTCAAGTGACCTCACAGTCTCTTGGTGCTTCAGATCCCAGTAGGAACTCGGGTTACATCCTTCCTTTACAAGGAAGTTGTCAAGAAAAAAATCCCTAAGTTCTCAGGAAACTATTACAGCATTGTGACGAAGACAATGAAGCACTTTGAGAGCACATGCAAGGCACTGAAAGTACAGATTCAACTCAGCAAACCACACTAAGGACACTGCACCTGAGCAAATACAGGCACGGACCTGTGGTTTCATACACCATCAGTCTTGGTCTCATTTCTGTAACTTATCTTTATTCCCCAGTATTAGAAAATTACATCCCAAACCTCCCATGTACCTACCACACTCTGGTTCCATCTCTAGGGGAAAGATGGGCACAACTCCACAGTCTGTGGGTGCTCTCATGTTACTGATTTCTTTGGACACTTCAGTCTTTGGCAACTCAAGTTCACTTTTCTGGCTAAAGCAGAAGGAGGAAATCTTACTCTGAATTTTCTCTGGTGCCCCACCCTTAGAAGGGGCTGCATCTGGAGAGAAAAAGAGAAAACCAGTGTATAAACCTGCATCATGCAGAACACAACAGACAGACTCTGCAAGAGACAGCCAGCAGTAAATTCACTCTGTTGTCATTGCGTAAGAAGAAAAACAAATTTGAAGAACTACTTTTTATGTCAGACTGCTTGGCAATAGAGGTTTCTGATAGATACTAAAACATTCAATATTACTGAAAGAGACCCTTTATATTGAAATAGTTCTATTGAAATTCTTCCTACAGAGTGGACCCTGATCCATGTCCACTCCCACCCCACTTAGCTGGAAAAATTCTGCCTTCCCCCTTAACACACTTCGCAGCTTAAACATGGCAGAAGGATAACTATTTCTTCCTTGTTTCCTTCCACTTCCCTATCTCATGTTACCTTTTATCTTACTCCTGTTTGAGTTGGGTTTTTTTTAACCCAATTTAGAGATAACCAATGGCTTTGATTCTCCTTGACAGGTCTCAGGTCCAGGGAGGCCCTAGCCCAGGAGAGGGATTTTCCACAGGGGTGGGGAGTGATAGGACAAGGGCAAATGGCCTTAAACTAAAGGAGAGCAGGTTTAAATTAGAGATTAGGGGGAAATTCTTCCCTGTGAGGGTGGGGAGGCCCTGGCACAGATTGCCCAGGGAAGCTGTGGCTGCCAAGTGTTCAAGGCCAGGTTGGACAGGGCTTGGAGCAACCTGGTCTAAGGAAGGTGCCCCTGCCCATGGCAGGGGGTGGAACTAGGTGAGCTTTAATGTCCCTTCCAACTCAAGCCAGTCTGTGATTCTAAGGCTGTTGTGCACTACTCATCATAATTATAAATAAGATTCTAAACTTCAGACAGCTGTTCATTCCCCACCTTGTATGTGGCTGATCCCTTTTGTGCAGCTCTTCAAGCTCTGGGGTTTCCCTTCACTTTGCTCCAACTGTTGTGGTTGCTTCTCTCCATCGCCACAGACCATTCCAGTCAAATCCTTACACAGCTCTCTGAACTGCTCTTTGTGGTGAGGACGCACAAACATGTAAAACCCTGGCCGAAAGAAAATACAGTCAAATGCATAGGAAAATCACTGCCTGACCATGGAAGAGTCCTTGCTTTGGAGGGAAGAAATTCTTTGGAAGCTGAATAATATCAGCCAGATTCCTCAGAGTATCCTTGGCTTAGTGGAACACTTGACGTTTTCGTGATTTTTATAATTACAGGGTTTTCCTTGCCAGAAGGCAGATGAGTATTTAGTATTGAAAATAACCTCAATTTATCTTGAAATTCTTCCACTCTCTACAGCTCAGAATAAACAACCTGCCCCAGCCCTTCACCTGACAAGTGATCTAAGCAGATCAGCTATACACACAATATCCAGAAAGACTCTCAGGAAGTTTCTTGTTACTGTTTGGTTGACAAGGATTCACAACACACATACAGAAATTCTAAAAAACCCCAATTATGACTTACTGCCAAGCACAGACAATTCTACCACAAAGTTGTCTGAGGTCAAAACATTTGCTCAGTAGAGACAGTGACTGAAAGAATGCTCAGGGGGAGGTTATGACTCAGTGCCACACAGCTCATTTCCCTCCCACTCTCCACTTTGCCAAGACTAACCTAACTAGTCAATGCACCAGAAAAAGGGTATTCTCCCACAATTTGCAGACTATGGTATCTGTTCAAGGTCAGTGGAATATTTGTTGTTATATGCTAAAGATAACAAACAAAATTCCATCGGCATTCCCCAGGATACACCAAATGCATCATTTCCGGCAGCAAAGTCACCCCAGAGACAGGGAGAAGGTGGAACTGAGGTGTCATGTCACACAAGTTGTCACCATTGACGCAATCAGGACCAGCATATAATGCCTCCTCTTCTTCTTGTTTTAAACAATTAAGGCCAATTTCAAATTTTTAAAACCTGTAGCTCCCTAAATCCTTCCATCACTAAACCCATAAAAGGAAAATAAAACAAAACAAAGCACTTCTGAGAAAATAAATTATGACATAGTTCCATAACTATTTCCAGGTGAAGCTCTGTAGAAGAATAGTGAATCAAAAGTCTGATTGTTTATCCTGAGACCTGGAAGTGATCTAAGAACTTTTCACCGGTATAGCAATCACTGGTCACGGGAATAAAATTGAGTCAGTTCAATAGTCAGCATTGTCCTTTCTAAAGAGCAATTGTAGTAGTTGAGGAGAAAAAACAGTCATGGAAGCATGATTGAAGTTAGCCAGGATGAAGATAAGGACTGGAATTACTGAGATCTTGTGTAATGTTTTTAATGGACAATTTCTAACAGAGATAACACTTTATAACCTTGACATTTTTTGCTCTCTGAATGGCATTCAGTGAACACATTGTTCCTGCTGCTCCATTGATCTGGGTTGCTAAACCAGGTGAGACCTCACATGAGATCACAGCACCCACACTTTCCTTTCAAATAAATAAAAGTGATTTAAAAAAAAAAATCCCTTACTCTGTAGGAGATGGAAGTCCTGCGGCCTCTCCGTGGTGAGGGCTGCTATCACCGACACCATGGCATCGTAATTATCCGTCTTCTTGTAAGCCAGCAGAGCCTCGTAGAACTGGCTGTAGGTGCTTTTGTCCAAAGCCCTCTGCACATCATTGAGATAGGCAGTCCTGAGGGCCTGGTGATGCTCTCTCCTGGAGCCTGGAGCCTTTTCAGCCTCTTTCCTTGGAGCTGCACTGGCATTCTGCCCTGAGAGACAAAATGCATGAGCAGGGCTTGATGAGGAACAGAGACAAACAGGTCACCCCATCGTATCCACTTCTCATCTCATCTGAAGGGAATTCCTGAACTACTTCGAAGTGGTAAAGCCAACCCCACCTACCCGTGCACCTCCCTCTGGCATGGCCAGACCTGCTCCTGGAAATGGCAACAGAGCAAAATAATTCTGAAGATCACTTATAGCATCTTCTGGAGTTTCTTGATCATTTAAAATGGAGAAATGTGTCAGAAGGTCACTAGGGATTGAGCAAAAGGGGCATGGAGGTCAGCAATAAATCAGGTTTTGTTCTCCACTGAAGGAGTAGAAGCATCTTAAACAGATGGGTTAACCAACTCTGCTGGCCTGAAATGGGCAATTTCAAGGTACAGATTCCTCACCCCTTAACAATAAGAGCAGACAAAGGGGGGGGGGTTGTTTCCCAACAGGAAAACAATGTCCAGATATACTATCTAACCTGAAATAACACTCAAAAGAGCACAAGAGCAATGTAGGAGGTCAGCAAAAGGTAGAAGCTTGGAACATCCTGCTAAATGCCAAGTGAACTTCATTTACAATGTAACTCTCTGATTGCTGTTATGTTTGAGGAAAAAAAAGGTCTGGTTTGCATATTACAGGCATGCAAATATGGATGAAGGATATGATAAGAAACTGATTTATATTAACCTGCCATATCTTTTGGTATCTGGACCTTTAAAAGTTCTTTATTGGATGATAAAGAGAATTAAGTTTCAAAACATAGGCTTCATTCAATTTGCTGGAGGAGGAAAAACTTGGGTGTGAATTTTATAATCAATATCTTTTATTGCATATCCTAGAGCTTTCTCATATTTCCACAGAAGCATTCTCTTCCTAATGAGTGAGCCACAGAAATAACATATCCATTTATTCTTATTCTTTGCTCAATTACTTTTAGTAGAAAGAAGTTTCTGTGAAACCATTCCAATGGTTCTGGGACAAGATAATTGCTAAAGATTCTGCTTTATTCAAATATTCTTAAAATACAAAAGAAAATGGAAAAACAAATCAAAAGAAACAATATGGCTTCACACTTGAAAAGCATTTAAAGTCTTCCAGGAAACTGGCTTGTTTTTTTAAGGAGAGGATTAGCCTTTGAGTATTCTTTGTCCTCTAAAGAAAGACTTCTAAGCTGTCCAATGATCCTACTCATTTCCTTGCGAGAAACACAAAAATTCCCAGCTGTTCTCTGGAAAACTCATAATTAAATAATAAATAAGCCCATGAGTTTGAAGATAAATACTGGAGAGAGTGAGATTAGAGGGATGCACACAGAGATTACGTTTATACTCTCTGTTTCTGTAGAAAAAGCAGGCTGTCCACAGAAGGAGTGTACATATTACACCAAGAACAAAATGAAACAGCTTCTTCATACGTGAATTCACATTGACGTAATCTAAACTCACATTCCTTAACTGGCTCCCTTTCATGGACCCTGGGCAAACAGGAAGCCCAGCAGATCTGTGCTCAACTCCCACTTTTCCCAGCTCAGTCTCTAGTACAAATGTCTGGCTTCAGTTGCTTTCTTTCAGATACACCTTGATTTATTGACTTTTGTGTTCTGTTTTGCACAATCCTTGCTGAAAATTCAGAATTACCACCACTCCCACCCACAGAGAGTGAGCCACTGTGCTAGGTGAGCACAAAGAACATTGGTTTGCCCCAGGAGAACTTACAGTGATGAAATAAACCAGAATAGACTGGGGCTTTATTAAACATGGAGGGTACCTGCACTATTCAGTCCTGTTGCCAAGTGGGATCCTCCTTGGTTCAGGTGGAGCCCAGGGTTCAGCTGAGCACATGAGGCCTTGGAGAATGTGCTTTTCTGATGGCTCTGTTTTTCTTCTGTTAAATCAAACCAGTCCATTAACAGTGAATTTAGGGAAGAATGGACACGGAATGGTGCATTTCAAAGTATGATATCCTGTGCTGAAAGCACCTGAGCAATCCAGAGAAGCTGTGGTTGCTCCATCCCTGGAAGTGCCCAAGGCCAGGTTGGAGGGGGCTTGGAGTAACCTGGGATAGTGGAAGGCGTCCCTGCCCATGGCAGGGGGCTGGACTGGGATGAGTTTTAAGGTCCCTTTTAACCCAAACCAGTCTGGGATTCCACACAGATTTATTTCTCTGATGATGAGCTAACACCCCACTTTTTTAGAACTTTACTGCTCCAGATTTCACAAGCTCTGTGAGGACACAAATCACCCTCTATTCACAATTCTGGTGGCACTAAGTGGGCAGCAAAGACGACACACACGCAGAGTTGTTGAATTCCCCAGACTAAATGATTTAAACATCAGTAAAATCCCCTTTTGAAACAAAATAACATCATTATTAACCCTGCAGTAACCAGTGCTCAGGCATCTGCACAGCTCAAGGGAAGGCAAAAGGATCATGAAGAGAAGAGACTTAGCTCAGTATTGATTAAATGGAATTTCCTTGCATTTCTACATGTCAGACACATCCTGCTCTATGACTGGGTGAAAAAGGACATTTCTCCTTCAAATGATACAACTGAACCAAGCTCCTCACCCGTTCTCTTGGCCAGGATCTCCCTCTCCTCCCGTGGGAGGCTGTGCTCAGGTTTGTAGCCACAGCCCACTCCAGTCAGATTGCAGCACGCTTCATCAAACTGCTTTTTATGCTGGGGTCGAACAAACTGGTAAAAATCTTGCATCAGAGAGAGGGAAAAGGGGGGAAAAAAAGGAAAGAAAGAAAAAAAAAATCAATCCACAACAGGCAGTAAATGCTACCAAAACCTGCAACGGCAGAACTTGAAGGTTTGATAAAAAGGTGCAACTAAATAAATTAAAATCTAGGTCTTTTAACCTAATATTTATACAATAAGCACACTTACGAATTACACAAAGATCAGCCATCATGCAAACACTGAGCATTAATATCACCAGTAAGTAAAAACTGTCATTTTTTCCACTGTAAATACAAAGTAACTCACCTCTCAGTGAAGCTGGCCTTGAGGTGCCTCATAAATCATGAAATCCAAGTAACTGCTAGGCTGATACTTTAAATAACCGATTAACTGTTAACTTTACACCTCATGTTACTTACTTACCACAAAATGCTGGCCAAGCCTAAACATCAAATCAACTTTAGGTTTCAGGTGCCTGACAGTTTTCAAAACTAGACTTAGACCTTGATTTGATGATCAAATATTTTCTTATTTATGTAGATAGTTGAAAATTGGGAAACAAACTGAGCTTCCCATTCTTTAACCTTAGAATTTACCTGAAGCAATTTACAAGATGCATAACTTGGCTTTTATTATTTCAATCGATGAAAGAGTCACAGAGAAATCCGTCCATTTGTTCACAAGTTGTGAGAGAAATGAAAAATCACACAGAAAATACTGTTAAACTAGAAAAAAATCTTGGTGGGAATTCAGTTCCTGTCAGTACCACTGTTAAAAGCCACTAAGAAACCAGCTAATGCAGTAACTATCCATGTTTGCCCAGACCCTTTGTTTTATACTCACAATTATTTAAACAGAAAATTTCTCTGTATATTCTGTCTATTTACTGCTTTAGCACAGAACCCTTACCAAGGCATCTCTCCTACTCACACACCACGCTCTTGGTCTCCTAAACTACCAGGAATAAGTCACTGTACTTTTAGACTAAGTTTAACATAACACAAACTTCCATGGAATATGATTTTCTTCAAATCAAGATGTGAGCTAACACATGATAATTAGACTGAGGAGAGTCTTCTGTTATCTGGGGATATAAAGTGATGAACCATTCTAATCGAGCTGCACTTCACATCTAAAACACTTCTGAAGTATCCAAGTCTGTTTAAAAGACAAAAGCCACGTACACAAATATACCAGGGATACACAGATACTCTGAGTGTACCTCGCAGCAAAACGTGCTTTTTTTCATCCTCTATAAAGAGGGAGCTCATTTGGGACAGCATGGCATGGAAGTCATCTGTCTTCTTGTACTGCTGCAGAGCCTTGGAGAAGAGCTCGTAGTTCTGCTGGCTCAGGGTGTCCTTCACCGTGGCGATGTAAAACGTGGCCCGTGCCTTCTTCGGCTCCGCAGGCTCCGCTCTCCGGTCCTGCTGCAAGGCAGGAAAGGCTCCTCAGTAAAAAGCAACACTTGAGGAGTGACTTTCACGTGATTTCAGGTGGGAGTAATATGTTTACAATACCAGCAGCACATAGGATAATGAAAGGAATTACAGAATCACTGAGGTTGGAAAAGACCTCTAACATCATCAAGTCCAATAGCCCAGCCAGCAGCACCACTGTGCTCACCACTAAAGCACGAATACTTTCACCTAACAGGTTGCAATTATGGCAGGCACCCCCATAATTCATGTATTATTCACCGTCCCCACTGACAAAACAGGCAGCTTCAGGGAAAAATTCCTAGAGAAGGAAGCGAAGTACCATTGCACAATTCTACTCTTAGGAGAAGGGATAACAAAAAGACATTTACTCCAAAGCTGGAGGCTGAGGTGACTCATCATGACATCAGATAGCAACAAACTGCAAACACAACAATCTGCATGAACCTGTTCTCTTCTCTCTGGTATTGTATCTCAGCTTCAGGATCAGTTTCGTTTGCCAGATGCTTAGCTGACTGACACAGGGAACATCCGGTTAGGACAGCACCTTGGACAACTACTGGCACACACCTCACCCAGGGAATTCTCCTGAATTTATTGTGATTCTTAAGCAAATAGCTGCATAATGAGTTAACTGGGTTTGGAGACAGGGCAAAACAATAATGCACAGCTGCAGAGCTAACACACAACCATGACCCACCTCAGGAGGGGTAGGATGTGATCCCTTACCCAAAACCAGTCAGTTAAACCATCTGAGGCTCTACCACAGCAGCTGGACCTGCTGATCATTGCAGGCCCCTCTCAACTGAACTATTCCATTCTAATCAAAAAGAAGGAAACCACCCAACCACACCTGATCAAGTTGCTCACAAAGCAATCAGTGTCAGAAAATTCTTTTCACCTACCAGCCCTATGTGGACCTGTGCTTGATTTGGTCTGGGACATCTGGATTTGGGAAAGAGCATGACAAATAGACTTCAGATGTGCACTGATGAATATTTACAATTTGGAGAAAAAACATACTTGTTCTGTCATCAGTCATCTGTCTGCCTGGAAATTTCCAGTTCAAATTAAACCAATCTACAGATCAAAGGGATAGCACAGACACAGGGAAACACATACTGTATTGCTGACTAGCTTTATTTTCTTCCTTCCTCCTTTCTGCTCATCCGTTAATCTCTTCTCATACTGAAGGGAAAGTGTGGACAGACAATGCGCCTGTGAAGATAAAAAGAAAGTAAGGTAAAAAAAATGCTTTTCAAAGTTACTGTCCATTTAATTTAGGTATTTCCAGCAGTAAAACTTGGTAATCCAGTTTGTGACACCATTCAAGACAGTGAAACAAGTCCAACCTGAATTATTGTCACAGAGCCTGCACACATACCTGTTTCTAGAGGGTAGAAATTTACCGGACAACTCAGAGAGACCAAACCAGAAGAAATTAAAGATAAAGTTGGTCTTGAGGGTACAAATGCCTGCCTAAGCAAAGCTGGACTCACAGCAGACTGTTCCAGGGCAGCCTGAGAGTGTACATACACCTGTGTGTAACTGGTGGCTCATACTCTCCTTCACTTTCCTGCCCGAAACTCCTTGTACGTAAGGGAATGAAGAATTGGAACATAATCAGCAAGTCAAATATCTATGATACATGCAGGAAGTCAGAAAAATTATCAAAACCATGTTCTTAGTCCTGTGCTATGTAAAGGCACCACCTTGAAAAGCATTATTCAGCAGAAATAAGGCTTCCTAGACAAGTTTACAAGAGGTGTAACTCACGAGGAAATCTGATTATGGGGAACTATTAAGTCATTTAAATGGATTGAAAAATTCTTGTACTGTGAAGTTTTGAGGTGACAAAGCAAATTCTTTCAGAACGAGAGCAGCTAAACTTCCATGATTTACAGAACAAGGGTACAGTGTAACTTTGATAAAAGGAAAAATGGTAACACAGACACTATGCTGGATGGTGATAACAGGAAATGACACCAACCCCATCCTCAGTCCAAATCCAGTGCTCAGTGCTGGACCCAGAATGAAACCTGGCTGCCTGAGAGCCACTGCCTGTCTCAGGACTACACCCACCAGACTGCTGGGACCAGGCCACCAAATTTGGAGCAGCACAGGGTGACCCCAGAGCTCCCCACAAACTGCAGACAAGCAGTGCCAAATATGCAAATAGGAATTGGACCTGAGCGACTGCCAAGCCATTGGGTCCATCAGCTTATCTGACTCCAGGAAATGCTGAGCTCTGCCAAAAGCACTGCAGCTGTGTTAGGAACATACTGTAGCTGAGCTACTAAGTCCCTGGAATTGTGCCAAGCTTTCGGTGTCTGTCATGGCAGCCCAATGGGTGATCGAGCCCATTTCTCACTTGGCTGCACACAAGTTCAATATTTGCTGCCCTTTGTACATGTCTCCATTCATGTCCTTGGGCCTACTTAGATATTCCCCAGATACTCCTACACCTCCGCATTTTACCTCAGGCACTCTTCCCCTAAGGGAAGTACTTAAGAATGCTGCAATAGGCATTCCTTAAGTCCATGCACAAGTCTGCAAGCCAGCAGTAAAATACTTCAGCCAGGTAAGGGAGCCACCCCTCCAACAACTGCAAACAGAGGTTTTGGGAAAGCAAGAACACAGCCCAATCACTGATGTATTAAAAATACCAATCCAAGAGGAAAGAAAATGGACATCACAGAAGCAGCTTTGTTGATCTTAATGTGATAGTGGAATTTTGATTCAGATAAAATATTCCACAAGTCAGCAACACTCCTTCTCTGGGGCAAATCAAAAATTTTCATCCAGAAGTGCAATTTCTAATCCATAAACCCTCCCCCACCCTTTTTTGAATTCAATATCTGGTCTCATACCACGTGCTGACAGAGACTCCACCCAGAACAAATTGTGTTTTACCAACCTCTTCTCTGAGAGCTCCTTGCTCTCAGAAAGCATGGTTAACTTCCAAGACTCCTCCTGGTCAGCAGCCTTGGAGCACAGAACAAGTACATACCTGCTGATCATCTACTTGAACGTGGCAAGGAAACCCTTTGATCAATTTAATTATGAGAACTTGCAGTTACTGGTGCTGGTTACAGTGAGCTTTTCTCGAAAGAGGGTTGAGCTGCTTCTCCTGATGCCAGAATCATTTTGCTTTAGAGCCTGCAATTTTTACTTACAAGGAAGTTATTTCGCCATTACCTTTTCCTCTCCTGGCAAATCAGTTTCCTCCTCTGCATCTTCACTGCTCTTCTCACTGCGCTCCAAGGCATCCAAGAGCCCAATACATTTTCTTCGGGGTGAGACAAACTCTTGCTCATATTCCACACACAGGCTGGGTGCTCCATCTCCATTTACTGCCACCATAGCAGAACACAGATGACAAATTAACATTCCACATTCTCTCCTGCATTTTCTTTGATTTGGTAATAGCTCCAAGTCTTACAAAGCAATCCACAAATATGTGCTGGTGAATGAAATAATCTTCCACCTCTTGCAAAAGTGCATTACATAATTTCATAAGAAGACTGCTTTTACAAATCTCTTCTAAAATTGCTCAAGCACTTGTTACCACAACCTGGCAGATTGCTCTCAAACTTTTCCTTAAGTGATTGTCACATTTGACCTCAAAATGGCTTAGGATCAATGGGAAAAAGTCCTACCACAGCAGCTGTCTCTGTTCAATTATTTTAAATTTATGGATTTTCCCAAAACTGAGTTCCAGAGTTCTGGAGAGATTTTGGTACAAAACACAATTTATTATTTTTAAACAGAGCAAGTTTTATAAAAGCCTACAATTCTCACAGTATCAATACCCATAAGACACAGTCACCAAGGTCCCAAATTACATATTCTCACTAGTCAAGATCCAGGTTTTAAATACAAGAATTTTGAGTTGTAAGTAGGGTTAACTTAGTATCTGCTTGATATTTCTGTAAGGTATTACCTTCAAAATGTATTTCCACTGCTTTGTAAAATTACTTTAACAGTCAGTTACTAAGGAAAGTCACTATTTTCAGAAGAATGGGAGTGTATTATGACCACTGTGACTACAGGTGAGTTTGATGTTACAGCTAATGCAATGCAACTGAAAATCTCTATTAAACAGGAAATGCAGCTTCTTCCCTTCACCTCCAGTCACACATTCCAGCCCATCCTTTGAGATGGAGCTACCAGTCAAGGGGATGGAAGGTCAACTGGTTCAGCAAAGCTCAGCTGCTCACTCTGCAGCTGCACAAAAGATGGACTCAAATCAAAGGAAGGAGTAAAAAGTGCACAGTTGGAAATTGAGAGGGAGAAAAACGTGGTGGCCAAAGTAATCCCTTTCAGTGACAATCAGCAATCACACTGGCTTAAATGTAATGTGAACTCACACTCACTCATAACTGCTTAGGAACCACAGCTTTAACCAAACTTCACTGTTCTGCTCCAAACCAGTAAACGGTCTAGAGTGTTGAAATAATATCTGACATGAGAAATGCTTTATTCTTTGGCATTAGCTATCCACAAATTTTTAAATATTGTTTTGTTCCCATGTCCTTTTTGTTTTCTTAGACAGATTACTGAGTAAGAGTCATTTATACAACAGGATGGAAGAAGGACATATTGTGCTAGGCAGAAAGAGACTTCCAGTTCTTATTTTCAAAACTATCTGTGACACTCCACCAAAAACTCTTCCTGTTCTGTGGGACACTTTTTCCCCATCTGCCACTTTTCTCTGTAACTGCAACTGTTTTCCCCCATTTTCTAATGCTTAACTATGTCCCTTCTGACCAGACTTTTACATCAGTCTTTGAGCTCTTCTTGCTTTCTCTCCCATTTCAGTTTCTAGCCTCCTGATTCTCCTTTTCGTGGTTCAGCTTAAAACAAAAAAAATGTATCTGTGACGACCCAAACATACCTTTCCTTTTCCTCTTCAAACTGGGAACATGATCATCCAGGTTTTTAGCTTTTTTCAGGGAGAGGATCTGCTCAGATGAAGTAGATGGTGCTGCATTGCTTTCACTTAAGGAACCAGTATGTCCAGGAGGGCACTGAGACAGGGGTGGGGGCATCTGCAAGCAGTTTATAAAGCATTACAGTAGGCAAAGGCCACTTTTGCACTCCATCTGTGACCAAAAATCTCAGCAACAATCCAAAGACATCTCTTTTTTGCCCCAATAACCTTTGGTAGAAAGATTGTTACACACTCTGGGTTTATGTGATTTTGAAGAAAGGATAAACAGCTCAGGAGTGACATAGCTGAAGTGCAGTAAGCAGGCTCAACTCTAAGTGACCTGGTAACCAGAAAAAGGATCATGACCTGCTGAGGAACAATCACTTCCTAATGCTATCTCTGCAACAACAGCTCCTTCTGACAAAGCACATCGGGTTGTGGTTTTGATTTACCATGGAACTCTCACTCATGATCAGAAAAGATCATCAAGTCCTGCAGCATCATCCATCTGTAACTAATTAGTCTGAACAACTTGTATTTGGCTACAGCATCTTCCAGGAAGTCATCCAAGTCTGTATATTAAATTTTAAGTGCTTATTTTAATCTTAACCTCCATTTTGGGAGCAAAGAATTTCCCATTCTGGCTTCCAGCCCATTTCTTGCTATGACTTTCTCCAGTAAATTAGGAAGCCTTTTTACAATATTACTTTTTAAATCAAGGAACTATTACAGGGAACATCAGCTTCTTAATGCTAATAAAGAAGCTGTATTAGTAAAGATGACCCAGTCATGAACTACAATAACAACTGATGGTTTGTATTTCTCTTTATTACTAGTCAGCTTCAATTTCAATTTTAGGGTGTGATCCTTCCCCACACATAACCTCTCCCTGAGCTAGAAAGCTTCTGGATGCCAGTATCAGTTCCAGGATTTGCATATCAGCCAGTAAATACATGTTTTTTTAGGAGGAACTGGAAGAGGAAGTTATTTTTGTGATCTAACCTAATGAGCTGCCCAGCATAAGAACAACATCCTGTCCCAGATCACTCTCGGAGAAAGATGAGGCACATCTCCTTTCCAGTAAATCTTCCAGCGTTTAGAAGTGACAAGTGACTCCACGTTGGGCAGGCTTGTGAGGAGCAGGGAGCTGGACTCTGATCCTTATGCATCCCTTCCAATTTGAGATCTTCTGGGATTCTCTCACACTTCTCACCTATCTCAGCATTCCCAGTTTCCAGCACTACTCAGGAAAGTTGTTTATTTTGTGGGGGTTTTTTTAAGACACTTACAATTTCTTGAGCAACACGGAAGAAGAGGGAGACACTTCTGACTGCATGCCCAAAGTTGTCATAAACGTTCACATAGGGACGGACCCACGAAGGCAGTTTGCCTCTGACATCACCAGTTGTGAACCTGGGCAGGATGGGAAAACCTGAGAATTATTTGCCAGGTTGGGCTAAATTAATTAAACAAACCCTAGATCAGTATCCAAAAGGATAAGGGAGGAGCAGCAACACAAATAAAGACAAACAGTGCAGTAAATATAATGGGGTGATGCCTTCACTCAGGAGAAAAGGGCTTTGCTGATACCATGTTCTATCAATTAAACTCCTGTTGCCTATAATATACATACTATACTAATTAGCATTACAGAAATGGATATTAATGCAGTATAATGTTAATATAGAATCTGAATATAAATAGTATTGTTTCAGTAACACAATCTGTCCTCATTTCCATCCTCCTTCTCTCAAAACACTGCAGTGCTGCTGACTGTCATCTCAAATGAAAGATGGAGAAAATGCAAGACCGTAAGTTGTTGTCACATAATTTCCTGTGGTATTACAAACATGAATTCAAAAAATTGGTTTATTTTCCATTAAAACCATTAAGCTCCTTCTGCAGCTCCAAGCCTATATAGCTAAGGAGCAGAAGATAACAACCTTGTTACTTTCTTGAAGTAGTGCAATATTTATATAACCTGTTACATAAATTGATTTCATTATTACGAACTGTAGCCTTTTCCTAACAGCAACACCAGCACATTTATGTTCAAAGTACCAACACCTATGTTGGGATATAAAGCTGTTGATGTTGTTGACGCCCCATCCCTGGAAGTGTTCAAAGCCACGTTGGATGGGGCTTGGGGCAACCTGGTCTGGTGGAAGGTGACTCTGCCCTTGGCAGGAGGTTGGAACGAGATGAGCTTTAAGGTTCCTTCCAAGCCAAAATATTCTGGGATTCAGTGAGCTGAGGTTTACCTGTGGTCACACAGGAAGATGGCCCCGTAGTCCTGGCGGTGCCTGATGACCCGGCCGATGGCCTGGTTGACAGCCCGGGACGCTTGCTGACTGTACCACTCACGCCCAGACAGGAACTGCAAGAGGTGGGATGCACAATTAACATTATTTACCAGGTAAAATGTATTCTCTGTGCTGTACAGTCACCATTTTTTTTCCTATAGAAATAAAAAGTACAGAACAGCTGTTGGATAGTATCAACCAGATGTACTGACAAATCTCAAAGAGCTGAGGAAAACCAAACACAGGTGGACTCAAAAGTCACACCTGATTTATAGAGCACAGAAAACTCAAGCAGCAATGCCCAGCTTGAGAGGCTATTTCCTATATGGTATACTCAGAGCCTTGGCAGTACAGCAGACTCACCATATCCTTTAAGACCTGCAGAACAGACTAAATTGTAACATCATTCGTGCTTGTGCCTGAAGCAATAGAAAACCAAACTCAAACACCCCAACATACACCACCACACTTCCAAAACAGTAATTCCCAAACCAGCCAGCACAGGCCATTCTTCCTGCCCACACTGTCTCTGGATGAAATACATCCCTCAGAATGAGAGATGGATAACACACATACAAAGATTTTGACATAAACTTTAATTATATTCTTTTTTTGGGCTCATATTTAAGACTGTGCCAGAATTTGGAACTCTCAACACTATTAAAAAAAGGTGGCTGTATTTGTGACAGATACCCAAGCCTGTTTGAATTTTTGATATTCATAGCTCCACGAGGCTGAGAGGATAACAAAACCCAAACCCCACTGGGACAAGAGGGAAAACCAATGACACAAACATGCAAACAGCCAGGAGTGAGAAGCTGCCCAGTCTTACCTGTGCACCTGCATCACTTCTCCTCATCTCATCCAGGAACTGCATCTTTAGAATGACTCTGGGCTCCATACGAGGGGGAAATGGAAGCCCAGTAATGATGACTCCTCGTCCATTTATGTCTGCAAAGTCCAGGCCTTCACTGGCCTGCAGAGACAGAGTTTTCCATCATCAACAGGGTTTGAAGTGACAGTTCAAAGCGATTCAGCAGTTGTTGGCCCTTTTTCTCCATTCAACTCCTGGCCAAGCGTAGTTTGTCAATTGTTTCAATGAATAGTTTCAACCAGATTTTTTTTCTTTTATTACCAGGAGTTTAAACTTGGCTTTTTCCTCTGCCAAAGCACAGCTCAGCCAACCCTGTTAATGGCTGTCTTGTTTCTGGATAAGCAGAACATGTCAACACCTTTGTTTAAACCTTCCACACCCTGAGTTGTCAACGAGACATAAGAACATAGCAAGCCTTCTCTGTCAGTAAAAATTAACAGAATCATTTCAAAGCAACAACAGAAAGCCATCAGATTCACCAGAATGTAGTGTCATGTCCAGCAGCTGTGCTGTTGACATCCCATCAAGTATTTGTCACTCATGTCCCCTGTACATGCTCACTGTGGTGGCAAATCACTCTGTGAAATTGTTAACAGAGTTGAACTGACTGAAAAACAATTAAGAAAAAAAAAAAGCCGTTTTGTTTTTCAGCTGAATCAGTTCTCCAAATCTCAGCAACAAGGCTTGAGAAAGTTATGTCTTTTCTTCACTCCAACAGCTTCTTTGGAGACTGGGACCAAAGGTTCAAAAGAAATTGGATCTTCTCCTGGTACACAGTAAACAGCAGCAAAAAGGCTCTAAGAGTAATTTCACAAATATTTCCACTGATAAACATAAGTCAATTTATCAGCATTGGAAGATGCAAAGGAAAGGCCACCAAATGTGTCCAGAGAACATGAAGTTAATGAAGCAAGTGTTTTAAAGGGAAGCATTATGTTTGGTTTGCAGCAGTGTTGTTTTAACTTCTTTGATTACAGTTCTCCAGAACAGCTGTTCTCATCTAATACGTTATGTTTTCAGTCAGCAGCCAACATGAAATGCAAGTATGATGCTCATCCACTTCAGAGAAATCAAAATGTGTCCCTTCAATAAAAACAGGAGTGAATCACACAGAAATGTGACCTAATTTTGAAAAAGCTTCAGAGCATTTCTTTTTTTCCCCACATATAATTACAGTCAAACAGAAATGTATTGAAATCCAGAATGAAGGGGGTTTTTCTATCAATTATATAATCTGATCTCAGATGAAACAAACTCTCAGTTACATTACCTTGCCCCGACACACTGCCAAAAATGCAGCTCCATTGGACTTAGGACAGGTGACTTTATCATAGTAAGCATCAATAACCTAAAATATAAACAACTTTAAGCAGGAGGAAGAATGGTATTATCCTGTACTAGCTAAATTTGACTTGTACACTAAGATCTAAACTGTGATTAATTTGGCTTCATATAATTGTCTTTAACTAATTGCAAATGTGAGAAGCCGTTCTCCCAGCAAAATCTTTGTATCACTGTGAAATCCAGAACACATCTTGGTAGTCATAAAAAAATTAATGTCAGATACTTCTCATGAGAAGACGGACCATCCTGTGTTTCTGCAGATCCCTAAGTAAAATTGACAAAACAGGAAAGCAATTCTCAGATATTATTTATTCTAAGAAGCAAACAGCTATAAACAGGATGACACTGCACAATCCTTTAACATCCAAAGCAGGATGAGCTGGGAGGAAAAGCCCTGCAGAACATTCACAAATGCTGAGTACTGAAGTGACAGCTTTCCACCAGCTCGATTACTCAGCACTTGTGTATGTTAGCTGCAGTTACATCACCAGATTCAAACGAAGACTGAAGCCTGCATGGCCAGATGAGAGGAAAGGAAGGATGCACAGGAAAACTATACTTCCAAGAAGCACTCAGAGAGTTTTACTTTCACCTTAGGCCAAAAATTTGGGTGTTTCATACCCAAACACACCTTAGAGAAGGTCATGAAACATAAAAACTGTTTCTGAAAATCACAGAAGTATGTAATGCAAATAATCAACCTCTGAAAAGCTTCCTTTGTTCCTGGGTTCCACAAACATCGGCTTCACTTCTTCTATTCTTTTGGCAAAGTCATGCTCCTGTTAAACAGAGAGGGAACAAGACAGAAATGCCAAGTAAGAACACACCACAAGAACAGAAACACTCAGAAATGATCACTACACTTCCCCACCAGAGCATGTTCCTCTCTTGCCAAACACAGGAAGAGATGGAAGCAGAAACATGTAATCCTAAGAGCACTAACAGTGATTCCTTGCAGCTGGTGCGCCTCAGACATCAGGCAGATGGGGGAGTTCCAGCACTCACCTCCCAGTCCCACTCCACAGCATGGAACCTCCGCCCCTGCCTCTTCAAGGAGCATTTAAACCAGAACTGTTCTGGCAAGTCTCACTAGGGACATTCAACTCATGAGCACAGAAGTACCAAAAATTACAGCTGCAATGGTTACAAAACAAAAATAAAGGAGAAATGCTCATATTGCTTTTTTCCCCCAAGGGCTGAAACACAGAGACCAATTCTAATAATTGTTTTGGGTTGGAAGGGACTTTAATAATCATCTAGTTCCAACCCCTTGCCATGAGCAGGGACATCTTCTACTAGATGGTTTTTAATTAACATGGTTAAATGGAATAACTACAAGCTGTCTGATGCATGTAACCAAACCACCTAATACAGGCAGAGCAATGAACATACTCTCCAGTATTCCAGGCTCTTATCCATGACAGGATATGATGGGAAGAACACCAACAGCCCATGTGGCACAACTCGCACAAGGTTACCTGCAGTGAGATAAGACAAGGGTGCAGCTGAGGATTTCACCTTTTAGGCCAAGCTAAACACTTCAGAGCAGTGCTTTCATTTCTCCTCCATGTCCTTCTAACATTTCTAGATTTAACAGATTCTTTTCAATCACGTTAGCCAAGCTGCACAAATGCTCTTCTGTTATTCTGTCCTTATGTGTTATGACTTTGTAATTCTATCTATATATATTGCCAAAACAATAAATGCTGACTTCAGACAGGCTTGACACAGTTTAAAATATCACAAGAAATTGCACTGATTTCCTGTGATCCTTGATCTCTCTGCAAATCATCCTTGGCTGCATCATCTCTGCTATTGATTTCCTAGTTTCATTTTCTGACTGCGCTTAGGAACCACATTTTTTACCCAAAAAAACCCTCCTGACAGTAAAAATGAAGTCCTGACTTGGAAATATTAAGCCAGGGACTCAATTTTGTGTGCTATTAAAGCAGCCAGCTGCCTTGAGCAAGCAGAAGCACACAAAACCAGATAGCAGTGAGATATGCACTGCAATCCTTTACCTTTCTCTATTGAATCTTCTTTAGCATTGCCCTTTCTAGATTTCCAAAAATTCTGGGCATCAAGCCATTTTTGAAACCCACACACTTCACTTACCAATTGTTTTCCCCAGAGAAGATAAATAATCCTCTGAAAACCTACAAAGAAGAAAAATCAAACAACACCATTGCATTTCTTTTTCTATGTTTTTCATACACACTGACTTCCTTAGATATTCATCTAAAGCAGCATTTCCAGACTCCCAATTGCTCTCCCTCCTGTGAAAAGCACCAACACCGAGGGCAAGAATTAGTAATACTTCACAACACTTTATTATAGTATGAAATATTCTTATTGATAGCACTGAAGGTGATCGAAGCTTCAATACTTCAAAGTGCACGGGTGGAAACAGGCAGCCATATAAGTTTTATTATTAATAGTAACAACATATATGTGAGAGTTGTGCCAGAAAGGTCTGCAGCACTGCCAAGCCTGACTAACGCTACAACCATTTAAAATAATAATTGATGAATTAGGTGTGGTGTTGCTGCAGGGCAAAAAAAAGGGTGAATTTGGTCACTATGGTTACTATTTAGTAAATCACTTTTGCTTTGCCTGAAGAAGTTCTGCTCTCCAATGAGCCCCATTTATGTTCTTCCGGCTCTGACTGAAAACTTACCTGTTCTCTCATGCCTTTATGTTCCTTTCTTTTTAGTGTCCTGTAGCTCTGTGTACTGTGTTCCCAGAAGATTTATATATGCAGGGAAAAAACCTAACATATATATCTTTGTAAGACCTACAGATACCAGTATCAACACACAGATGTTGTCAAAACACAGTGAACACTGTGAATCCCTTTCCTTCAAAAAACCACCGTGGTTCTAAAGCCTTGGAGGGGTGGAATCCCCAACCCTCCTTGTTTAAAAGACATTATCTTCAACAGAAATACACCAAAATGGCACTCCAAACTTCTGAAAATGACAAATCCAGTTGGAGGGTTTTCCAGACTACTACTTCTCTGTAAAAATCCATTACAATTGCTGAGGCCCTTTCCAGTTCTACAGAACATTTGGCCTTTGCTGGCAGCAGAAGCACTGCCAATTCTAAACAACAGATAGATGCAGAGTGATGGAAGACGAGAGAACAGCAAGAAAAATGATGATGAAAAGCTTGACAAACATCTGGATATGTTTTCCTTAAGTAGGCAACCCAGAGGTGAAAGAGAGGCCAGGCATGGTTCCAAGCTTTAAGTATAAAAACAGTTATTGCAAAGGCCAGCCATGTTTCAAGTCAATTAAGCCTTCAGCAAAAAAAAATTTGGATGGGGTTCAGTGCAGCTCCTGGGGGATGGTTGTGGGTACAGGTCCCAGCTAGGGCTGGTCAGGGTCACCAAGAACTATCAGTGCCTTGATATCTGATCCCTTCCAGCCCTCTAGTTCTAAATATTCAGTAGTTGTGGTTAAATGGTGTTGTTATTCAGCATTTATCCAAGAAAACCACTAGAGATCACTTGCTTCACTAGCATCCTCCTGTTAGCAGAGCCCAAAGTGCTGGAACCCAAAACTTCAAAGCAGGATTCCACATGGAAGTTCATTACCTTCGTTCATAGGTGGAAGTAAGGACGGTTCCATCAGGTCCCTTGGGAATGATCCCAACCCAGAGCTGATGTTTATCGATTACATGAGGATTCTCCAGGCATACAGGAAAAGGGCTGGAGGAAAAAGAGGAAGATCCCAGTCATACCCATTATATGACTCCCTACCAGTTCCAGAACCATAGAATGGTTTGGTTGGAAGGAACCTTAAAGCTCATCTCATTCCACCCCTCTGCCCTTTTCACAACCTCAGGTTGCTCCAAGCCCCATCCAACCTGGCCTTGGACACTTCCAGGGATAGGGCAGCCACAGCTTCTCTGGGCAAACAGAACACTTTAAAATCCTGAGATAAAATCTAAATCCACGAGAGCAGCTTGTGCATTTTCCAGGAATGGCACTGTTCCCACATCCAGGTACTCACATCTGCATTTCCATTGTAAACGAAGAGAGGGGGGAGAGCGTCCCGCTCGTGAGGATGATTGTCCTGACTCCCTGCCGAACGAGCTCGTGCATGCTGTACCCAGGGCTGAAACACCAATAGCTTAAAGTCTTCCCTGCATTAAATAAAGAGAAAACACTAAGAAGCCAGTCAAAGTGGAAAAATTAGACTGTGACCAGCATATGGCACATTGCACCTCAACTTCTGAGAGTAAACCAGGCAGCATCCAAAGTTAAAATTCCAGATGTATGGTATGTCCTGCTTTGGTTCTTCCCAGATTTAATGACTTTTAATTAAAACATCATTGCTCCCTCGTACTAGAATAAGAAAGTATCTCCACCCTTGCACTTGCTTGAAAAATGAACCCCTTTTTAATGAGTAATTTCTTATATATCTATATAGGCTATAAATCTTTCACCTAAACTTCCCACTTTCCCCACAGTCAACTCCCAAACCTTTCAAGTTCTGCTCAAATCTTTCGTGGGATGTGGAGACAAATATATATACACACACACACACACACACACATATATAATTTAGTGTGTGACTCTGAAAATATGTAAGTTATCAACAGAAAGAATATTAAGAAAAATAAATAAATCACATGAGTCTATTCCTTCATTGCTCAGCTTGAGCTTGCTGAAAACTTTGCATCAGCTTCTCAGAGACACAGGCACCAGGGAATGAAAATAATATCCATGTGAAGAACAAGAGCAGCCAAAGAAAACATCAGCTTTTGCTTCTGATTCTGCTTTGCATGATTAGTTTCAGTAATAAAAAGTCATCTAAGTATCATGTGCATGTCTTTTAAATTTATGCCTTTCAATCAAAGCCTGCGTTTCCGAAAGAAAAAGCTGACGTTTCCAGGAAATCCCCATTAATATCTGCCCAGTGAGTCACTCACTGCTTAGATTTACAAGTGAACATTTACTCTTAGCTGAAGTTTTACCCTTCCATCTCATTTGGACAAACCCATCCAGACAATGTCCAAATTCTAGAAGACTCACATTTCAAAATTTAGCAAATTCTGTATCTTTCTAACTCACACAAACAGTGCAAATTAGTTTGGATCTGTGTATGGACAGGCCAGTGAGTATCTACAGACAAGAACAAAGTCACTTAGCCAGGAACCCAAGAAATCCCAGCATAAAAGTAAACTGGGCTGATATGGGATGGCCTGGAAAAGGACTCCAACCCCTCATGTTTGCTCCTCCAGTGCTCAGCTGGAAACACACTTTTGTAACCCAGCATGACAACTGCCAGGCACCAGTTCCCAGTTCCTGGACAAGCTGAGATTGCTGTACATTTTTAGCCTGGTGTGCTGCAATTATGTCTTTAAGCTTAACAACATTAAATCCATTTTCAAGGTCCCATTCACCAGCAGGAAATGTTGGGCATTAAACAAAGCAGATCTCTGCAGCAGCTTTTTCCATTCCTGGTACAAGGACAGCTAAAGCAAGGAGAAGTGCCTTGCTAATAGTTTACAACATGATGACTTAGAGCAAACCATGAATAAGAGCATTTTAACTTAATGCTAAACTGCAACAGTCCAATATCGTTGACATAAACAGCATCTGTTCACAGATGGCTCAGGCATGAATCTCATCAGCTATCCCAAGCTATGTCCCTTCTCCTCACCAATTACAGTTTGTACAGAATGATGTTTGAGTTGATAATTTCCACAAAATCCCTGGGAAACAGCTGTTCTTAAATGCTTGAATTATTTCTATACCATTTGCTGTATCACTACAGGAAATCAGACACTTGATCAGGCACATCTGGCCTCTGCTAGGCTTGCACAAAGCACAAATCTCAACATACTCAGGTGTGTTGCACAGGTACTTGCAAATGCTGTTTTTATTTGAAAAACAAATATATCAGAATCCATCTACTAAATCACAGAATTCTCTCGCTGCTTTGTGTTTCTGTGTAAAGTCCTCCAAACTGTGCAAAAAACTTAGAAGTGTTTGTATTAGCCTCTTCCTGCACCCATCATTAACCCAATCTACTTATCTTATTATTCCTGTATCTTAAAACTCCTAACTGAGCAATATCTCAGGAAAGCAACATTTGCAGATTACCAAACAGCATTAACTTTGTGGAAACATTTAAGGGGACATTATTGCAAACCCAGTAAATTCATTCTTTGAAAAATGTTACTTTTGTCCTTAAAAAAAGGACTTCTGTGAAACAGATACCTACATACCCATGAGCACTTTACTGAGTAATTAAGTAGATAGTTATGAGGCAAAGTATTTACAAAAATCCCTGGAGAGTGCTCTGTTAAGAAGGCTGAGGTAAATGGACCTGCATCTGTCTTCTCAAATCAGAAAATGTTTTGTTTTCAACCTAATTATTAAAAAATAAATTGAAAAATCAGAGAGAATGAATGCTGCCCTTCATTGGTGCTGCTTGGTGCTGCTTTATAGGACCATTAGGATAAGCCTTTGATTCAGAAGCCAAGTTTCTTTTCTGCTAAATATATTGTTTTGAAGAATGACTATACTGAAATAATTCCAGATGACGGATTCTGCAGAGCATAAGGAACAAAACGGGTAGGAGGAGAGAGACAAGGAGAGGGAGAAATCCCAGTTGAACTGCAAAGTATAGTTGAAGGTGAAACTATCAAGAACTGATAAACACATCCTGAAGAATTTAGGAAATTGCTCAAAGTAGGAAGTTTCTCAAAGTAGGTCATCACAGAAAAGATAAGTGTGCCCTAAGGCATGGCATTTTCTGCCTAAGAATTCACATGATCTGGACAAGATCTCTGGCACAGCACATGAACCTTCCCTATAGGGCTCCAAAATGAGCCAACTGTACCACCTCCACATTGTGAATCATTTCAACAGAGAATGAGAACTTTAGTAGAATTTACTCTAACACCACCCTTGGACAAATATTTTTAGCATAACTGCAACTGAACCTCGTTCTTCCCAAAGGCAGTTACAGCCTTATTCAACACCAACTATGTTTAACTCAATACAGTTGTACAGAGAAATAGAGCTGGTCTGAGGAGAACAGAACATGTCATGAAGCTCAGTATTAACCTGAGGGTTGGAGGAGAGTTCCCCATTCTTGGCTGGTCTGAAGGTTTTCCCTACATCAATACAAACAACAATTACATAATGGAGATGATCCTCTTTCACTGGAATAATTGCCTTAAAAGAACTGCAGCAGTGCACGAAACACCAGTGGTACAAGAAATTTTTATATTGAGATGGCACATTGTCATCTCCCCTTCAGAAATAACTATAGAAGTGAAAAGCTTGTCCCCAACTCATCATATCCACAATGGAGCTGCACTTGTTTTCTTTTATTTGAATCAGAAAGGAGCAGTTGAGTTTTCAATCCAGCTTTTTGCATGAACCTCCCCAAGGCCACTCCTATACCTTGTTTTTTTGAAGATGATGAATTCCAGAGATCTGTCCTTTGCTTCTTTTTCTGATTACCATTATCCACATGAATATGCACCTGAAGGAAAGTGACAAACGTTTCTAGCAAGGGCTGCAGAAATGAACTTGCACTTCCTCCCTCAAAAAAACCTCACCCACACGAAGAGTATTAATGCAATTAGTGTCACTTTTATAGTGTTACTAAGGTTATATAATTTCCGGTCTCTTTTCTATTTTGCTTCCAATCTTTCATAACTTTCTAAGAAGGAGGAAAAAAGTGTATCACCATTCAACCAGTCATTTTTGAGTCAGATGATGGGAGCAGCTTTTCATGGGCTGACTTGAGCAGAGACTGAGAACCCAATTATTTGGGTATTTCCACCAGCATAAACAACACAGATTAAATGTAGGACACTATTGTGGTGGAAAGATTTGCTTCATTTGACAACAAAAATAGTATCAAGTCTTTATGTGATACCTAGAAAAAGATCTGTTCCTAAAATTCATCACAACAATACACAAAACAATTTCAGAGAGGAGGTTCGGTGGTTCTGCTGGACGTGCTTGGCACTAGGCTAAACTAAAACCAGATTACTGGAAGAACACATCAATTCTTGCTCAATTTCCAATATAAAAATTTTCTGAAATTCCCATTGGCTGCACTTTTGTAATTTAATTTAGAAGTTCCTTTAAAAATTCTGTTTCTCTTCAGAATCTAAATTAAATACAGTTCCTTTGGTGGGTTTTTTTTGTTGTGTCTTTTTTTTTTCTCCCTATAATCAACATAATTTGCTGTACTATCCACATCCTTCCATGTCTTAGATACGCTAAGCACAGACATTAAATGCCACGAGGGAAAACACAGCACACAAAGCCTCCCGTACCTTGTAGTATTTAGATATTGCCTGACGTGGCAGGAATGCTGTTGTGACTCCTTCTGGGGGATCGATGCTGAACACTGTCTGGAAAATGGAGGGAAACAGAATCACAGAATTAATTAAGTTGGAAATCACCTCCAAGATCATTGAGTCCAACCTGTGATCGATCCCCACTTTGAGACCCAGCCCAGAGCACTGAGGGCCACGTCCAGGCATTCCTCAAACGCCTCCAGGGATGGGAATTCCACCACACCCTGGGCAGCCCCTTCAATGCATGGCCACCCTTTCCATGAAGAAATTCTTCCTGAACCTCCCCTGGCACAACATGAGGTCGTTTCCTCTTGTCTGGGAGCAGCGCCCGACCCCACCTGGCTGCTCCCTCCTGCTGAGGAATTGCAGAGAACAAGAAGATCCCCCCCTGAGCCTCCTCTTCTCCAGGCTGAGCCCCTCCCAGCTCCCTCAATGGCTCCTGGTGCTCCAGACCCTTCCCCAGCTCTGTTCCCTTCCCTGGACACGCTCCAGGCCCTCAGTGTCCTTCTTGAAGTGAGGGGCTCAGAACTGGACACAGCACTCGAGGTGAGGCCTCACCATTGCCCACCACAGAGGGACAATCACCTCCCTGGTCCTGCTGGCCGCGTTATTTTTGATACATACATACACTTCTGATTCTTGCTTCCAGTAAAACTCCTAATGTGTATCTTTGCACTGAGAAGTGTCTCCACAAAAGTTACTGCTGTGATAACCTTAAATTTATTTCCTTACTCCTGTTATCAAAGAAGACCGAGAACCTGGAATAAATATGGTTCTTCCGGGTGCTTCCTGCTACCTACATGGTGCTCTCATTGTACCAAAAACTGCAAGCCAGGACCTAAATACACTCAAACTATACAAATGACAATATTATTATTCACACTCTTCATGACTCTGGCTGTGGATAAACAAACACACCCATGAGATCAATCACAACCAAGCGTAGAAGAACTTTTTGGATTCCTTCAGCTTAAAATTTCATCTTTGATCCCTCTGCTAATAATACTGTGCTTAGAAAAACAACCAAGTTGTAATCATACCTAATTGTCCACATATTACATTAAAAGCTTCTATCAACAGAGTTATGCTTTTTCCCCCTTTCCTGTGTGTGATGTCTCATGACTATAGATGATGCTCTTTCAAACATAAGGATCCCAGCGCAACTTCAGTGAAAACAGCTGTGGTTCTCAAATATTTACAACTATGTTAATTTTTCTAAACAAAATTTCTCCAGACACTGAAAGGAATTACCCAAGCTCATAAGAGTATCAGCTAGTTACAAGATGTTCTCCAGCAATCTGAAAAAAAGCACAATTCCTGGAAATATTTACTTCTGAAAAATAGCCAAAGATATGGTATACAAAAGAGATTTTTGGTAAGGGTTCTTCGAAAAGGAAGAAGAACATTTACTATTAATTAAAACAAGCTGATGATAAACTAAGACTTGAAGACAAGGCTCTGCAAGAAGCAAACACTGTGTTAAACCAACAAAAGCTCTGTCCTAGTCCTACCTATCTCAAGATAGCAAACTACCACTTGGCAGATCCTTTGCAGCAACTGTCCACGTGCAGGTCCTCAGCAGCAGAAAAGGGATCTGAGGTTTCTCTTCCAAATTCAAATCTCCTTTTATCTATCCACAGCCCAAAAGAGCACACACAGACAATGATTCTCAGCCTTGGAGAACAGTCCACTGGGATCAGGGGACCTGGCTTCTCCTTCTGAATTTTCTCATCTCTCAGTTTTGAAACCCTGAGAAACTAACATAAATCAGGCTCACTTGACCTTCCCCTCAGAACAGCGACATCTCCCAGTAAAAACCATTTTGGTACCAGTGTACACAAACTGCTACTACTGTACTGGAACACACACGGAGGTTTTGCTTAACCACTGCTAGAAAAATGAAAACCCTGTGTATGCACACCAATAAACACCCATGCATTCAGAGTTCAGTGTTGCAAACCTGCCAGGACCATTCAAAACACACCCAGGTAATTTGTCTTTATCATCCAGCTCTGTAAGGTTTGAATACACGTCTTCATTTTCAGTTTTAAACAAGGTGTAATTCTCTGCTGTCCTTTTGGACATGTATGTTGGACAGACCACTGGCCCACTGCACCTCTGAATTTTATGGGGCTTGGGATTTTCATAATCAAAGTTTTGGAAGTGCACAACAGGGAGATGACTGACAGCATTATGTTTATTTCCACAAGTGTCACATTCAGTTCCTATAAAACTGAAAATATTTTTGGTTTAGAGATGTTGTAAATTAATAATTAAATGAAAAAATACAGTTACATTTTCTCTTTTGTTTGCTTTTTTCCTTAGCCTCTCCTGTTATTTCATGAGATGGTCTCATATTCCCAAACCCTGCTGCAAACAAGTTCAATGACCCAGCTCCACCTGGTGGATGCTAAGCCTAGTCAAAATTTAAATCCAGCATCTCCAAAAAGGGAGACCAGAACAGCAAAAGAACAACCTGGGTAAAAATCAAATTAGCCCACCCCATCAGGCAGCTGCTTTCCCCTCAAAAATTACAAACCTGCACCATTGCATAAGTGTACATCCCAACAAGAATAAAACTGATCCAATATCTTTCCACATCTTTTATATCAACTCTTCTATCCTTCAGATAGTTATAGAAGCAACAATAATTATTTACCTGGATAATATCTGAGAGCTTATGCAATCCAGATGTATTGATAAATATCCCAGTACCTGGAGAAAGCAACACAAGATTACTCTTAAAACACAAATATCCATCCTCTTGTATATATCCACACCTTATCTGAGCAGCTCAACACTCTGAATATGACTTGAAAATATTCCCTGAAACAAATAACTCATTTCAAGTTTTTCATCATTATTCAAGATGCAAAGAGAAATACAAAACTGGCATTCCATGTCTGACACACTGGGAAGCTGTCACCTGAGAAAATTACATGGACTTTTTAAAGCTCCTCTGCATTAAAAATGGGAAAGGAACTAATTAAAACAGCAATTAGAGGAGCAGCTAAAAAAAACATATGAAATACACTGATGATGGGGATTTTGCAGCAGAAATGATCAACAGATGCACTGGTCAGGCCAGAATGCAAAAGGGGAAAGGTGCTGGGCAGAGAAAAAAGGAAGGGTGGATGTGTTGTCCAAGGATGGCCTCGCAGAACTGACAGTCTGTATTCTACTCCCTTCAATGCTTTTTCTGAAGAGTCTGCTGCTAAGAGCTAAATCATTTTCTTAACACATGTAAAAAGTTGGAGAATTTTCTTTACAGAAGGGCAAATTAAGAACAAGAAGCTGGCAGACATTAGAACAGAAGCTTGTTAAATCAAGGAAAAAACCCCTCATATTCTATAATTCTCTACATCCCTGTTTTTTAACTCCAGAACTCAAGACACTAAAAGTACCATCAGCAAAATGCCAACAAGCTTCACACCACAATCCATCTGGTTTTAGAGAAAAATAGTGTCTGTGCAAAAATCCTCTATGTGTGCACATGGATGGACACCTACATGGGTACACACTCAGGTTTTGACACAAAGTGGTTCTCAAATTAGTTCAGTTACATGAACAGACATAAAATATGCTTCCCAGCAGAGGACCCTGCAAGTCTTAATAAAAAGACACAAGTCCTTAAGGTCAGAGTTTAGCTTATAAAAGCTTTATCATTTGATTCTTTCCTATAACAACACAAATTCCCAGTTACTCACACTGAAGAGGAAAGTCTGAGTAAAACAGCTAAAAAGTTCATGCACTTACGGCTTGAAAGAAACTGTAAAATCTGCTCCAGTGACTCCAAGAGGGAGGATTTGGTCTGGAATGTTATTTGGGCCTCTGCAAACAGATCAAAGATGTAGCTGCAATTTACAAAGAAAAAGCAGATATGGGTAAACACTGTAAATAATCAAATGGGCATAAATAATGTTACTCTTTCATAACAACAATTTCACCATCAAGTAGCAAAACATGTTTCTGTCTCCATGAGAAAGAAAAATTTACAAGAATAAAAATAAGTACTTACTTATAAAGACAGTGGACAATACTGACGTGGCAGAAAGCACACTGACCACGTCATTCCCTTTTTCCACCACTCCTCTCTAACATACAATCCATACTAATTTAGAAGCAGATTGGCATGCTATTTCCACGATTTTATTTTACCATGTACAACAGGCACCAGTCTAGAAACGGGCTTCCAGAGCTCAGAGGTGCCTCAGACACATCACTGCAGCTTTGGTACCTCTGCTTAAATCATGACACAAAATTGAAAGCAGCACAGTGAGGAGCTTCTTCCAGCTCAAGAAACCCAAGCAGAGGATTTTCCACTCTTGAAACACTAAAAAGGGGAGTTCCTCCAAAAATAATGATTACTACAGATGGGGAATTTAAGGAAAACCAAAACCTTGAAGAAATACTATTCCCAGAAACTAGTATAGTGCTATAACCCCAACAGCTGACCCAGCTCCAATTTGCTGTACTTTTTAACATTTAAACACATTAATGAGAAGAAATTTACCTTCCCTCTTTGGTGACTCCACTGCCATTTGGTGGCAGCTCCACTGCATCAATAGCACTTTCAAGCTGAAGAAGAATTTCTTCAGGAGAATCAAGAGGAAAAAAGTTAAGGTGCACAGAACTCATGTCTGGGACACATCTAAGTCTCTTTTCAAAACATACTTTATTACAAAGGCTGCTACCAAAGACAGTAGCCCAGCTGCTCTCTGTAAACAAACCAAAATGATCAAAACCAATTTCCTGGATATCAACTTTAAATATTCATATTCAACTCTTAAGAACTTCCATGACCTCAATTCCTAGACGAAGCTGAAGTCAGCAGCTAAATGTTAAATTCTTCTTTACAGACAGGGAAAGTTGTTCTTGGGAATGCTTTGTATAAATGAGCTATCTCAAGCTTTTTGCTGTTAACTTCAGGTAGCATCATATTCTGACAGCAGAATCATGCAACTGATGCAATTCCAGCACATTGACAGGATTGGAAACCACGGGGACTTCTAACAAAGAAGGAGACAACACATTCATTTGCCAAATCTCTCTTCTTCAGAAAAAACTAACTAAACATTCCAGAAAGTTCTTGGAAAAAGCCCAACAACTTAAGCCTCTATGAATGTCTCAGTTATAAGTAATGTATATGGCAATGCTACATGAGCTTGATTTATAGCTGCTGTCCTTTTGAAACTGTTTCAACAACAATTTTCAACACAAAAAATAAGCTTACTCTTGATCTTTGCTATATCTTCCAGTTCCATGTTCAATCCTGTTGAAAAAAGTAAAGATTTCAAAGAGGTTGTTTCACACCTATTTCATTCCCAGTTTCTTTATGCCTTTCCAGAAATTATGGCTATGAAGGTCAGAATTGTGTGCATGGAAAGACATTTTCTGTGTCCCCCTCACTGTTCTCTTTCATAACCCCTCACGTCACACTGATTTGATCAAATCTTTCAGTGTCTGGCAACAATTACTAACTAACAACAATTTATTTACTAACGAGAGTGTAAACTTCCCAAACTTTCCCTAAAAGTTATTTTCCAGTTCTTGGTAGTGAAACTTTATAATTCCAGAGAAACAGTGATTTGTCATTGTCAACACACCTGAACTGGCCAACTCCATGTTGAATTCAGCATTGATTTCATTCTGTTGAACCATTTTGGCTTGTTCTTCCAGGACAACATTTATTGCATCCATTGCCGAAGCCAAATCATAGGGAGTCAAGTCAAAAGAAGAGGACTCCTCACACAACTTCTCCTAAAATATAAGGAATGGAAGAACTATTCTGTGTGCTGTTTGTTCAGGCAGTTTCAGACATGATGAAGTCCAGATAACCAGGCTTGATTTCATTTTTGATCTCCAGATCAGGCCAGAGGATATTTTATAAACACCTGAAGACTTTGACTATTAGCAAGCATCATCTTTTCTGAAATGTAGAACAGATTTCGCCTCTTCCACATTATCAACGTTCTAGAGGGTACAGACAGTAATTGTCTGATGTTCAAGCAGGAAATTATTTTACTTTGAGAATTGGTTTGTTCTTCAAAAAAGCTATTTTTATACTTTCCATTTAAAAAGTAGTAATGGTTTAAATACTCAGGATTAATAAGTTTGACAAAACTTTCTCTGACTTTGAAAATTAAGTCACATACTGCTTTACCAGAAATTTTCATTCACAAAAAGAATCATTTTCCCTGAGGAATGACAATAAATAGTAAGGCCTAACCTACACAAATATTTGACTGTAATAGCTATGAAGAAGTAAGTTATAAAGAAAAAAAAAAAGGTGAGCAAGCCTCATGTGTAATCAATCTAATCAGAAAGAAATCAATTTTATTTCAGGGTAATCACTAAGTTTCCACATATTAACGTGGAACACAGTACCATCAGATAACTCTGGCAAAAGGAGAAGTTGTTCTGGCTAATTTCTGCATGCAGGCAACAATTAGTACTTGTTGCACACTACAAAGGGAAAAAAAAATCCCAAACCCAAACAACTATAATAGGATTTCAACACATTTTTCAACAGAAAAAGAGATGTTCTGATGAAAGGAGCAAATCCTGGATGCAGCTATGCAAGTCTCTCAAGTGAAGCAGAGCAGACCCGAGTGGCTGTTTACTGAAAGGACACCGGGCACTCAAGACAACAAACCACAGCTGTTCAGCAGAAATCCCACTGGGAGACTGTGGCTTCGTGTGGCAGAGAAAGGGACATATTTCAAATGTTCCTTTGCATTTCATTGTTTAGGCAAAGGGCTGCAGCTTCAAGCCAGCTAAAAGGAAGAACTCATACGGCAGCATTATTTATTTTTTCTTGTTTTCCTCTATGAGTGAGGACTTGGAAATATTACAAGAGTCCTGTTTGCCATCAACTGTACTTGGGAGAGCTGATGCAGCTGAGCTTCAAGAATGTGTAAGAAATGATGAAAGATCCAGTGTTTTCTTGCAAATCTCGAAGAAAAGAAGCACCTCATAAAGCTGGAGATGCACCCTTTAGAAAGAAACTATCACCTTGTAAAACATCAGCAGTGTCAAAGGATTGTTAATTAAACTACAAAGATTTAACTGTCACAGAAATAAGAAATGTTCATGATAATGAATATTAACAACATACATCTGAGTGCAGATTTGACAGCTGTTTATAAAAAGACAGGGGTCTGTTTTATTTTTCGGATGAAGATTGAAAAACGGTAACAGACCAGAACAACTCACCACATTGTGAGCTTCATCGAGTATCACCACAGTCCCCTTCAGGTCCAAGCTGTGTGATTTCCTGCTCTAAAGACAAAAAAAATAGAACAAGGCCACTGAGATATATGGATTTAATTGACTAAGAAATTGGATGATGAGATACTTCTGTGTTTTCATGTATTTTGAAGCTGGGTTGGTTTTTTCCTTTGAGAAAACAGCAAGTAATGGCTGTGGCTGCCCAATACAGAAACCACAGAATCACTTTCTCTGGAACCGAAGGTGCTAAAATGTATCATGCAAATGTTTACAGAGGTTACAATTTGCAATAAAGAAAAAAAAAAAACAAACAAACAGATGTGTCATACTGGGATGCACAAGTTTAACTATTAATTTGAGTCACTTTTGAGTCATTTTTGGCAACAGAGACCGGGGAGGAGTGGGGAGTAAAGCGGAAGATTTGCCTTGTATTTACAAATTTATGCTTGTGTTGTCTTTGCAAGTGGATATTCTGGAAACACCCCCTCCAGTACCACATCATTTCACAATGCTTCTCTGTTTATGGGGCTTAAGGGATTTTTTAAATTTATTTTTTAATTTATTAAACTTTTGTCTTCCTGCAGCAGTGGAGTGTAATCTGGCCTTTACTATAATTGATGAATTACTCTAAGTTGCATGAAGGTGTCAGCACACTTGTTTCCTCAACAGAGTTTTCAAAGGTTGCATTTTCTATCCATGAAATACAGACAACTTATTGCAACTGTTTGTACACAAAGCCAGAAATTATTTCCAAGGGATAGGTCCAATCTCTACTGAAAGCTTCCTCATTCTAAAAATCATGCAGCAGTTGCAGAAACCAAAATGCCTCAGAATGCATGCAAGAACACTGCACAATGTGTGACTGAAGATCCAGGAAGGAGGTGAATATCACCTAAAAAGGGCACCACACTCTGCAAAACTAATTCTAGAAATACAGAAAAACCTCAAACAATTTTTTTTTTTTAACCATGGGAAAGAATTTACAGAGAAAACCCCCAAATGGCATCCTCTATGGTCCTGAACTTGAACTGGGGCTTGATCAGTTTTGAAGCATACATAATGCATCCACTTGCTAGGCATCACTCTTCACTGTTTATCCACTAAAAGCCAACACAAGACAAACAGAAGAACAATTGTATTTAAAAGCAAAGTTACATGTTACCTTTGAGTCTAGTAAATAGTTGTAAGGCATAAAAATGATGTCTGCTTGCTGCTTCAGGCTTCGAGAGAGATAATAAGGACAAGCTCTGTTTAAAAACAAAACAGTACAGACTATAATACTTGCAGAAATATTAGGAGAGCATTCAACATTCATGCACTATGATACACAAAGGGATTAATAAAAGTGAACAGAGAAACAGTTCTCATTATTTTCACAAGTCAGGGGGAGGAAGGTCAGAGAGGATCACTCACCTGTGCTTGTTTCCATTTTTAACCAAGTCTTCAATATCCATGATTGATTCAATCAGTTCTTTCTCTGTACTCTTTTCTGTAAAAGATGACATTAAAACCACCAGCTAAGGTGAAGGCTTCACACAAAGATTTGTTGTTACCCTGATCATCCCACTCATCCACTAATATGTTGTTCTTGAAAGACAGTAACAGAAAAATACACACACAGGTGGATTCTGCCAACTCTTCCAAACCTCTCTACCTGCCTAGCAATCTCTCCCTCTCCAAAAAATAGGGCTTTGTTTCCAGGGAAAGTTAAGGTGAGCCACACTCACCTTCCACATTGTTATAGAAATGACAAGCACGAGCCATCACTTTCATTCGGCACATGTAGATCTGTAAAACAAAGCCTGTTTCAGCCCAGAGTAGCACAGCTTGTCAAGCACTGGAAACACGTTAAGGAGTGAAATCAGTTCTCTTTAACACCAGCTAATAAATAAATGCTAATCACAGTTCTTCGGCTTTAAAATCACATGTCCTTCTGCTCACCTTGCAAGTTAGGCTCTTTTTCTGCAGCACAGAACACTCAGATGCTCAGAGAAAAATGTGTTACATTTTACCATTAATACTTTTCAAAATAGTAATCTTTGATATTGTAAAAATAACAGCTAAATCAGTAACTGAAGTAGTATTTTGAAATTATTATTGCTCTTGACAAACACATAAATGGCAGGTCAGAAAGTAAACTACAAATTATTATCTGTCATGTTCTACACAGTGACATTCTTCTCTGGAGAGAAAATGTCACCAGAGACTCAGAATTACATTTTGCACTCACAAAACTGGAAACCAAACATTCCTAAAAACATATTTACAACTATTGGGTTTCCCTGAAGCCTCTTGTAGTTAAACAATGTCAGAGGGAAGAAGGACACACAAATGACACACAAATGATACAAAAGCCTCCATGTTCTCCCTGAACATCCTCTCCAGGCTCTGATCTCACCTGCATGTGGTTGCTCTCCTGTCGCTTCACTTCAGGATTGATGCAGAGCTGCTCCCTGGATCCCAGCACACAAATCTTTGGCCTGGGTACACAAAATTGACATTAAAACTAAGGCAAGAAAGAACAGAGTTGTACATGCTCAATATAGCAGAAGTGAAAGATTGAAGAGAACAGATGAGCCCAAAGCAAGGGTCAGAGACAGAACAAGTAAGTTAGTCTGTCTGTAACTAATGTGTGCGTTATTGGACTTTGAGGCACTGCATTTCTGCTGGCAGTGGTGGGTGTTAATAAGCAGCAGCAGCTCACAGCAAGAAGTCACAAGCAGCAACTTCCACCATCCACCACAAAATCTGGGTTCTGTTATGACAGCTCAGCCCAGTCAGCTGGGGCCTGTCATCCACTACAAGCTCTTCCTGGCTGGTTATGATGTTCAGAGTAAGGTTAGGACAGAACTGATTCACTACAAACATTCACTATGGGTTTATTTGCTTATTACAAGGCTGTATCTTTACAAGAACTACATAAACAAATCACTACTGCCTGTCCAAAGAGCTCAGCCACACACTGGCATGTGAACAGCTGAAAACTGTGACAGGCATTGCTATAACATAACCACAAAGTTCTTCATAGATTTACATCAGCCCAAGGAGTTCTACTTGGTAATGGCTCCCCACTGCTTTAAAAAATGCCCCCAGAAAAATATAAAGAGGGAAAACTAAAAAAAGTAATTTTATTAATTAATGTGTCAAGTAAAAAACCAAAACCAGACTAAATTCAGAAAATTCTATGACTGAAGGAGAGAAGCTGTGAAGTATTAAAATAAACCAAACCCATCAACAAAGAAAACCAGGTTCTAAATATGCATATTAAAGAAACTGCATTTCTCTGGATATCATCTTTCATGCATTCATCCACAGAAGTTCAAACAATAACTACACCAGAGGGGTTTTTCTATCTTTCCTTTGAATAAGGACACCACCCCAAATCATACTCACCTGTACACTGTGTTCTTTAGCTCATTAATGACCTGTGTAAGCTGGGAGTGAGTCCTGGAGGCATAAATTATTTTTGGAATGTCAGTGTAATAAGCTGCCAAATAGAACAGGAAAAAAGCAGAAAGACATTATAAGCATAGAAAGGAGAACCAGGGATATTCTTAGCCTCCTTCCCCAGCTGGTACTATGGTAACAGTTTGCCTTGTAGAGACAACAGGAAATTCTGTCATCTAACTACTCACACACAAAAAATGAGCTAAATGAGTTTCTAAGAAGCTGAAGAACTAAATGAGCTCCAAGAAAAATTCAAACTACATAAAACACCTTGAAAATCTATAAAACGGTGAAACTGTGCTTCATCTCCTCACCAACAGCTCCGTCGCTTTATCAGTGCATATTTATTGTAAAAGATAAATAAAAGCAAGTGTTGATTAACATCTTGGAGTGCAGAGATGGTGGTACTCACTTGGGACATCTCCATCTGTGGCAGCAGTGCCCCAGGAGGACACTGGTCTGTCAGGAAAGAGCTCCACCCCATTCATGCGCTGGGCAATTTTCCGGGCTGAGATGGTGTCCTTGAAGTGCTCCCGCCAGGCCAGGGTGGAACACAGCAGGCAGAGGGTCTTTCCTGTGCCTGTGGGGCTCTCCAAAATGCCATTTACCTTCTTTATTGGAGAGAAATAAAAGAGTGATTTGGGGGTTCAGTAGGACAGGTCTTGGTGCAGTACTGCACGTCCTCTGCCAAGGAGCAAACACCAGCTGGAAGCCCCACCAAGGAACATCCACACACGAGATCTTGTCAACCTGTAGGACCCTCTAATCAACTTAATGAGGCTCAATCAAAAACCTAGAGCCAGCCATCACATTTATTTAGCACAGGAATTCAATTATCCACTCTTAGAGCAATTGGAGTGTGTCACACTTCAGCAAAAAATACATGAAAATACGAGAAGTTACTGAAAAACGACTCCCAGGTAACAGAGTGCTGGTTTCCTTTAGGATTAAGCTTATATCCCATGTCAGTTTGGGCAAAGAACTTTGCCAGCACTTATAACACCTTGTCCTACTGGATGTTACAATTTTAAAATGTGTGACAATGCTACAAATTGGAAAAAAGCAGCAGCTGAGCTCAAGTGTATAAAGGGAATTTATATAGATAACAAGCTCACGACACTTTGAGTTCAATGAGAGGAGGCACCAAGCAGGTACTGTGATACAGAGGAATGTAGAGCCAGGTGGAAAGCCAAAGTTTCCACAGTAAGATTGTTTGGTCCCTCAGGAGAACAGGGGCCATGAATATGTGTCCAGAAAAAAAGATAACTACTGTGAAAAAACATTTTATTATTTTGACATTCATTCAGTAAAATTATCCTCTCCCAGAGCAAATGGAAAATTATACAAATAGTCCAAATATCAACAAGAAAAGACCAAATCCCTCCTATGAGGAAAGGCTGAGAGAATTGGGATTGTTCAACCTGGAGAACAGAAGGCTTCAGGGTGACCTAACTGGGGCCTTCCAGTACCTGAAGGGAGCCTACAAGAAACACGGAGAAGGACTTTTTACAAGGGCCTGTAGTAACTGCACAAGGAAGAATGGATTCCTACTGACAGAGAGTAGGCTTATATTGGAGATTAGAAAGAAATTCTTCCCTTTGAGGGTGGGGAGGCCCTGGCACAGGGTGCCCAGAGAAGCTGTGGCTGCCCCATCCCTGGAAGTGTTCAAGGCCAAGTTGGACGGGCCTTGGAGCAACCTGGGATAGTGGAAGGTGTCCCTGCCCATGGCAGGGGGTTGGAACAAGATGAGCTTTAAGATCCCTCCCAGTTCTAACAATTCATGATTCTGTAACTCTGTGGAACCCCAGAGAGCCAAGGACAGATTGCATGAATACCAGCACTGCTTTCTCAGCCTTTCTTCCTTTTCTCAGTTTAGGCAGGAACATCCCGTCTGTATTTCTACTGACTGTCACCTGCCAGCCAGGATTTTAATAACCACAGAGTAAAATAAAAACACATGTAAAAGGCCAGAAAAGATTTGGAAAGGCAGCATACAAAGTGCTTAAAGAAAATCTGAATCGTGACAACCTCTTCTTAGAGAAATCATTTTGTACAGTTAGAAAGGACACACAGTTGGAAAATGAACACAATCACCCCTGAGGAGGCAGCACTCACGCACCTTCTGCAGGCATTCCAGCACCTTGGCCATGTAGGCTTCCTGGCATGGGTAAGGCTGGAAGGGGAAATCCACTGTGATCCCGTTCAGAGTGATCCTGGGCATGGTTCCCTGAGGTGCCTGCAAGGAAGTGAAGACCATGATGACCCTGCTGTCATGGTGATAACATGCCAAGATAGGGCTGAAAGAGACCTAAAAGTTCACCTCATTCAACCCCTGCCATGGGCAGGGACACCTTCCACTATCCCAGGTTGCTCCAAACCCCACCCAACCTGGCCTTGAACACTTCCAGGGATGGGACAGCCACAGCTTCTCTGGGCAACCTGTCCCTGTGCTGTCACCACCCTCATAGAAGAATTTCTTCCCAACATCGCATCTAACCCTGCCTGCCCTCTGTCAGGCTGAAGCCATCCCCCCCTGGTCTGCCACTCCAGGCCCTTGCAAAGTGGTTCCCTCCATCTTTCTTGTCGGCTCCATCAGGAACGGGAAGAAGCACTTAAGTCACACCGCTCCGGGACGGGCCGATACCAGCGGCTCTGCAGGAGACTCACGGGCACTTGGGACCCGGTCCCATTACCGGAATCCCGGAACGCACCGCCCACTCCGACCCGTGTTCCTGCAGATCCCTGTGCTCCAGGGTTCCCAGGTCCCGCGTCCCCATACTGCTGTACCCCAGTGCTCCCGTGCCCCCGCGTCCCCGTGTCCCTGCGCTCCCGTGCCCCCGCATTCCCGCGCTCCCGGAGCTCCGCACCTCCCGCTCCTCCGTTCGGAATCCCCGCGCCCCTGTCACGTGACACCCCCGCGTTCTGCACGCCACTTCCGGCGCGTGCTCTCGCGAGAACCGCGCCGTTGCCCGGGTAACGGGCCGGGGAGGCGGCGGCCATGGCGGGCCTGAGCCGGTGGGGATCTTGGTGGAGCCCAGGCCGGAGTGTCGGGGAGCGAGCGGGACTGGGGGTTGGTGCCGTCTCATGAGGGGCCCCGGGAAGGAGCGACGCAAGCCCGGTGGGGTTTGAGCCCTGCCGGGTCTGGGGGAAGCGGGTTCCGCTCCCCAGACAGGCCCTGGGTGGTTCAGCCGGACGGTTCCGCAGCCGCGTTTCCCGGGGCGGAGGCCGAGGTTCGGCGCCCAAGAGCCAGAATATCGACTGTTCGCTCGCTAAAAGCTGCATATCCAAAGCCTCCTAGCCCTGTCGGAGTCCCCCGCGCCAGGGCCACTCCTGACTGGCGTTTCTCCCCTTTTGAACGGCTCGGGAGCGTGTGATAAGCGATGCCCTTGACCAGAGTTTGTCTCCAGGGCCCTGCTGGGCTTTGTGCTGGGGTCTGCCACCCTTGGGCAGTGCGGCACGCCGGAGAGGACAGAACACGGCAGGATTCTTTGTGAAACCCTCGGCGTTTGAGGTGGGAGGGTTCTGTGGCTTTTATGTTGAGCCTCGCAGCTCCTGCCGTAGGAACAGTAATGAATTCTGACGGGTCTCTTTTGTTAGGGGTGGATGTGCCGCTCCTTTGTTCCCGGCTTTTCCCTAGCACGGTGCTCCCACCCTTCAGCCCCCTGACAGTGTATCCAGGCACATCAGGAACGGCTTTGTCGGCATTCCAGGTGCTCAGGCCGTGTGATTGTGGTGAACTGCTCTGGATTGATGGATTACCCAGTTTTGTAAGAATCTGGTTTTAATAAATGCATAGGTATGGATTACCTGGATCCTCAAATTTTGTACAACTGTGTTTTATGCAGCTATATGAGAGACAAGGTGGGAAGAAAATATTTTGTACTCATTTCTGTGGTTTATTGCTGTATCTCATGCTGCCACTGTGTAGATGTAGAACAGGATGTGGCTTCTTTTATTGTAACTTTAAAATGCTTTATTCCTGGCCAGCTGCACAGCTTGTTTGTGTGTGGAACAGTTCTGGGGTTAAAAGGAACAGACTTTAAACTATGTAAGTTAAACATTGCGTGATCTGTTGTCTTCCCAAACATGTGGTACCTTCTGTGTCGTGTTTTTGGGTCAGGGGAGCTCATGGGTGTTGCTCTTTTGGTTGCCAGCCTTTAAATTCCTTGAGCTGAACTTCCCTGGATCATAAACTGTCTTTAATTGTAGGAAATGGGCTGGAGAGCACAGAGCTATTCCTGTGGATCTTCATGTGCTCCACACAACATTTAACAGCTGGTTTTGCTCATGTTTCTGACTGTGAACTCTTTAATGTGGTATCAGTCATGCACGATTAAGCTGCAAAAGAAATTAGTTTGTAGAGATTGGGAAATGAGAATGTGGGATAACTTCAGGGGAGAATAAAGGTTTAAAACTCCTCATAAATACATGGGATACTGTGTTGTTATTATTTCCTCTAAATACCTCTTTCCTACATCGAAGAACAATATCAATAGTCTATCAGAGGAGATTATTTTGCCTTATTTCAGTGCTGCTGATAGAAGCAGTGTCACCTGCTGGGAGGTGACCAGCCCAAGGCAGGAGTGGGGTGTGAGTCAGCAGGTGCCCGTGTCCAGCAGCAAACATGAGTCAGCACCGGCCGCTCCGCAGCTCCTGGAGGCTGCTCCTCTGCACCAGTGACCTCACCTGACCAGCACTGCAGGCTGCCTCCAGCACTGCTGTCCTTCTAAAAACAGAGCAGAGGAAATGGGTTGTAAGTTTAAAGAGAAAAATGTATTCCTTGTTAAGGTTGCAAAAGAATTGTGGAGCTTTAGTGAAGCTGCAGCATCTGTCGGGATAAAAATGCAATAAATAAAGGTGTTGGTCTCACACTGGATTGTCGTCTTGGTGTTTGTCTCCCTAGGATAAACCCTGAATTCTTATAAAGCAGGAGTTTGGAGAGGGAGGAGAGATTTCAAGACTCTGTCAGGGCAGCACAGAGAGTTGTGTGACAGCTGCTCACCAGCCTGTCCCCACTAGCCCTGTCAGGAGGAACCAGCCTGTCTCCACTCCTCGCTCATTACTGGGTTTTAAGATCTTGGATAAACTATTTTTCATTTTCAAGAAAAAAACCCCAATGTACAAAATAAAAACCTTGGGAAAGATGATCCTTAGCCGCTGTGGGAACATGGCTGAACCACACCAGGGGCCCCAGCAAGCGAACACTGGTGCTGTGCAGAAGTGCAAAGTGAATAATGGCCATATTTGCTCAGAGGCTGCTCAGGCAGGATCTCTCTTCTGAGATGAGATCCAGATGCTGCCAGAGGAGCAGGAATCTTCATGACTGGGACAAAAGAGCCTCAAGGGCCATCTATGTGGTTGTCCTGAAGGTTATTTTTCCCCTTTCACACTGAGTAGGGTTAAGTTGCCATTTGTTATCTTTCTGAGTCTAAAACTCTTTTTGCCCCCCAAATTATTTGATTTCTTTGACTCCTGATAGTCCAGAGCCTTTCAGTACATTTACTGTTGGGGAGTAACAAAATAGGTTTCCACCTTGACCCTCCAAATCATTTTCTCCCCATTTCTCACACAGCGTATTCCAGTGGGACACATGGCCACGACACCTTGAAAGCATTCCACACCCTTTCCTCAATAAAAGGAATAAAATATGTACTGGATTGATGCAAAAAAATCCAGAATGTTGCAAGAGGTAGCCAGCCCCTCTTGGGACTGCTGGGAATATCAAAGCCAGAGTTCATCCTGAACAGAAGGGGGAAATTATTCCAGCAGTCAGGTGCCTGGGATGGCTGCCTTCCTTTGATCATGGCAAAGATGCTTTTGAAACACACACAAGATAACTTGTCAAGTCCTGGAGATTCAATCCAAGGAGAAAGTAGGGAGAGTTGGAACTACAAAACAAGGCGTGGACAGAACAGGGAGCAGTTAAAGGTCATAAAGAAGCTCCTGTTGCAAGCACACATTGAAAATGTGTGGAGAGTGTTAATTTTATTCTGAATTAGACATTTTCTCTATTTTTCTTTTCTTACATGACAGTGTTAGAATAGGACACTGGGAGATGGGGGGAAAAAAAGAAAAATCTCTGTCATTCTAACTGAATTTAGTAGGCAGTGCCTGTGGCTTCTGCCCCTGAGCATGCCAGAACACTGGCAGGTATTCCAACAACCTGTAGTTCCCTGCAACAGCTGGAATTTGTTTGGGAGTGTCTGCATTGCAGCATGCTGGGAGATGTGTGGGTTTGGGAGGATTCCTTGCTCCCAAGCGTGTGTGTGATGCTCTAAAAGCACAGAAGCACTGGCCCCTCACAATAGCCACAAATGGAAATGATAAAAATTATAGAAAACAGACAGAAAATTATAAGAAAAGAGGTCCTGATGCCTGGGGTGGGGGAGAAACCCAGAGAATTCTTACTGAAATCAAAAGGCTTCATTCTGCTCTTTCTCCACTACTTTTATGGCAGTTTCCTCCCCAAACTGCAGGTCCTTTAGTGCCTCAGTGTTGGTGTAAAAAAAACCCCTAATCCCATGCCTAAAAACCTATCTGGGATCCCTCCTCCCTTTGCTTTTTGCCTAAAGCTGCTGCAAGGTTTGGGGTTTGGGTTTTACACCTCAGCCCAGTCAAGCCAGACCCCTGAGCCGGCCCTGCAGGTGAGGCTGCCTTGGAATGGATGGTTAAAAAAAAAAAAAACAACAAAATCAATTATTTTGCTTAACTCTACTGTCAGCAAGGGAAAAAGCAGTTTAGCCCATCTCGAGCAGACAAGAAAGGGAGGAAGAGGAGGAAAAAATCCTCTTTTGCCAGCGCCCGGCTGGGTGTGTCTCGCCCCCCGCCCCCCCCCCCCCCCCCCCCCCCCCCGCCACCGTGGGGCTGTGTTCCTGGCAGGCAGGCTTGCCTGGGAGGGATCTGCCGTCAAAGCCACCCAGGAAAGGAGGCCTGATACGCTCATTAATATTCCGAACTAGTGACCCTTCTTTTTCTTTCCACCCCTCGCCTTTCTCTGGGCGCTCCAGCCTCTCCCCGCCGCGGATGGCTGCAGCCCCCTCCAGCTGAGTCAGTCCTCCCTCCCCGCAGCATTGCAGCACCTCCGCAGCTCCTGCGCTCCTTCCTGCTCCTGCAGCACCGCTCCGCTCCCGCCGCAGCATGGCCAGCACCGTCTCAGGTAGGACTGCCGGCTTCTCGGGGGCTTGACATCAATGCACTTCTAAAACCATCAGGTTATATATATTTTTTTGAAAATCATTATTCTGAAGGTTTGGGTTGGTTTGTTTGTGGGGTTTTTTTTCCCGTGGGTTTCGGGGGAGTTCTGTGCTGAGGAGGCAGCTGGTATGGCAGCATTGTTCCCCTTCCTCCCCCATACACACACCCCTCTGATGCAAGATAGCAGGTGGGCTTTTTATTTTAATATGAATACACGTGTGATAAACTTGCCAATTTAAAGTATTGCTGCCATTTCATTGTGCCATTAGAAGATGCTGCTACGTGCCAATTAAATGTTATTTTTGTAACATCGTAGAGCTTTTTTTCTTTCTTTCTCTAAGAAAATAATTGCATGCTGTGCAGCTGGATGTAAGGAATTCAGAAATTACATTTTGTTTTGTGAAGATCATGTATTGCTTAAATGGGTAATGGAGAGGAAGACATGGGCAAGAGCCAGTAATGCCCTAGAAAATCCCCCAAAGCCAACCAGAAGAACCTGGATGGGGTTTTGTGTATTCTCAGGGCTTCCCAGTCCCAGATTTCTTGCACAGCTCACATTTCTTGGTTAGAAGATGCTACAGGGGAGCGGTCCTCTGATGGCGTTGGGTGAAATGAGATGCTGCAAGGGAAGCCCTTCCTCCCTCCTGCAGCAGTGCCGGCAATCGCAGCGCGGCTGCCCGGGAGCCTGGTGGGGTTTGGCTTCAGGATGGCAGCCCGAGGATGCTGTGCTGCTTCGGTCCAGCTTCCTAAAGACCTGTCTTGCCCTCTTTGACTGGGAAGGAGGGATTCAAGTGGCTGAAACTGGGAGCATGGGTCAAGGAGAAGAAAAGCTTGAAATGGTACAATGAACAGTGGGTGGGTTTAGAGGTTTTTTTTTTCTTTTAGAAAACCAAGTTTTTTCTTGGAATGGCTCTGAATTCTGCATCCCACAAAGAGGGGCTTGGGAGGGGGAAGCGAGATCCTTGAGGGCTGAGCAGGAGCGACAGACAAAAAGGAAGAGCAGGCAGTGCTTTGTGCCCCCCAGGCAGGGAACCAGCCCGCAGGAGACCAGGCAACACTTCTTGCTTCTTTCACCGCCCTTTGCCGAGGTTTCCTGCTGTGCATTTTCTATTCCTTACTCCTTTTAAAAGATCAGTAGAGGCAGGGGGAAGAAGGACAGAGAGATGGAGGGGTGTGTATGGGGGGTGGGGGGAGTGTAAGGGCGCAGCTGATCCTGAGTGTGCTTTGCATGCAATTAAAGATAAAAAGCAGCATTGTAAAAATGTGTTTGCGATAGAAAACCTCCAGCTATTGTGTATATTCCTGTGAGTATCCCTGTCTCAATGAACGTCTGCAGCAGTGCACTCTTGGGAGGTGCCACTCATCTCCTGCCTTCCCCACCGAGCAGGATTGGACCTCGTTTGCAGAGTGGGGGTGGGAGGAAAGGCTCAGACTTACCAGCCCTCTAAACCAAGGTTGCATCGAACTTGAGATGGACGAGGTGGTGGATGAAACACATGTAGGCAGAACATGCGATTTCCGCCTGGTGCATTCTCACCCTCCCAACCCACTGCATGCCCACAGCGTATTTCATCCTCCCAAAGATGCAGTTTCACTGTCAAAGAGACTTAAGATCATGAAGAAGCGTGAAATGGGGCTTCCTTGTGACTCAGATCAAGCAGAGAAGCGATTTCAAGGAGTAGGAAGTCATGGAAAGCAGTGCTGTGGCAGGAGGGAAGAGAATAGGGCGCTGCGTGCCAAGGGAGGGTCGGGGCTGAGCCTCGCCCAGCTGCCTTTGCAGGAGCAGCTCCCCATCTCCCCATCGCCTGTAGCACGTACAGCAGCAATGGAGAGTGGCCTGGAAAGGCAGGAGAAAAAGAATAAGGAATCCTTCAATCAAGGAATGAGTCTTGTTGGCTTTCTTCATTATTTCCTTCTTTATCCTCAGCAAAAGCCGATCCGTGCTGAGGGGAGGGCAGCTGCAGTCGTCTGCGGCTGATGCCCGGGGGCTTATCCCCCTTGGGAAGATTTGCTTGGTTTGTTTAAACAAACAACCAAATCCTTGGGATGAAAAGAAACAGGGCTTGTTCCCCCGAGCCTGGCTGCCCTCCCTCTTTTCTCCCTGTCACCTCAGGCGTTTTCTCCCGGCCCCGGGGGCTGCTGTCGGTGCAGGAGCCGCGGGATGGGCGGCACATGCTCAGTGCCGGCTCAGCTGCGGTGCCGGCCCTGCTGCCGGGCAGCCCTTGCAGGGGCAGAGCCCTCGCACCTCCTCCCCGCAGCATCTGCACAAGGCTTTGTGCTTTTGTGCACCGCAGCCCGGGGGTCTGGCTGGGCTCTGCAGGGCTACGGAGCTCCCCCACCATTTGTAGCATCTGGGCTGAATAAAGAGACCTCAGATTATGAAATGATGCGGAAGGTGACATCCCCCCCGGCTTTCTCCGACGCTGGCGTGTCTGAGAAGGTGGAGCCAAGAGGAAACACCAGGTTGTCATTCCTGGCCTCATGACTGGGCATGGTAAATGGGCCTTGGTAGATCCCAAGGTTTTGCCGTCCTGCCATGAAATGTGATAGTTGAGGGACTTCATATAGCTCTGGGTTATCCCCTGATCCCATTTCTGGGTGGTATTGGGGGACACCATATGGTGTTGCCCTGTCCTGACATTTCTACTGCCCAGGCTGGAGAGTCAGAGTCCCTTCTACCAAGCTCTCCATCTCTCTGTGTTCTCAAGAAATCACTATTGTCTTTTTCTTTGACTGTTGAAGAGATCTATGTGGCCTTCAAAAATTATGGTTCTTTTATTAGGAATTCACTTTTACATGCCAAAAGAGCCTATTGTATTATTGTAGGCGTTTATATAGATGTATATTTTTTTTCACCAGTGTCTCCAAACAAGGGATCTAAATAACTGGAAAATACTTGTTCTTTCTAAAATATAAATAATGTCTTGTTTAATGACACCATGTAGACTCTGGGAAAATGCTTCAGATATCTCAAAAGAGCCCTTTCTTGGAATCTGTCATTGTTGGTTCAGATCTGGTTTAGCAGATGAACACATTCTCCTTCTGCTGAGTAAAAGCTGAGATTTAGCAATCTGATGTGGCAACCAGAAGGCTGCAGATAAGCCCATTGTGACAGCAGTGTGGGCAGAAGGGGGTTGAATGGGGCTGAGGATTCTTCATGGCAATCCTTGGAGGGACCTGAAGCTCACTCAAACTTCTACACCCCTAAATTAACTGGAAACAACGTGCCTGGCTCATCCCTCCCAGTTGTCTTACTGACATGGGCTTTAGTCTTGCAGGTGTGAGTTATGTTTTAAAAATGAAAGTCTCCTCTCCAGAGGGGAGTTAAACCAATGGGCTGTGATTTAGAAATACAAGAGAGCCAGAGAGCAACCAAAGACCACGTGCATGTGCTGTGGCACTTTGGCACCTCCCAAATGGTGAAGAGCTGCTCAGCACATTTCTGAACAATCCTTTTATTCTTTCAAGGTACTTCTACAAGGTTATTGCCCTACTAGAGAATCTTATCCCCTCTAAATTGTTTATACAAATAATACCACTGTTTAATGGGCAAATACAATAATCCTCAGTTAATGGAAAGGAAACCAAGATCCAAAGAGACCAAATGACTCTCTGTGGTCACAGAGCACATCTGTACCTGACACATCACGGCACTGGGCTCTGTTTTTGACTGTCGCATGGACTGCCACCTCACTAGCTCCCCAGCTCCTTTGTAGCTCTTTGTCTCACCCAAACCTGACTGTCCAAACCTGTGTTTGCCCCAAATGCACACTCTGGGTCAGCTGCTTCCATTTGGTTCCTTCCTCTGCTTTATCAAGCAACTTCAGGCCATGCTTCTCTCCTTCCCAACGGTAACTCCCCCAGCTGCTGCACAGCTTGGGCCCTTCTGTCTTGCTGAGTCCATACAAGAGGAGATTTCCCTGGTTATTTTCCTGGGAGCAGCCCACATGTTCCAGTGCTACAGTTCGAGTGACTTGCTGATGCATTGGCTGTGCACAGCACGGGTTGCTGTGACATTCATGAGCTGCCAATAAAACCTGGGGGGAAGGAGCCGGGTGATTGGAAACTGTTCCTGGGCAGTAGCTCAGCAGATGTCTGACAGAAGGCAGAGCAAACCTCACATCTGCCTGTTCTCATGGATGGTTCCACATGAGCCCATGGTAACTTCTGGGCCTGGAGTCTCGGGGTGTCCCTATACCATCAGTGTGGGGTACAGCTATGGAGCTAACAAAAAACCCCCAAACCCTCCCAAAAAACCAACCAACCAGCCAACCAAAAACCAAACAAAAAACCCACTAGTGTTTTCTGGTTGTGTGAGATCTGCTACTGACCTGTTTGTAGAAGCTGGGGAGCAAGAAGGTGGAAGTGCACTAGACTGAAGGTCTGGCCAATATTTTTATGGTACGAGCCATAGAAGGGGAGAATATCTAAAACCTGCTGTACTCTCCAGGCTTATTGAGGACTCTGGTTGCTTTTGTTGCGTGTGTGGCGTTGCAATCTGTGCTGGAGGTCTCAGTTCTCTGTCTTTCTGGCTTCTCTACCTTCTGTTTAAGCTTTGGCTTCATTTATAATTGGCCTGTTCCCATTTTTTCATGAGCTAATACTCATTATGGAAGCAATTCTTACTTCTCCAAAGTTATCTTCACAAACCAAATTATTTTCTTGTAACAACCTTCCTCTGACCTTGCTATCAGACAGAGCACATCCAGTCTCATCCATTTAAGTTTCACATAAATTAGCCTTGCTCTGCCTCTGGTTCACTGTGACTGATGCTGTGTTGGTGTTGTGCCGAGATGGCCTCGCTCTGTTTTTCTGGATGCCGTTAAATACCACCCCAGAACCTGGCTGCAGTTTAGCTTAATGTATTTAGGAAGCAGAGAACAAAACTTTTTAATGAATAATAGATGTTAAGCCCCACCATCCAGGCACATCATGAGGAGGAAAATGGATCCCATTGCTCCTGCACCACACCATTCCCAGCTGTTCCTCCATCTCTGGCACCACAAGCACTCGGGGAGCAGCTGGATAATGTCTCCGGGGGCTGACTTTGAGATAAACACTTTACGTGGATCGATGGCGGGCACAGCACTGAGGCAAAGCGGCGGGGATATGGAAATGCAGGATGTTGCCTACAGCACTAGAGGGAGCACAGGAAAGGAGTCGCTGGAGAGAGCTGGGACCACCCTGAGCCTCCTGGTGCCTTGGTGAAGGCTCAGGGCATCTCCCTTCTTCTCTTTGAAACAGGGAGAAAGTGATTTTTCCCAGGCAGTATGTTCTATTGCAAAAAAAAAAAAAAAAAAAAAAAGGTAATAACAATAATAACAATACTAACAGTAATAATAATAATAATAACAATAATACACATGAAAAAGTTAGATGAAAAATTTTAATGAAGATTGATTGGCTCATGGGGTGTGGGGTGGAATACAACCAAACCAGAATCAGCCTGTGCTGATTGCAGGGCATAAATGCTCAGGAATGTTGAGGAACTGACTGCACCTTTATGGATTTTAGCTTAATCACTTCTCAGAGATCTCTAAAGCTAACAAAATGCAAGTTCACTCCACTTTACAGGCTGGGACACTGATACATTTTTTGTGTCTTTTACAGTTTATTCACTTCTTGGTTTACACAACTCAGTTATTTTCAATGTTTCACCCCAGTTCTAATAGGACAGCAGTGAAATGTTATGACACAGGGATGAAGACCATACCAGAGTGAATGAATTTGCTGCTGATGCTTCTATTGCAGTGTTTGCCTAAAAAAGAGAAGTAAAATGTCAGTAATTCATACCTGAGTGAGAAGCCTGTTCTAATCCTCTGCCCACCAACGAGGCAGAGCTCTTGCTGCGCCTCTGAGACTGAAGCAATGCTTTGGTATCCAGTCCCTGAGGACCCGAGCCAGATTAATTTATACAGAAATGAAATATTTGCTCAGTGCAAGCTGAGTTTATTTTTACGAAGTTAACAGAAGCAAAAATGCTAATAGATGCTCAAGTAAAAAGTTCAGCATTCCCTGTCTAATTGTTCTTAAAATATGTACATTTGTACACTAGATCCAGCCTTTCTGGGCAGGAACTCCTTGGCCATGTCATATTCTGGCCAACCACTCGTCTTTTCCTGGCTCAAGGGTTTTGTCCACTGGCATAAATATATCCTCAAAACCTTAAATCTATTGCAAATGGGAGTGCAAATAGTTCTGAAACAAGTTTTACTCCTGAGGCTGGCAATCTTTTACCCCTGAGTTTTACGCAGCTGTGATTGAGACAAAGTCTTGCTTCGAGAGGTCTCGGGTTTGCTCTTCACTGACACGGGTTCCTAAAGAGCGACCCAGAGGTTATGGGTCTTTCTTTTAGTTACCAAATCAGAGGATGTACCTCTCCTCACAGGATGCTTTTTCTTGACTTAGCCTGATAAAACAATTATTTGTCATGGAATGTGTCATGGGCACAAGGCCATCACTGTGATGCTTCTGTGTCCTGCAGGTGTAGCTGGTGGCTCTGGAGCACAGGTGTGGGGATTTCAGGGATCAATTTAGTTCTCAGGGCATGGATCAGGGGCTCCTCAGGACATGTATGACATTGGGGGGCTGGAGTGTGTTCAGAGAAGGGAACAGAGCTGGGGAAGGGTCTGGACCACCAGGAGCACCTGAGGGAGCTGGGGAGGGCTCAGCCTGGAGAAAAGGAGGTTCAGGGGGGGACCTTCTCACTCTCTACAACTCCCTGACAGGAGGGGGGAGACAGGTGGGGCTCAGCCTCTTCTCCCAATTAACAAGTGACAGGACAAGAGGACGTGGCTCAAGTTGCACCAGGGGAGGTTTAGATTGGACATTAAAGAAAATGTTTTCACTGAAACGGCTGTCAAGCCTGGCACGGGCTGCCCAGGGAACAGGTGGAGTCACCATCCCTGGATGGATTTTAAAGCCATATAGATGGACACCTGGGGACATGCTTTAGTGGTGGGCTTGGCTGTGCTGGGGGAACACTTGGACCTGATGATCACGGAGAGCTTTTCCGAGCCGAAAAAATCTGTGACGATTCTGTGCTCCTATGATTCTATAATTCCCTCAGGAGTCAATCCTTGCCCCTCTTCATGCCCGGCCCCGCGGCGGTGCTGAAGGGACAGCTGCCGGCCGGGGTCCGGCGGAGGTGACGGTCCTGAAGGGACAGCTCCGGGCGGGGAGCGGAGCCCCGGCAGCTCCCGGGGTCCCGGGGGGGGGCTCGGTCCGCTGCCCCCTTCCCGCTGCTGCCCCCGCTCCCGCCCGGCACTGGGGGCCGCTCGGGGCCCTTCGGGACCGTCCCCCGCCGGTCCCCGGGGCCGCGGCAGCTCCAGCCCCGCTGCCCGGCCCCGTGTGCCGCTAATTGCATCTGACGGCTGGCGCCGGGGTGCAGCTGCAGCCTCCGGGGCGGGGGAAGGACGCAGAGCGCTTCCAGCGCTCACCACAGCCCTGCCGCAGCCCAGGGCCTTTTGTCCTCTTGCTCCTCTTCATTTTAATTGGCAGAGAGGGACGGTCAGCTTGCTCTGCAGGAGGGAAAGCAGGACAGGGGAGATCCCGATGGAATGGGGCCAGCTGTGAAATCCCCACAGCAAACCTCCTGAAAGGCAGGGAATGCAGCATGGAATCATCTGCACACAGCGCCAGTACTGAAGCTCAAGTCACGGAATACAAAGCCCTGTGCTCTGTAACAAGTGCTGTCAGACAATTAAATTGAATTAAATGACGGGGTCAGGGGTGTGGCACATCTGCCTCATGCCTTGGTTTCACCCAGGACCAGACATAATGGTGGAGCAACGACCTTGTTGACTGGTTTGTTTGTATTAAACGATAATGTCTAAATGATAATAAATGATAATGTCTCTCATCTATTCCCAGGGACCGTCTTCAGGGTTCTTGGCAGCACATTAGGAGATGCATTAGCTTACTGCTCCATGCCATGACTTTGGGCCTCTCAGAGGCTCTCCAGAGGTTTTTTTCATTAAGAACAGAATCAAAGATGTCTAGATGCCATTGCTGGTGTAAACTGTTCTATATTTGGGTTACATTTAACAGCAGGACTGGGCAGGAGGTTCAAATCAGAATGGGGAGCAAGCTAAAAAAGTGTTCACTCAAGATCTGAGCTTCAGGGGTGGTGGTTTAGCAATAGAAGGGCGTTAATTAGAGTGAAGTTCTGCATCTGGGAGGAAAAATAAGTGCAAGCAGGAAGGAGGCGTAGGTTTTCCCACTCAATTAGCTGTGGGAAGGCAAGGAGAATACCTGAAAGATGTTCCTAAGAGCATGTGGTACACAGGATATTACTTTTTTCAGAATTGTTCTGTGTCTAATGCCTCTTCAGATCACAGAGTCCTGGGGATTTCCCTGTCCTGGCCCAGGGGAGGGTCTTGCTCTGAAGGTGGCATTGGCAGCTGAGTTGCAGAGTTGCCTCTGGCTGGAGCACAAAATGAGCTCAGTACAGAGGGGACAAACCAAGGCCAGAAGCACCAGGATGTGTAGGAAATCCAGAGGCAGAGCCAGGGCAGGACAGCAGGATGCCTGTGCCTGTGGTAGAGGCAGGAGGAAGGGCAGCACAAGGACGCTCAGGACGGGTCTGGCAGGACACGCAGCCATGAAGACTCTGTCCCCACGAGCCTGGGTGTCTGTCCCCCAAGGAGCCAGCCCAGGACAGAGCCTCACAGGACCCAGGAGGCAGCAGCACCCACTGTGCAGCCCCAGCTGCTGACCTGCCACATAGGAGTGATGCTGTGAGGGTTTCACTGATGTGATAAAGAATGTGACAGCCTGACAGAGCACCTCACTGACTTCAACTCCTTCTGTTCTGAGGTTCTTTGTCAAGAGTGTGCGAACAGTTCACTGTCTTAAATGTGCTGAACTCCAAAAATTGAAGGTGAAGATTGCCCCAGAAGCAGATTGCTGCAATCTGTGTTGGAGCAGCACTTGTGATCACCGAGGATGCTGTGGTGCATCCTCCAGTCACAGGAACAATGAGCAAACTGGAAGGTTCACAGCAGCAGAGCTCGAAAGGATTGTGTGTTTCCTGTCCTTTGCAGAAGAATTGTTACTGTGATCACAGACTGTACCAACCTCTGCCTGTGTGGGCTAAGGGGGTGGCAGAATCCACTCTCATCTCCCCTGATCTGCTGCTGCAGGACAGGAGGTTCCTTGTGAAGTTGGGGTCCAGCTCTTCCTCTGGTAGCAGAGCCCCTGAACAGTTTAATCACTCAAATGCCCCTTTTTTCTCCACATTGCTGATCTCCTCTTTCCTCTTCACCCTCACCTCAGAAATGCTGACTTGTGAAATATTCCCAACTCGCCAGGGCTTGAGCAAGGTTTCCAGGTGTCAGTGGGCATCATTTATCTCAGAGACTGGAAATTGCACTTCCAGTGGAGAAAGGGTGTGAGTAGCTGTGCCAACATATTTAGCTAAACGGGCTGCAGCATCCCAGCTCCTTTGGAGGGAAAATCTTGCACAGAAACTTTTACCTCTAGATGTGTTAAGTCCCCACTGTGTGTGTTCCCATGACATTTGCCACACTGGCAGCTAATTTAGGCTGCTCCAGATCAGACGCTCCTTGGGGACCTTTTGGCAAGCTATGGCAGCATGGGAACATCTCCATAGAGTCTGGTAGCTGCAAACAGGATTTCCTGGCAGCATGGAAAAGCCTCTACAGAGTCTGATAGCTGCAAATGTGATACTTGCTTAATTTCTCTACAAAAAAGAGATGCTGTTGCCATTTGAATCTCTCTCATTACTATTTCATATTTTTCAGCCTACAAGGAGAAAATGAAGGAGCTGTCTCTGCTCTCCCTCATCTGCTCCTGTTTCCACACCCAACCCCATCCCAACACCATCTACCAGTATGGAGGTAGGTAACCTGCTCCCACAGGAGCTCCAACAGTGTTTGGATTATTCTCCCGTAGGCAACATGGGAGCTTGCCAGAGTCAGAGTCTCTCTGCTTCATGCTGGGGTGACATACAAGGTATTAACAGCAATGTGACCTTTCTGTAATTATGCCATGACTTTAAATTAATTGCATTTGCATGGGGGGATGAAGGTGATCACTAATCAAGAAATTCTGGAGATAAAACATAATCACCCAGGTCAGGACATGGGAAAATCTTAATTCCTGTATGAGGAGCTTGATAACCTGAGGTGAACACTCTCCTGAGAGGCAAAGGTTCACAGAATCACTGTTTTTTTTCCCCCACAAAGATATGGAGGTGAAGCAGCTGGATAAGAGGGCATCAGGCCAGAGCTTCGAAGTGATCCTGAAGTCCCCTTCAGATTTATCCCCTGAGAGCCCAATCCTTTCCTCCCCTCCCAAGAAGAAGGATCTGTCCCTGGAGGAGCTCCAGAGGAGGCTGGAGGCTGCAGAAGAGAGGAGGAAGGTAAGGAGATGTCCTGTAAAAGGAGTGACTTTTCTGGTACTGATTGCACCTAACCCTAAAACTCAGCAGGCGTAATCTAAAACAGCTGGGAAGAGTGTTCTGACACTTGTAATTCCACTGCAAATTGTCAGGTGAGACATAGGAATCATGGAGCGAGGTTCTGCAGCCTGATTTAGGCAGGGAATTCAACTCCACCATCATCATTGTGTAGATATGGCACTTGAGGACATGGGTTAATGGTGGGCTGGCCAGTGCTGGGGGAACTGTTGGACTCAATGATCTCAGAGGGCTTTTCCAACCTAAATGATTCTATGATAGCAGGAAAAAGGTGTCAAAAGTATCTTCCAAGCAAGAAGATTATGTTATGGGGCGGAAGGGGGTGGCAGAGTGGTTTGAGCAGAGGAGAGAGTCAGAAAGCCTCTCCGGGGAGATGAAGTCTGGAAGAGCCTCTCCAGTGGCCTCACCCCCTCCCCCGGCAGACCCAGGAGGCGCAGGTGCTGAAGCAGCTGGCGGAGAAGAGGGAACACGAGCGGGAGGTGCTGCACAAGGCGCTGGAGGAGAACAACAACTTCAGCCGCCTGGCCGAGGAGAAGCTCAACTACAAGATGGAGCTGAGCAGGGAGATCCGTGAGGCACATCTCGCTGCCTTGAGGGAGCGGCTCCGCGAGAAGGCAAGTGCCACCCCCGGGACAGGGCTGGGGGCTGGGTGTGCTGATCCTCCTGGAAAAACGGGGTCTGGTCCCAGTGTGATGGGTGCAAGGGACAGGGCATTTTCTTGGTGGTGGTTGCTGAGGAGCAGCTCTGCTCCAGAGTAGCGTGAGGAGGGGGGTTATGGCCTTCAAGGTCAGTAGAGAACATAGCCTGGATAATCTTGACAAGAGCAAGTTCAAAGCCACAGCATCAGGCCCACCATGGGCTGTGTGGCCTGAAGGGTTTTGCAGGAGAGAGGAGCCAGGAGTGCGTTCACTGGAGGTTCCATCTCCTCCAGGCTCCCACAGATGATCCTTCACTCCTTGCAGGTGTAACCCCCTGCCCTCAGGGTGTGTTGGCTGGGAAACTGGTCTCTTTTTTTATGTCTGATGCAAATCCTGTGTGCAGGAGGAAAATATTGATCACAGAGCAGGGTGTGTTAGCCTGGTGTCATCTCTCCCATCTTTGCAGGAACTGCACGCAGCCGAAGTCCGCAGGAACAAGGAACAGCGGGAGGAGATCTCTGGATAAAGGGCTTTTCTACACATCTAGCACCTGATTCCTATTAACAAACCAACCAATCGACCAACCAACACATTTTATTTTGTTTGTCTAGATGTGACATTTGGTCCTTCATTCCCCCTCCCCGGTGTTTGTCCCCAGCTACACGCTTCTCTCTGCATCCCTAATCGTCAGTGCTTGTGGGGATTCACAGATCATAGGGACCTCTAAGCAGAATAGCAGCTAGTTCACATCAAATAGAGAATCAAATCAGTTGACCAGTCAATCAAACAGCTTCTTTGGAAGGTTTTGTCCTTTTTTAAAAAAAAAAATATTTCTTAAACTCATGTAAAAAAAAAATCCAAACAAAGATATTAATAAATTCAACCAGCAGTGTCACAGAGATACAGATTTCTTATCTGGGGCTTTTCCTCCTCTTGGTGTTTGCTCTGAGCCAAATATCAGTTTCAGAAAAATGGGAAGTAAGTGATCATTTCTGTGTGTGAAGTAAAATAGGGAGCAGCCCCGTTTGCCCGTGGTAGGAGAGAGGAAGGAGAGGGATGGATGGCTCAGGAGCCGCAGTGTGCAGATCCCCCATCTCTTGGCTGCCTCCAGAGCCAGCCCAGGCAGGCAGTGACCCACAGTCCTCATCTTTGGGTGATTTTTGAGAGCCTGTGTGGAAGCAGCTGAGGGGGTCCACCCAAAGCTTGGTGCCAGGTGCCACATCACAGCAAGTCCCTGTCACAGTGGGCACTGCCTGATGCCCTGGTTGGCCACTGAGCTGCCCTCTCCCTGGCTGAGCGGGGACTGAGGTCTTGGCCACTCTGCCCGGGAGAGCCACAGGTGGTGATTGCATTCCCAGCTCCGTGGGAGCCCTGGGAGAGGACCTTCATCCTCTGTGGGCTCCTCAGTGCTCCCACAACACAGGATTCCACTCGGTTAGGAAAGCAAATCCAACAGAGACGGGGCGTGGTTGTGAAACAGCCTTTTAGTGAACAGAATAATCCTTCCCTCTTTCCAGAGATGGATGTGGCTCTTTGGGGCCATCACAGGGCAGATTGCTGGAGACCAAATCCCAGGGCTCTTTGTTGATCTCCACAGAATTCCCAGCTGGATGTGGGAGGGATCCTTCCATGGCCATGGCTTGATGTCAGGGGACTCTGCTCCTAAAAGGAAGGGCTACCTTACTCCCAAACCCCTCCTCCTGGGCTGTGGGGAGGACAGGGCTGTTAAAAAGCTCCTGTGCTGTCAGTGACAAAAGAAAATTAGATTTAGGGCAAAGAAGGAAACTGAGGGTTGAATTTCTTAACAGTAGCTAATGATCAGTTAATAGTAGCAGCTGTCTTAGATAAGCATCTGTGTAGAGCGCGGCATCACCGTCAGCATCACCTCATCCATATAGTGACGAGAAATTTTAAAAAGTTTAAAAAAAAAATTTAAAAAGTACTTTAAATGAAATGTTTGTGTGTAAGAAATGGTTGAAACCGTCAAATGTCTGTGTCCCGCGTTGGTGGGATCTGAGAAGGTATCTGCGAGATATTAACCCTGTCCTACTCTCTGTGGTGCTGAGTGTTTGCTTGGTGTGTAATTCTGACCTGGAGCTTGTTGTAAATACTGTTTTTAGTACTATGATTATTATGATTATTATTATCAGAAATGTTGTACTCATGAGCAAGAGTTGAAAATAAGAGAAATGGCCATTCTCACTCTCTCCTGGGGGCTCAGAAGGAGTCAGAGGCTGGGCCAGGCGAAGGCAGGGAGCCAGTGGGATGCTGGACAGAGAGTAGCTGGAAAACGTTGGAATTGGGAGCTGGAGGCAGCCGAGTCCTGCAGGCAGGGCGGTGAGAGCGGGGACGGCTGCTCCTCATGCTGGGAGGAGAAGGAAGGGCTGAGAGGAAGAGTAGAGGTGATGCTTCAATTCTAGCACATATAATTAGTGTTGATCCAAACCTCCCCGTGTGGAGGTTCCAGGTGGTGCCCTGCAACCCTGCTGAAGCTGCAGGATCTGTCAGGTTTAGCATGTGCTGGAAGAGAGATGGTCAGTAACAGGTTGTGCCGGTCAGAGCCGTCCTCCCGAACAGCTCCTGAGTCTCCAGGCTCAATTCCTGCCTGGATCTTCCCTCTCGGTCCCTTGTGCTGCCCCACGCCCCTCTCCTCCCCCTCCCTGGAGCCCAGATGGGTCTCAAGTTGGGACTTATTCTTGCAATAGCTTTTCCTGGCAAAAATTCCCATGGCAAGTGCTGAATGGCCTGGCAGATGGTCCTTGTGCAGGTGTGAGCACTGGGAAACGAATTTTTCTCCTCTCCCTCAGGTTGGTGCAGTGAGGGACAGTGGATATGGCTGGAAAATATGTTACTGCAGGATAAGCTCCTGCACCAGAGGAGCAGGGACGCGCACATTGGTAATGTCAGGTAGCTGCTGCAGAGACACGTTGTGCCAAGGAAACTGCCTCACCTGTGGGGCCAGAGGCTTTACGTGTCGCAGAGCCATGTTTGCCTGGTGCAGATGGATGGAGTAGGGATGTTCAGGAGCTTGTCCAGTGCCACGGGGCACTATCAGGGAAATGTGTGACTGCTTTGGCTGCGTGGTGTTGGCTGGATGAGGAGTGTCCACCCACTGCTCCAAACCCATCGTGGCCAGGAGCTCATGCAGCACTGTGCCCAACCTGCAGCATGTGGCACGAGCCAGGATCATGGTTATTCCATGCCTTTCCATATCCCTTCATGCTATTGGCTGTGTGCAGCTGCATACTTCATGCCTCAATTGAGACTAATTAAGTATCCTCATTAACATCCTTACTGCCCCAGCCTGTGTCATTCCTGGAGCATTCCTACGTACTGTGGTTGTGGACACGGCATGCAAAACCCCACAGTTCTTGGGGTCACCTTCCTTGTGGTGGGGCTTGAGGTCTCCACTGATTCCTGAAGGCGTTTATGAATTGAGTTCTGAACTGACAGTTTTCAGCCCCGTTTTTGCAGCAGCATAAGGACATGGGAATGTGCCTTGTAGGGGGAGCATCCTCAGGGCACCCACGGTGTCCCTGCCTGGACCTCGAGTGTGGCAGTGGTGTGAGGGAGGAAAGTCAGGAGGGTGACATCATTATGTGCATGCACAGGCCTTCCAAGAGCCCTTCTGGAGAAGAGCCTCAGATTCGGGCAAGACTGAGGAGCTGAAGCTAAATGAGCTCCCAGCTGGCACCAACAGCCGGGCGATGGGTGAAGCTGTAGGAAGCTGGGACAACCGGCCTCACAGCCCAAATTACAGCTCTGTGCCTGCATTATCCTGTACAGCAGAGCTCAGCTCTGTCTGTAAATAGGCACTTCCAAGGATGCTGGCCCCTCTGACTGCTTCTGGACTGAGCCTTGTCTTATTATTTTGGAGTCATTAAAAAATCTTGCTCTAACCCAGTTGTGGGGTTGTTTTTGAGTTGACCTTCCAGGGCCGGTGGGAGTTGACGATTGCATGCATCCTACCTCGGGGGTAGGTCAGTATTGCTGCTCCCTTTCAAATGTAAACTTCAGCTTGCTTGCTTTAGCTTAGCCCAGCGTGACTCTCTGGCCCTGGCTCTGCAATCCTGTCTCATGGGGTTCATTATATCCCTCCCATGGCATTCCTGTCCTCCTCGCAGTGGCTGTGCACCCGGCTGTGCACACGCGCACAGAAACGCATCCGTGGAAATGATATATGCACATACACTCTGATACCACTTGAAATGAGTCAGGGAATGGCTGTTTACGGTGCTAGAGATTTCTTACTCCCCATGCTAGGGACGAGATGACATAGTAAGACCAATAAACTCCACCTTTGTAGTCAGTTGTCTTCAAGTAAAGCAGCAGAGGCGCACTGGCCCACGCCTACGTGTGGGTGGTCCCTGGTCCCCGGGCTGCAGGGACGCAGGGGACAGCTGGGCATCCTTGCTCTGGCATCTCCTCTGCCTCAGTTTCCCACACCCTTTGACAAGGGGACACAGACGCTCCCTCCCCACGGGGACCGCGGGAGAGCCGATGCCTCCACGTCTCTAAAGTGCTCTGAAATGGAAAGTACCAAAGTACAGAGTTGGGATACGCAGCTGTGTGCCCCGGGAGGAACACCCTGGCCCATGGCTGCAGGAGAGGGTTGGAAGATGACTGTGTGGGCACAGGGCTGAGCTGTCACCCCGGGGCTCAGCACCCTGGCTGTCCTCTGGGCAGGATGTGCTCCTCCTGCCACAGCCGGGGTCACCGTCCCCTGTGCCGGGTGGGGAGCTGGCACAGAGTCATGGAAAGACTTTCCATCCCTAACAGAGCCTTGTCTGGTTCCCTTCGGTCTGCCACGTGCATTTCATTGTCAACTTGAGGTTGTTGTTGTGCAAAAGAAGTGATTATGAAAAAAAATAAAGGAAAAAAAAAGAAATAAAGTTGGTATGAAACCGTATGTGTCCATCTCTCTCCATAAATGGGTTGTTTTAGTTCCAAGGCTTCTCTTTGTATTGCGAGAATACTCATAAACAGCATAAAACACAAAATTGACCTAAAGATTTAACAAAATAGACACTAAGACTCTGAATGCTCAGTGTGTGCTTTTTTACACAGCATAAAAGAGGCAGAAATTGAGAGTTTATCACCATTCTCAGTGGGACAAAGTAATAAATGCTTGAATGAGGGTCCTGCTGCCACCCCCTGTGGCTGGGAGTGAGGGTGTGCAAAGTCCTTACACAGGAAGATCAAAAAAGATATAAGGCAGTTACAAATACAACAAATGCAGTTCTATAAAACACATGAGCTTCTTTATTAAAAACTCCAGCGCTTCCTTCATGAGCTTTTCCTGAGAAAGGATCCAGCTGGGGCTGGACAGAGCGAGAGGGAGCAGGGCTGTAATTCCCAGGGAGGAGGGACCCCAGCCCATGAGACCCTGCATGGCCAATGCTCCAAGTCCCAGCCCTGGGCCAGGTACACAAAAATGTCCTAAAGCTGCAACTGAAAACAAACTGAAAAGTTTGTAATCCACAGGGACATGTGGGGGGATGGTGCCTGGCTGCTTTCCCTGCTGCTGGGGGAAGGATCCCCTACTTGCCTTTTGCGGGGCGCTTTTGCCACCACAAGCAGCGCCCAATGTCACTGGCCACTGTCCTCCCTGTCCTTGAAGGGATATTGAGATAGCAGCGTCCTCATGGGCTGTCCCACATCTTGCAATCCCATCAAAATAACCAGTGTGGGAGACTTTCCACAGAACTCAGCAGCACTCAGTGCACAAAGAGACAAACCAAGGGGACGGCAGGGGGGTAAATTTTCATTCCCAGGGCGGTGTTCTGTAAGGGCAGGGAGGACAGTGCCAGGACAGTGCCAGGACAGTGCCAGGCGCTATCATGGTGGTGGCAATAGCAGAGCAGCCCATGCCCGATGCTTTTCCCGTGTGTCCTCAGGACGCTGCTGCTCGCACAAACAGGAATTCTATTTTTGCAGCGTGACCTTCCTGATTCTGGAGATAATGACCTGACTGCAAACGCAGCATTGCTCACTTTTCCTCTGAGATTTGATACAGTCAACTTGATGCCATGAAGATTTTTGCCTTTTCTTTTATACCCCTGTTATACCTTTTTACAACTTCTGTATTCCTGGTGCTTTTTGCCTACATTCTTGGACTTGTTTGTCAAGCTAAGAGACTAAACATTTTAGAAGCTTTGTAGCTAGGGATCAGTGTGCCCCAGACCCCAAGGTCCTCTCCAGAACACATTCTGTAAACCAAGATAGAACCATCCAGGGGAAGGTTCCTTGGGGAGGGGGGCTCACTAGAGCCTCTCATTGGGGAATCTTTGATAGATGTGCTAATTAGTAAAACCCATAATGTTATATCCAATGTTGGGGGGGGAGACACAGAGACACAGAGAGAGAGACACAGGGATAGACTCGGCGGGGCGCATCTCGATGCATATGACCTGGACGTGTACACCTAAGGATCCTTAAAATAAATACCAAGGTAAAATCCCTTTTCCCCTTCTAACTGTGTATGACTCTTGATTTCAAGACCAGGAAAAGGCATCAAACTAACCCAGGCTCTTCTAAAATATGGATGTACTAAAGTAAACCTCTGCATTTGTCTTAGGAAAACAGGCACAGTCCTTGCTGCCACACAATTCAAGATATATTGATGAGACTGAGCATGGTCTTTAACCAGTTAATTCAAGACACATCCTTCATCCTTTTTGATCTGAAGGAGAAAACCACAGAGGCATGGGATCTCTTGGGGCAGGATGGGGCGGGAGGATCAGAGGGAATTGTGGAGAGGCTCCCACCACCTTCCAGCCCAGCCCACTGTGCAGCCCTGCAGGGCTGAGTGCTGAAGACACAATACTGAAGGCTTGAACCAGACTGTAGCACCCACAAAATCATAGAATCAAGGAATGGTTTGGGTTGGAAGGGATCTTAAGGCCCATCTTGTTCCAACCCCCTGCCCCAGGCAGGGACACCTTCCGCTACCTCAGGTTGCTCCAAACCCCACCCAACCTGGCCCGGAACACTTTCAGGGATGGGACAGCCACAGCTTCTCTGGGCACCCTGTGCCAAGGGCTTACCACTCTCACAGGAAAGAATTTCTTCCCAATATTCAATATAACCCTGCCCTCTGTCGGTGCCCCTTGTCCTGTCACTCCACATCCACGTCAAAAAATCCCTTCTGCAAAAATCAAAACCAGGTCAAGAAAGCAGAATTTCTACATAACTCTTGAAGGGATCCCTACAAAGTGCTTGAGCTGTGCCTGAGTAAGGGAAGGGAAGAGAGAAAAGACTCTGCCAAGGTAAATGCAGAGGCTCACCTGGGCAGGCAAAACCCAGAAATTTTGCGGAGTGATTTGGTTTGAAAAATAACAGCTCATCCTTTCTCAGCAGCCCTCACATGGCTAGGGCAAGTCTGCCCACTGACAAAGGGGCAGAGCGGGGAGCAGAGCAGGTGCCAGGAGGTGAAATCATCCCATTCTCTGTGCTAGGAAGAGCCCAGGCACCTTCCTGTATCCTGGGATCTGACAGCAAAAGCCAAGTTTTGCTTTCCAAGAGATCACTGCCTGCCAGGAAAAATGGAGTAGGGCAGCATTACTGGGGGTTTGCTGCTTCTTACCGTGTTGATGAGGCTGCTGTTCTTGGGCACTGTCGGGAGATGGTTTTAGTGGAAAAAGGGACCTTTTATCTGTGCTGTCCAACCCCACTGAAGAGCTGAGGATGCAGCTGCCAGGGAAGACACCAGCAGTGGCGCTGGTAGAGAGACAGACAGGCTTCCATGGAAAAGGGAGTCACCATTTCCAGTGGGTGATTTCACCTTGCTGGTTACCGCTGGTTATCTTGGAGAAGGAGAAATACAATTCCTTGTGGAATATCACTTTGATGGTATTAGCCTGCGTAGACTGGTAAGTGAGGGGGAACATGAGGGAAATAGAGGTGGCAGCTGCTTATCAGGCAGGGTTAGTTTGCATGGGGACAAAAAATGGAAAGGAAGAAACTTGGGAAAAAAAAAATTAAATAAACCACCACAAATGTATCAGACAGGATCATTAGAAATTTGTGTACAAAATACTAAACAGACCAAATGCCACCTGAACACCTGTCAGGAAAAGCCACCCACCCAGTAGCTGTGACAAGCTGACAGAATGGAAACATAGTGAGTGTTTCCAAAAGGGACTCACGACTTTTGGGGCCTCTGGCCTCACTCATCTCTTTCCAGAACGTGTTAACCACCTACTCACAGAAGAAGTGCAATGTGGCAAGATCATGCAAAAAGTCCTCCCTGAGAAATTCCTCAGTGTCTCCCAAACCCTGGGCCTCACAGCAAAACCTGTGAGAGCTCGTGGTGGCCAGGGAAACAAGAGAGCAGAGTCACAGCTTGAGACTTAGTGCTGATAAGGACCAGCAGCACCTTGGGGATGGCTCAAACAGGAAAATAGACGCTGAATCAAACTGGACAAGGGCACTTTTTAAATGCTGGAAATGGCCCCAGGGAGATATTAGAGCCCCTTCCAGTGCTTAAAGGAGCTCCAAGAGAGCTGGAGAGACTTTGGACAAGGGCATGGAGTGACAGGACAAGGGGGAATCCCTTCCCACTGACAGAAGGCAGGTTTAGGTGGGATATTTGGAAGAAACTCTTCCCTGTGAGGGTGGTGAGCCCCCAGCACAGACTGTCCAGAGAAGCTGTGGCTGCACCAGCCCTGGAGGAGTGCAAGAAAGTGTTCAGCGATGAACAGCTGAGGGCTTTCACAAAACCCTGGAGAGCCAGAGAGAGACACAGGGCTTGGGGGACACACACAGGGAGCACACAGCCCAGGGGGAACATGCAGGGAACACAGGGGTACATACAGGCGGCACGGGGGGGATGCAGAACGCGGCAAAAGGATACACGGGGACATGAGGGCCACAAAGGACTAAGGAGGGGGACACAGGGGGCACACAGAGAGGACATGGGAGGCATGCAGGACCTGGGAAAAGGACATGCAAGGGACACGGGGGCATGCATGGGACATGGGGGGCATGCAGGAGCCGGGAAAGGGACATGCAGGAGACAAGGTATCGTGCAGGACCCCAGATGCGGACACGCAGGGGACGTCGGGGGAACACAGGAAGCACGGTCGGGAGACGCGCATGGGGCACATAGCCCGGGGGGGGGGACATTCAGGGGACACGGGGGGCATGCAGGACGCCAGAGAGAAACACGCGGGGTACACGGAGCGGGGGCAGAGAGGAGACACGGGCGGGTACGCGGGGAACGGGGGACACACGGCAGTACGGGGCGCAGCAGCAACCAGGAGAAACACGCAGGGCACGGCTCGGGGGACAGACGGGGGGCACACACGGGGCAGGGGGGGGGCACGAGGGGGGCACACACGGGACACGGGGAGGGGCACGAGGGGGGCACACACGGGACACGGGGGGCGCACACGGGGCACGGGGGGCACACACGGGACACGGGGAGGGCACGGGGGGCACACACGGGACACGGGGGGCACACACGGGGGGCACACACGGGGGGCGGGGGGGGGGGGGTTCCCCCGCAGGACCCCGCTCGCGGGGACCCCCGGCGGCGCGCGCCGCGCCCCCTCCCACCCCCGCCCGGCGGCGGCGCAGGCGCAGAGCGCCCGCCCGGTCCCTATTTCACGGGGAGCGCGGGCCGCGGCGCCCGCGCCAAATAAGTCCCGGTAGCCGGTGTGGGCCGTGCGCCTGCGCGGGGCCCGAGAGCCGCGCGGCGGAGCCCCGCTCCCCCCCCCCGGCCCCGCAGCCGCCCTGCCCGCGGCCACCGCCGCCCGGCCCCAGCGCCCGCCGCCGCAGCCCGAGCGGGGCCCGCGGACCCCGGCCCGAGGTAAGCGCCGGGCGCGGCCTCGCCCGCCGCGGGGCCTCCGCCGCACGCGCCGCCCGGGTCCCTGCGGAGCGTCAGGACGTTACGGCGGCAGCGCCCGGCCGCCCGCCCGCCCCGCGGCCCCCCCGCCTCCTCCTCCTCCTCCTCCTCCTCCTCCTCTTCCTCCTCCTCCTCCTCCTCCCTGCCAGCGGGAGCGCGCCCACGCGCCCCTCTCACCCCCCCGCAGCCCCCTTCCCCCGCCCGCCGGGAGCGCTCGCAGCGAGGGGCCGGGGGGACACACGGCGAAGACACTCGGGGCACCCCCTGCCCGCCCCCCGCCCGCCTCGGCGCCGGGGTCCCCCGTGAGACCCTCCCCGGGCAGCCTCCACGTGCAGCGCCCTCCACTCCCGTGCACCCCGCTCTGCACATTCCCACCCCCCGCTCCGTGCAGCCGCAGCCCCCACGGGCACCCCCTCTCCGTGTCCCCCCCTATGCTGCCCTCCGTGTTCTTCCCCCGCTTCGTGAGGCCGCTCTCCACCCTCTTGCAGCTTCCCTGCCACTCTCTTCCGGGCAGCCCCCCACCCACGCACCCTCTGCACAGCCCCCCTGCATGTGCCCTCGCACCCCCGTGCAGCTGCAGCCCCCCTGTGCCCCCCTCTTCGTGTAGCCCCCCCACCCGTGCTGCCTGTGCTGCTCTCCATCTGCTCCCTCCATGTACCCCTTGTGCATCCTCTTGCACCCCCATGACCCCCCCCCACCCTGTGCACTTCTGTTTAACCCCTCTGAAGCCGCTTCCCCATGCATCCCCTCTCTCTCTGAGTAGCTCTCTGCATCCATACTGCATCCCTCCTCTGGGCACAGCCCTGCTGGCTGCCCCCAGTGCAATCTCTCTGGTCTCTGCCCTCCTGATGCTGCACCCAAAAAGATCTCTCACCTCTCCCAATTGTGCTGTGCATTTTTTTCTTTTATATTTTTTCCTCACTTCACCCCAAATCTTTCCCACAGCCCTTGACATGCTCTCAGCACCTTGAAAGATGCATCAGGAGGGACATGCATGGATACCCTGAGTCCTGGTAGTGCTGGGCTGCCCCTCGTCCCCCTCCACTGTCCCACTGCTGGTGTGTTTTTAGCCACTTTTTAGATTACTTATGTTTCCAGCCCACTTTTTCTCTATTCAATGCTGGTTCCTGCCCAGAGGCATCTGAGCAACACACGTGGAGTTCAATCCCATGATGCAGGGCAGGATGTCCGGAGCATCCTGAAACCGGCTACCAGCTCAAGGGCCATTGTGAGTGATGCTAATGCTGTGGGAGGGGTTTTACCCCAAAATGAAGGACAAGGGTAGGGATAGAGTGCCAACAAAAACTGGAGTGGTTGAGCCGAAGGCAGCTGAGCATCCATGCTGCTGTGAAAACTGAAGTGATTCTGCTGGTGGCTTTTGTGGTGGGCTGGCACATAGGGGCCAGTCCACCTCAGATAAACCCTGTGAGCTCTGTGAAGGTAAAGATCACCTCATGATGTCCCTGTGGGTCAGGCAGGTGATTCTGCAGGGCGTGAACTTGGTTTTAAGTCACACTGGAGATGCTGGATCAGTGCCCTGTTCCAGCCGTGGCCTGGGGAAGTGGTGGGAGCCAAGTGGCATCTCTGCTGTGCTCTGTGCCACTGCTTGGAGTACTCCGTGAGGGTCTGAACTTGAACACCCTGGGCAAAGTGTTCCCTTACCTGTCTCTGTATGGACTGCACCAGGGCTATAGGAGATGCTTTGTAGGCACCAATTTCTCCTTACCTGGGGCTGATCCCCAGCAATGTGGGCAGCAGGGCGAGGGAGGAGATTCTCCCTCTCTGCTCTCCTCAGGTGAGACCTCACCTGCAGTGCTGCATCCAACTCTAGGGCCTCCATCATCAGAAAGATCTGGAGCTGCTGGAGCAAATCCAGAGGAGGTCATGGAGATGCTCTGAGGGCTGGAGCACCTCTGCTCTGGAGACAGGCTGAGAGAGCTGGAGAAGTGAAAAGAAGACTCTGAGGAGACCTTAGAGTCTCTTTAAGTTCCTAAAGGAGCTCCAAGAGAGCTGGAGTGCTGCCTTACATCTATTGCTGATTTTTTAGAAATGCACACTTTGAAATAGTTTCCAGATGTCACTGTTTCTGCGGGCTTGATGTGCTTTTTTAATTTGATTTTTTTTTTTGTGTGTGACTTTGGAGGAGGGAAGAGTCCTTGTTTTACTGTGGAGGAGACAGTGACAAGCTCCTCCAACAGTGTGAAATCGTGAGATAGTTTGAAATACATTTGGAAATGCACCTTCAAACTGACTATCTTCATAGAGTTTGTGGTGGATGCCAGGAACTTTTTTTTTTTTTGCACCTCTTTAACACTCTGCCCTTTACCTCCTGCACCCTGGTCCCACCCATGCCTGTCATTCTCACCCAGCCTGCACAGCGTGTGTTGGGTTGAGCTTCCCCTCACCCTTCCTCCTGGGATGGAGCACTTGGGAATTTGCCCATCCTCTTCTCCTTAGAAGTGTGGAGCCCCTCCAGCCCTTTCTCCTTGCTCCCACCACACGCATGATCCCTGCATGACCGAGTTCAGCAGGGAGACCTTTTCACACGGGGCTTCCCCTCATTTCTCCACAAGCAGCTGGTGACCGACGGCTCTCCCGCTCCTGCCACGATGGCGACGCCGGACGTCAGTGTCCACATGGAGGAGGTGGTGGTGGTGACCACGCCGGATGGCGCGGTGGATGGCGGCGGCATGGAGGAGGTGAAGACAGTGCTGGTCACCACCAACCTGTCCCAGCACGGGTAAGAGACAGGGTCGGTGCATGCTGAGGGGATGTGCTGGAAACCCTCCCACACGTGATTGTAGGCTGGGATTTGATCCCCCACTGCTTCCTCCTGCATCACTGCTTGCTGTGGGGACCTCAGTGGTGGCCACGGAGTGTCCAGTTCCTTGCTAGGGCTTCCCATGCCCAGAGCTCTGCAGCTCTGAGCAGAACAGGCTCTTTCCCTCTTTTGAGGGGGTGAAAAAATCCCAACCCCAAATACCTTTTCCTGAGTGGACGTGGATGTTGGAGTGGACACAAATCTGGTTGGAACAGTACACCAGTAGGTAAATCAGTGCTTTTCTGCTATTTCATGATGGCTTTGCTAAGCTCTGGACTCCAGCAGACGAGTCAGTCCGCACCAGGTTGAGGGTGCTGCAGCTGAGCTCCCCTTCCCTGAAGGTGGGGGAGGTTTGGGGTTGGCTGGTTTTTGGCTGAGCTCTGCAGGAACCTCCACTGCCAGCAATAAGAGTGAGAGAGGTGTCCTTGAAACATTGTTGCCCTGAATGGAGAGGCTGCTCAAAAAACCCGAGTGAACGTGTCTGATTGTTTAAGTGCAGCTGTTTTGCCCAATTGCTGCCTTTTTTGTTGGCATTACGGATTCAAGACTGCTGTTTGTTCAGGTCTGGTCAGTGGCAGGGTGGCTGTGGCCAAAGAGCCTGCCTGGTGCCCTTGGAGGCCCACATAGCAATGGGCTCTTTGCTTTATTTCTCTATGGTTTTTTGGGTGGGACAGAGCCCAGAGCCGTTTTTGTGCTTTGCTCTTTGAGTGGGCAGAAAATCCAAGTTCACACCTGGAGCTGCATCCAGGCAGGTTTGTTTGAAATAAGTGGGTGTTGAGTGGCTGTTTATTCTCTCAACAAGATGTTTGTCTCCTTTTCTCAAACATGTCTTTGTGTCAGTGCCCTGGGGCTTTGGGCAGGGCAGAAGGTGACAGCATTTGTTTCAGTCCAGGTGTCATTCCCCTTGTGCTACTCCAACTGAGATAAAGCCCATTAATAGATGATTTTTTGGTGAAGAATGGGAAGGGACAGGCAGAGGCAAGAGCTGTTGGTGCCGGGATGGGCAGGATCTGCCCTGCTCTTCCTCCACACCCTGGGTCTGTGAGTGATTCCAAGAATCTTTTTAATTCCCAGAAGAGCAGTGATGGTGGGGAAGAAGGGCTCTACTCCTCTTATTTTCTGTCCCATGGAGACTCCCTTGTTTCCCTCAGTGGAGAAGCAGCCAGATGTGACACTTGATGTGGCTGCTCTTGGATGCAGAATGGTTCCTGGTTGTAATGTGGCTCTGAGCCTCTACAGACCCATGTGCAACACTGTGGTGTTGTCTGGGGGAATGGATCATGGCAGAGGCTGGCTCCATCAATTGGTTTCCTTTCACTCTTAGTTCCCTTCCTGTTTTTCTTTGGAAACCTTTTCTCATCCTCCCAGTGTCCCCTGGATGGTCAGGAGCAGGACAGCTCTACACAGCACAGAGAGGAACGCTTTCATTTAGTCGCAGCTATGAGCAGAGATGTCTTGGAAGGTATGAAGAGATTCCCTGAGGGTTTTCCATGCACCTCTCTGGAGAAGAGCCTCTGGACAGGTTCTTTGCTCCCCCATTCTTGGGGATGGTAGCGGGTTAATAGAAAGGATGTGAATTTTGGGGTCACAGAGTAAAACCTGCCCGACTCCTCCCACTGAGCAGGGCAGTGGGGCTGCTGGTAGGTGGCAGCACGAGCCACCCATGGTCTCTCTCTGGCCTTGGGCAGTTGCCTCCACCAGGCTCTGCTCCTCCTGGGTCAATGGCACAGTGGTGCTGGCTCCCTTTCCTTCTGATTTCCCTCTGCAGCCCCAGCTGGTGTCAGGAGAGCAGCTGCAGGCACAGGCTGAGGTCCCTTCATGTTGGCTTGGTCACCACTCACTTGGGGAGCTTTCAACTTGCCTTGTGTGACACTTAAACCAAACTCAGCTTGGGGGTTGGTGGTTTTTTCTAGTGCTCATCTGGGTATGGGTTTGCTATTAAAAAAACCCTCTATACAGCCAATTGTTAAGAGCTTAATTAGTTCATGTGTTCTTAAGGAAAAGGCTGAGGGAAATGGGAAAATAATAATGAGCAAGAAGCTTTTCTCTTTGGTCTGTGATAGGGGGGGATCTGTGCTTGGTTCTCTGATGAGGCACTTGTATTTCTGATCAGCACAGGATTCTGGGGGAGACTTTTCTCTCTCAAGTTTCCAGGCAAGGCAGGAGCAGAAAAGAAAGGAGACGCCAGCCCGCTGAGTTATCTGCACGTGCTTTCTTCTCTTCTTCCCATCTGGTTCATGGATCCTCCTGGGGAGGAAGATGAGAACCATCCTCCCCTGCCTTCGTCATGGCAACTGGCAAAGGCAGGACCAGCTGGGGGGCTGCACTCTGGGACTTGGAAGATGTTTGTGTTTTCTCTTGCATCTGCCTCAGTCTGTTTCCCTGGAATGGATGGGAGAAACAGTGTGGAGACACTTGCCTTTTTTTGTGGTTTTCTCTCCCCCACATGTCCATGGCAGACACAGACTTCAGTTGCTTGAATTTTTCCTACAAGCTGGGAGTTGGTTTGTTTGTTTGCCTCTGGAGGTTTAAGGCGTGGGCTGGGTTATTCCTCCCCATCCAGTTGTGCCTTTCAGTCATTTTTCAGAGCACATGCGGTGGAGTTCTGGAGGAAGCTCTGAAAGGTGCCGACTTTCTGCTGGGGGGTTTCTTCTGGGTAAGTTGGTGGAGGTTCTTGATCTGGAGGCAGGTCAGGGTCAGGACTTTGCATGCCAGAGGGCGCTGCTGCCTCTGGCACCTGGCTGAAGTGCTGCTGCTGCCTTTCGCCAGGAGAAATGCAAGAACCCAGCAGCAAACTGATGAAAAACTCCTGGTTAGAATTCTTCTGTCAGACTGCTGCCACTTGTGTAATAATCACCTGTATGCAAATGCCTTAGCTCAGAGTTTATCTTTTCAAGTCCTTCCAAGTTACCCTCCCCATGCTCTCCTAGGGCTCTGGGCTGGTGGTGGCTGTGAGCTGCAGAGGCAGTGTTGTGTCCATCCCCTTTGTCACAGCAGAGCTGCCTCCCCTCTTTCTGGAGCAGCATCTCCAAGCCACTCACCTGGTGAGGCTGAGCTGCCGCCCACGCCTTCCTTATCTCTGTGCTACTCCCCACAGGTACCTGCCCTGCAGCTGCTGAGGGGAGTGATGCTTTGAAGCTGCAGTTCCACCCTGGAGCTGTGTGTTAGGAGCCCAGAATGAAAAACAAGTTGCTCTTGAATTTCCTTGTCCCTGTGGCACCACTGTGAGTGAGAAATGTGGTTGCCAGTGAGTCACTAGGACTGTCTTTTAATTCACCCATGGTACTAAACTGAGGGAGGTTACAGGTGAATTTTCTCTCTAGAGTCTTCCTAGGGAGTTTATATGCCAAAGTATGTGAAAAGCTAATTGTATTTCTCCCCCTGCCCCTGCAGGTCAAGCTTTCTGCAGCAATTAGTCAGGTTCAGTAACAACACCAAACACACATCTTAAAGGGAAGGTAGACTTAGATTGGGTATTAGGAAATTGTTCCCTGTGAGGGTGGTGAGGCCGTGGCACAGGGTGTTCAGAAAAGCTGTGGCTGCCCCATCCCTGGAAGTGTTCAAGGCCAGGTTGGATGGGGCTTGGAGCGACCTGATCTAGTGGAAGGTGTCCCTGCCCATGGGAGGGGCTTGTAATGAGATGAACTGTAAGGGCCCTTTCAACCCAAACCATTCTGTGTTTCTATGAACACCCATTAGGAATGGTCCCTGCTGAGTGCTGGCTGTGATGTCCAGGTGGGATCCATAAGGGCACCAATGTGGGCTCCCTCCCATCGGGACCTCACCTCCAAAGCTGAGGGGGTGAGGAGCATGTCCCACATCACAACCAGAAGTGCCTTTTCCCTCTGAGTGTGCACTGAAGCTCCTTGGAGGGGCTTGGGGCTCCATATTGCCACAGTGAGAGCTGGGATGGGAGAACAGCAAGGGAGTGGGCGCTGTGTCACTGTGTGAGTCCATGCGCAAAGCACCCAGAGAAGACAGATATTTCAGTGGGGGGAATGGAAGCAGTTGGATAGCCAGCTATTAATGAATATCATGGATATATCAGATTTTAAGAGGCTCAGAGATTGGATTGCAAGTGTCTATAGCTCCTGTTATGTTACCTCTGCTCACAGATCTGCTCTTGGGGTTTGTCCAATTCCTTTATAGTGTTTCTGTGGCTCCTTGAGGTCCTACTCCCCTGGAGCATCCTGCATACTGGGGGCTTCAGCCAGTCCATTGCCCAGACAGCAGCAGCATGTCTCACACATGTTTTTCCTGGGGAAATCTCAGGCAAAGCTGCCAACGGCTGGCAGTGACTTCTGAGCAAAGGGCTGTGCTGACAGCATCCCTCCATGCCAGCTCTCCAGCATGGGCTGGGCTGGAGGCAGATCCACAGGGCTGGGATTAAAGGGGAGGCAAGAGAGAGCTGGCCAGGCTGCTGACAGGGGCTTGCATGCTGTGGGGTTCTTCATTGCCACATGAAAAAATGGAGCTGAGCCTCCCAAACCCAGAGCTGACTCTCAGCTCTTGTGGGAAAATGGGATCTGAGGGACTTCTGAGGCAATGTCTCCACAGGGCATCGGGTGGGGGGGTGGCACGGCCACATGGCTTAAGAATGCCTCTGCCTCTCTTCCCAGCGGTGACATCAACGAAGACACTCTGGAGACTGAAAATGCAGCTGCTGCAGCTGCTGCCGCCTTCACAGCCTCCACAGACCTGAAGGAAGCGGTTCTAGGTAGGTCAGCTCTTTCCATAGCCCCTTGGTGCCAGCTCCACCACCCCGGTGTGCCACAGCCCTGTGCTGGTGTCAGATGGGACAGTCCAAACACTGCTGTGCAGAGCTGCTGGGGCTCCGGTGTTCTCTTATGGGCCTTGGGGATGCTCTCCCAGCATCCAGGGGGGCTCGGTGACCAGCAGGGAGCTGGCAGCAGCTGGCTGGGCTGCTGCTGCCCTCTCCTGGTCTGTGGTGAGTCCCTGTGTCCGGCCATCCCTGGCTCTTGCCATTCCAGCTTGCCACGGGGATGTCAGTTTTGCAGCAACTTGCTGGCTTTGGTTGCAAGTGAAAGTGAGTTTAGGAAGCAAAGATTGATCAGCTGAGCCGGAGTTGACTTAACCAGTTTTACTTTAAAACCAAGGGTGACTCCACCCAGATGACATCATTCTTTTTTATCAAGAATGGTTGACTTCCCATATTCCCTGTGCTCAGCTGCAGCTGGATTGGCATAAATCTGCCTGGGCTGTTTCGCCTGACAAATTTGGGTGTTTGGATGCTTTAATAGCAAAGTGCAAGTGGTGCCCATAAACCCCAGCACACCTCACCCATGCATCATCTACTTTTTTTTTTTTTTATTCCTGAGTTTCAAAACTCTCGTTGCATCATGTTTCTCTTTGATCTGTCCCTTCCGCTGATCCCTGTGAGAAGTGAAGATGGCTGAAGATGAGGACAGTTTGGAGGCAGAGATTGTCTACCCCATCACCTGCGGGGACAGCAAAGCCAACCTCATCTGGAGGAAGTTTGTGTGCCCTGGGATCAATGTGAAGTGTGTGCAGGTGAGAACAGAGGGCCAGCAGTGGATTTCCTGGCTTGTCCTGGTTGTGATGAATTTTCATCAGCTGCTTTGCATCAGAATCATGTCATAGTGGGAAAGGATGATGTTTTCCTGGTGCTGGGGTACCTGGTATTTGTCTTGACCAAATTGTGTAGTTCTGGCTGGAGAGATGGTGCCTCAATTTAATGTGTTATTGAGAAGTTTAAGAAATTTGGGCACTTGCAGTGTCTGCTCAGTTGGAAAGTTGATAGTTCGAGGAATTTATTGATTGGGAACCTACTGAAGAGTTGCTGCTGTGTCCTGGGTAACTCATGGTTAAAATTTGCATGAATTCAGAGAGACATGCCACGAGTGAGTCATTGCTGGCATTTGTACACAGGCTAAACAATACCCTGATGAGGGAGAGTCTCCTTGGGCTCCTAAAGGATAGTCCTTGCTCTTCCCTGGAGAGTTGGTCTCCTCTGTCCCTGAGGCAGAGGATAGATGCTGCTGCCTCCTAAAATCCACCCTCTCTGCACCGAAGCCCTTGTCCTTGTTCAGAGATGCAGTTTCTCTTGCAGTAACAGTGAGTTACTCTATGTTGGTCAACATGGCCATGGAAAAGAGGTGGCCTGGATTTGGGAAATCCTTTGGGATGGGCTGTAAGGCAACTCCCTAGAGAACTGCCTTGTTCACAGTTGGACTTGAGGATCTTGGAGGTTTTCTCCACCCTTAGTAATTCTATGATTCTGCAGGTTGCTGTTAGGTCAGCGTGTGGGTTCAGGCACAGCTGGGTGTGTAGGGCAATAAAAGGAAGGGAAGAGTTGGCACGGTGCGTGCCAGCTCCCTGAAGCTGGTTTTCAGGAGCAGTGGGTGTGTGCTGCCAGAGAGGCCAGAGGTTCCCTGATACCGATAGTTGGGCTTGGGAACAGAAAATCAAAGACCAAATGGGTTTCTTCCCTCTCTCCTATGGGGCATAACGTGCCCCTGGACCCAAATGTTACCAGTGCAGCCCAGCTTTCACAGAGTCCATTGCTAGTGGGAGTGTGAGCAGCTCCCTGTTGTTAATGATACTTTGCACAAGCTATAGGTGTTTCCCCAGCTGTCCTGCCTGAGCTGGGCAGCTCCAAACTCACACACCCCTGAACCCTTGACTTGGAGCAGCTGTTAACTAACCATCTGTGACAGCAGTGTTTGGCTTTAATCTTTCCAACTTGGGCAGTGTTTCCTGGGGGGGAGTGGCTGGCAGCCATCTGTTTTGGTGGTGTTCAGTGGCACGTGGAGGCTGCAGCCGCTGCCGGCCACTGGGAAACGCCGCTGGGTTCCAGCTGAACCCTGCTCACAGGGCACCCTTCGCTTGTTTATGGCTTGTGGCTCTGATGTTGCACCCCTGCCTTTTGCAGTTTCATGATCACCTAATCAGCCCCAAGGAGTTTGTCCACCTGGCAGGCAAGTCGACCTTGAAGGATTGGAAGCGGGCGATCCGGATGAACGGGATCATGCTCCGGTTAGTCCCTTCCTTTGTATCTCTGGACACTTCCTTCTGGGGGACTGTGGTGGGCTGGAACAGAGCCTTTGGAATGGCTGTTTTGCTGCTGAGGGAGCAAATGAACCACTAAACATTTGTCTTAATGATGGCCTGGCCCCAAATGTGGTCAGTCCAATGGCTTTGTTCTGTCCTTGTGCCTAGGGAATAATTTGGGGCAAGAAATATTTCTCTGGTCTTTTCAGGACTTGAACCACACTGAGTTTCCAGCTGGTGTAAGGACACTGGAAATTTTAATGGCTCTTGGTGGCTGGGCCATGCTGTCTGTGGATTCTCAGCATGACCCACCAAATGAAATCAGTCTGGTCATCGCTAATGCTCTGGTTGCAGCACTCCTGCTTGACATCACTTCTAAATAAGTCGTTGGCAAAAAAAAAAAAAGCTTCTCTATTGCAAGCATTTCTCTTCTCTAGTCTTAACTACAGTAATTCAATTCTTGTATGGTCCTCCTGAACACCAGCCTGAGACTGTGATTTAATTAAAGTCTTTCTCTGCCTTTGGGCAGGATAAAAAAGAATCACCTCTTTCCCCAGGAATTGTCAGTGGTTTTGTGCTCTTTTCACAGGATGACATTGCCTTTCCTTGTGTTCTTCTGCTTCAGTGCAGGCATCTCCCGTATTCCTTTTAAGCAGCTTTTGCTCCTTGTAAATTTTGCATAATAGGTTTAGGCTTTGTCAAGGCAGGGCTTTGAGAGGGGGGAAAAAACCTTCAGGAGGAATGTCTGAAGGCAAACCCAGCAGCCCATGGGAGCAAATCTTGGGAAGCTTAGGTGGTTGTTGGCCAGCAAGGCCTGGGGATGCTTTGGAGACAACGTTATTGGATGGGAAGATCCTGTGTTCCAGTGTTGCCACCCCCTTTGAATGAGATAAGAGACCTGATTTTAGTTTATAAATTGGGTTATGTCCTGTCTCCTTTTGAGCTGTCGAGTTAAAAAGGTAAGGAAGAGGCTCCCTGTGATCTCACCCTGAACTGAGATTCCAGCTGACCCTTTGGAAGTTCCGGCTTCAGAGGGGATGTGCCAGTGGGACCAGATAGAGGCTGTCTCTTGCCTTTCCTCCCTCAAGAAATGAGTAAATCAGTCCCAGTAAGGGCTTTTGTTGGCTCTGCCTGCTCTCCTGGCTTTTTGGGACTCAGAAGTTTGGGGTAAAGGCTGCCAGGAGCTGCATCTCAGAGCTCTTGGCTGTTGCTGATGTGCCTGTCCTTGTGCTTGCTCCCTGTCTTTCAGGAAGATCATGGATTCAGGAGAGCTGGATTTCTACCAGCACACAAAGGTCTGTTCCAACACCTGCCGGAGCACCAAAATTGACCTGACTGGAGCCAGGGTGTCCCTGACCAGCCAGACATCGACAGAGTACATCCCTCTGACTCCCGCCTCTGCCGATGGTATGTGCAGCCATTCCTCAGCCTCAGCAGGGGCTGTGACGCATCAAAGCACACGAATGCCACGTAACCAAGCTCCCTGTGGCTGCCCTGTCTCTGAGAGTGTTCAAGGCCAGGTTGGACAGCACTTGGAGCAATCTGGTCTAGTGGAAGGTGTCCCTGCCTGTGGCAGGGGGTTGGAATGAAATGAGCTTTGAGGTCGCTTCCAACCCAACCCATTCTCTGATTTTATGAGTTTGACCTCTAATAGCAGAGGCAACTGTTTCATTGGAAAGAGTTCTAATTTTGCAATGCTTCTATATTTAACTCCTTTTGCTCTTGAGCATTAAGAACAGCCCCCAAAGTGCCCCACACCCTGAGCTCCTGGTGGTGCCTCTGGGACAGGCTAAGCCCCTTGGCTGGCTCTGCAGAGCACCCATCCACCACATCCTGGTGTTGTGCTGGGGAGGCTGTTGCTGATGCACAGCCCAGCCCACTCCAAGCTCCCCCTGTTAAACACGAGCTCACCAATGGGACACATTTCCCATGCTGCTGGGCTGTGCTGGAATAACGAGAGCCCTGAAAGCTGCAGAGTAAAGGAGCAGAGAGACTGGATTTAATGGCTGCAACTGAGCATTCCAAAGGCTCTGCACAGCTCCGTGGGGCTCTGGCCAGATTCCCATCCATCCCGTTCCTGCGCACAGCATGAATGACGCCTGTTCCCTGGCTCTATGGTAACAAAACTGCTGAGATTTGGCAGAGCTGGAGGGAAGGAGGGATCCCCCTGTGCAGTGGGGGGCTGCTCTTCCCTTGGAGGCTTTAGAAACCCTCCAGACAAACAGTGGCTTGGTAAAAAGGGCTGCCAGAAAAATCAGACTCTAAATCTGTTTGACTTCTGCCCTGAGCAGTGCTGGTGTGTTTGCAGGGGGGAGCGGGAGGGAAATGCTACTCTCAAGCATGTGTTCTTGTGCTGCAAAGGTTGCAGGAGTAATCCCTGGGGATTGCACTCCAATGTAGAAAAATAAGTACAGCTGGCACAGCAACCACTTGGGCGTCTCTGTTCAGCATTGAGATCTGCATTCAAACAGATGTGATCCTGTGCAATGTAAAGGAGAAGTCACAGAAATGCAGCAAGGGAGTGCTTGCCTTGGAAACAGCCTGTGAAAATACAGGGAAAAATCAGGACCTGGGAATTTTTTCTCTTCTTTTCTGCTATTGGTTGCAGTGAACGGATCCCCAGCTACAATAACCATAGAAACATGTGAGGATGTCAGCGATTGGAGCACCAGCATTGGAGGTATGGCTTGAGATCCTGCAGGGCTCGCTGGGTGGAGGAGATGTGTGGAAAGAGGGAAGCAGCAGGGTAAGGAGCAGGAAGGACCCTCTTACCAGAGCAGCTTTGCATGAACCTCCACTTGGATTATTCCTTCTCTGCTTAAGGAATAGCACTGTGTTATACCCCACTGGTGTGCAGGCTGGCTGCAGCAACCTTGGGATGAAGTTGTTTCCAAGCACTAACATATCAAAGCCAGGGCCAAATGGCTCTAGGGAAAAAAAAAATCTTATCAGAGGGGTCATGAAATCATTCTCCTTGGTGCTACTGGCTGTAGCAAAATGTCCTGTTGGTGTGGGACAGGAATGGGGAGAGCATATCCTTTTCCTTTGGGTCCATGCTCTGGGTGGGCTTTGCCCCAGCCCCCTGACCTCGGGGGTCTCTCCCAGCCTGCCAGGACTGCACCCCTACAGGGGTGTCCACAGGGAACCCACAGCAGATCACCATAAAATCCCGCTGAGGATTTTGAGGTTCTCCCTTGCTTTCTCTTTCTTCAGAGGGCACCTTTGCTTTCTGGCAAGGTCTGAAGGACAGTGGTCTCCTGGAAGAAGTGATCCATGAGTTCCATCAGGAGCTGGTGGAGACCATGAAGGGCTTGCAGCAGCGAGCACAGGATCCCCCGCTGCAGCTCGGGGGTAAGGACCTGGACACAGGTCATCTTGGGAGGAGGGCTTGTGGATTTTTTTATCCTTAGAGGTATCTGGTTGGCATGATAGGGACATAGCTCATCATAAAAAAATCTCATTTCTGGCTGATTGTTGGGAAAGCTGCACTTGGGGATGCTTTAGGTGACCTCAGGTCTCCAATTCCCCATGCCTGGGGCTTCCTCTCTGCTGGCTCTAGGTCTGGAGGAGCACTTGGCTTGGGAACTGAGGTGGAATTCAGGCCATTGGGATAACGATGCAGCAAGCAGCTACTGTGCCAGCGGATTTTTTATCACCCCTGCTAGGCAGGAGAGGACTGTTTACACGCTAGTGACCTCTTACCCTTTCTCATGGCTTCTGCCTTCTCCTCTTCTCCAGCCTCTTGAGTTACCCTCCTGCAGATTTTGGCTGTCTCAGCTGGACATGTTTTGTTCTCGTGTGGCTTTTGCCAAGCCACAAATAGTTTGCACAGGGAATTTTGCTTCCTCAAAGATTCTGTGTCTTGTTTTTAAGATGCTGTTTTACTCAACAACGTAGTCCAGAACTTTGGGATGCTGGATCTTGTCAAGAAGGTCCTGGCCAGCCACAAGTGCCAGATGGATCGCTCGAGGGAGCAGTACACACGGGATTTGGCAGGTATGTCCTGGACACAGCAGTGTGGCACCAGGCATCGCTGCCAGCACCTTTTCTTTTGGGCTGAGAAAGTGGGGGTTGTGTTAAAGCTGGTGTTTGTTAAACCAGCCACACCAGGTGTTGCCACAGGCCTCTGGGAAGCTTGTCCAGGATCCAGGCTGAGCCAAAACCTCTTCTCTCTCCAGCTCTGGAGCAGCAATGTGATGAGCACCGCAAGCGAGCGAAGGAGCTGAAGCACAAATCGCAGCATCTCAACAACGTCCTGATGACCCTCACACCTGTCTCTGTTCCTACCCCTCTGAAACGCCCCAGGCTGACCAGGGCCACCTCCGGACCAGCTGCCATCACCTCCCAAGTCCTGTCCCAGCCGGCGCAGCTCGCTGTCACCCCCGGCGTGCCAGTCTCCCAGATTGCCAACCTCCCTCTTGGCAAAGTGGTCTCAGCCCTCCCGCCTTCGGTGATGGGGAAGACCCCAGCCCAGCCCCCCGCCGCCAGCTCCCCAGCCTCCCCTCTGCTGGGGGGGTACACGGTGCTGGCATCTGCTGGCTCCACCTTCCCCGGCACGGTGGAGATCCACCCGGACGCTTCCAACCTGACGGTGCTGAGCACGGCTGCAGTCCAGGACGGCAGCACGGTGGTGAAGGTGGTGAGCCCCTTCCAGCTCCTGACGCTGCCAGGACTTGGCACGACCATCCAGAATGTGACACAAATAGCTCCCAGTGGGAGCACGGTCGTGACTGTCCCGTCCGGTGCCACTGAGGCCGCCGGGGACGAGCATGCTGCCGCCGCCATCGAGGTGACTGCAGTGGCTGATGAGGCGGAGCAGAAGTGAGGGGGGGACTTGCCTGGAGGGACGCTGGCCGTGCCACTCTGGGGGGAACTGCCTCTTCTCTGGCTGCGCTGTGGGACGAGGAGCGGTGTCATGAGGGGCGCGGGCTAACAAGACTCAGAGCGGCTCGTGTCGGGAGCAAGGAGGTTCAGGTCAGAGGGAAGGAGGGGGGAGGAAGGATGCCCGGAGAAGGGAAAGGCAGAAATGCTCTGCCTTGTTTGGAGGAGGGAAGAAAAAAAGAGCTTATTTTTTTATAAAGCTTTCCTCCCCTGTTCTCTTGGAATAGTTTTCCTGCTCTGGGTCATCAGCTGAGCCTCGTTGGCAGGCACAGCTGGAGCTGTGTCCATCGGAGGAGTGGGCAGGAGCAGGGAGAAGGTGGTAGCAAAAGGAAGCTGCCCCGAGGAGTCTGGTGTGCAGGGAGCTGGCTGCTCCCCATCCCCAGGGGCTGCAGGAGTGGAGAGGGATGCCAGGAGCAGGAATTCCGTGGATGTGTACAGTCATTGACACCAGGAAGGGCGCTGGCAGCGTGGGCACAGGCCCTGGGAGGTTGGGTTTTGTGTGTGACACTGGCTTTGGGTGGCAGAAACAAGTGGGAGCTTTTGGGACAGTGGTCATGGTGGTTGTCAGATCTGCTGGGGAAGGAGCAGGAAGAGAGGAACCCAGAGGGCTGAGAAAAGCTGTGACTTCTGAGGATTTTGGATCTTTTTCTAGCTTTCTCAAAAAAAAAAAAAAAATCCATTCTTGGGATTTTTTTAAGCCAACGGTGATTTTTAAGCAAAGCCCTGGTTGGGAAGCTTCTTCTGCATGGCAGAGCCGTGCTGCGGAGCGTGCAGAGCTGAACCCCACGGCCATGCTCTGGGGAGCTCACACTTCCTCACGAGGGGGGACCCTGCTGTCCCCAGTCCCCAGCATCCTGCGGGAGCCGGACACTGCCATTCCCTCCCTGCTGGGTTCAAGCAGCTGTTCTGTAACGGGGTGGTTGACCCCTCAGTTCTCCTTCAGCCACCCCACTCGCTGCAGCTCTCACCAGGTCCCATCCCAGGGCCTGTGTGTCTCACACTGTCTCCGGCTGGAAGGAGTCGGGCGCTTGGAGTGTTGGGGTTTCTCCAAATTTGATCTGGCAACAGCAGCAACAACAGGTCACTTTATTGAGCTAATAAATATTTTTTTGAAAGCATATTGCTGGTTTATTGCATTTTCTACATCCAGGTGTGACAGCTGGGCTTGTGAAGTGGGGCTAAGGCAGGACAGGAACACACTTTATTAAATATAAATGTATGTGTTCTCTGTGCTCCCTCTGGCCATGGGCGTGCAAGGAGCCTGAAATGCGGCTCCAAAGTCTGGTTGTCTGTGGCGCAGCTGGGACAGCCTGGCTGCACCCAGTGCTGATAACCACTGGTCCCCAACCTATGTTTAAGAAGAGTTCTGACACGTAATCAGGAAGGAAAACGATCTATTCCTCTGAAGCTTTAGATTTTGTTTCATTTTGGCAGAGACTCAGTTGATGAGGAGGAGTCCTGCCTTATCAGAGGCTTTTCCCTCCCAGCTGGTGGCTGCTAAGATATCGCTGTCGTATCGCTGTACTTGGGACAGCAGTAGCATGTCAGACTGAGGACATATAAAGGGCTGTGGTCACCCTGAGCTGCCTTTTGCCTCTGCAGCCTGAGCAGCAGTGCTGAGCCACACCTGAGGTGTATTTCCAACCCAAATTCCCCCATTCCTGTGCTGTGACGGTGAGTGAGCATCCTTCTGCACCACAGGGACACCTTTCCCCAGCAGTGCCAGGGCTGGAAAGCTGTGGTGCCTTTGCCCAGCCTTGGAGAGCTGTGGGCTGATGATCCTGCTCCAGCCATCTCTGCTTTGGACAAACTCGTCTAGGTTATCCGGAGAATGTGGGAGAGGGAATGTCCAGGTGGAAAGGGGACAGCTGGAGAGACCTGGCTCATCTTTAAGGGTATCTGAGACGTGGCATCAGAGCATGGGGTGGGACGAGATTTGTGTCAGCTCTGTGTTGGTGTGGTGCAGCTATGGGCAGCGAGGGCTGGGGCAGAGCAGAGCAAGCAGGAGGCAGCAGCTCTCCTCTGGCTCTGTGCACCTTTACCTGCCCGAGAGACTAGAGATCACCTCACCGGCAAAGCATTCCCAGCGTGGGTGTACTTTGCCCTGCAAAGCAGCTCTTCCTCGGGGTGTAAACAGCTCCCTAAGCAATAAAAGCTCGGCAGGCAGATTTGGGCTGGTGCAATTCTCCCCTCCCTTTGCAGCAGCTCTCGGGGCAGCCCTGTCTCCCTCGAGAGACCGCCTGGGCTGTTCAGGGATGCCCTGGTGACGTGCTCCGCTCCTGGGATGGCTGCCGAGGGCAGCTGGGGGCTTGCAGAGTCAGCAACTCGTGGTAGGATGAGGGCTGAGAAGAGTAAGCAAAGAAGGGAAGTTGCCTGCAGCAAGCTGTATGCAGAGATTATCAGTGTCTGGATGAGTGGCCTTGGGCTGGATGCGGCCGTGGGCGATTGGGCACGATTCCCTGGCCGCGGGGAAGTCCCATGCGAGCGTGGCAGTAGATCCTGGGCTTGCAGGCCTGGTTTCAGCAGGGGTGGTAAAGTATTGTTCTTGGAGAGCACATCCAACCTGTGGATCAGCTCTCCCCACGGCGCTGAGACCCGGGGCTTTGCAGGGGCGAGCCCCCAAGCCCTCCCCAGGGGGCTGCACCCATCACTGTGGGCTCGCAGGGCTGCAGTGGATCCCAGTGGGTCAACCTGCTCTGTGAGCCTGGGGTCCCTGGGCACGGCTGGGGCTCTCAGCACCCATTTTACCAGCCTGGTACTGCCAGCACTGCCTTCCTGGGCTCCCCTTGGGTGCTCAGGCTGAGATCTGCTCCCCTTTCCTCCCGTGGGGAGCCCTGCTCCGCTCACAGCCGGGCGTGGAGGACTCGCACCCAGAGACGAAATTACGTAAGGGCTGCGGATGAGTCATGCCAAGTCCGTTTCTCCCTGGGTTGTGTGGTGATGGAGACTCAGCCACTTGCGTTTTCTCCTCCAGGTATCCACAGGAGCAGACTGCGCTGTTTGGGAAAGAGCAGAGCCTCCCGCTTCCCGAGCATCTCCCCGGCAGCGTCGCGGGCAGAACCCTGCCATGGTCCTGCCTGGCAGCTGCCCGTGGGGTGCCAGGGAGTGGGGGCGGTGAGAAATCACCAATTCCTCACTCTCTGCGTCTCTCTGGGCAGGTTAGGGCTGTTACCGGGACAGGAGATGCTCCAGCATCCTCGCGGGAAGGCTCTCCCAGCTCCCAGCAACTTCCTCAGGCGCGGGGTGTGCAGCGCACAAAGCGCAGCGCGTCTGGCGCTGGGGCGGGGAGCAGCACCGATGGTTTCCTGGGGAAACCGCTCCGTGACTGTCGGCCGTGTCGCCGAAGGAATGGAAACCGAAACTCACGGCTTTCGGGTCGGTGTTTGTTTGTCTAAAATCGGCACATCCCGGGTTTCGGCTCTCCCCCGCCCTAATGCTGTGGATGTGGTGACGCAGCTTTGCCTCCTCCCTGCTCCAATAGTGGCTTCCTGCGCTCTGCCGCCAGCGACGGAGGGACGCCAGAGCCGGCTGCTCCCCGGGCTGCTCCCCGGGCTGCTCCCCGGGCTGCTCCCCGGGCTGCTCCGCTGCTTCTGGCTTCTTCTTGTGTGTTGAGCAGGGCCGGAAGCTTTATATAATAGAGTGAAAGCCGTTTGCTTCTAGAGCTGGAGGGAAAATATCCCACCTGTAAAATCAGTGAAACCTCCAGATATCCCACCTGTAAAACCAGAGTGAAGCCTCAGTGCCAAGGCTGCTCTGCCTGGGTGAGCTGGGCACTGCTCATCCTGGCTCGGGCACCTCAGGGGAGTAGTGCCAGGTGTTTTGTTTGGTTTTCACTGCTGTCTGATGCTGTCACAGAGATCTTTGCTGTGGTTTAGTCAGGGCTGCAGAGAGGATGATTCCTGCCCCAGGCAATACCAAATGGGGATGGACTCCATCTATGGAAGACTCTGATACCAGGGCTAGGCCTTGCTTGGTCTCTCCTTCCCAGGCAGGGATAGGGCTCTGGTGCTCCCCAAACTGTAACAGTTCCCATGGCAGCTGCAAGGACAAAGCTGGGAAAGACTTTCCTGGATGGGAATACTGAGCATGGGGATTCCATGGAGTCAGATCCTACTGTGGGGCTGAGCCACCCACTGCTCCTCGCTGACAGAACATGGAGTGCAGAAGAGCCATGACCCTGTGCAGGTGGTCATCCTGCCACAGGTCCAGCAGTGACCAGGGTGTTGTTGCACAGACCTGGTGGTTTTGATGCCCAGGGATGCCTGGTTTCCACAGCACCCAGTTCTCTGGTGGGATCCATCCAGTGCCCTCTGCTCCAGTGGGGTCCATTCAGCACCCACAGGCCTGGGCTGCCCCACTCCTCTCCTTGGTGGGAAAACCCCTTTCTTGGCTCCCCAGGGTTGCTGCTGGATGGGAGCAGGGTGACAGCTCCCTCTGAGCTACCCAATGGCTGCGACTGTACAAAGCAGGAAGGTCAAAAACATCGTTTCTCTTCCTCCTTCCACTGGTGTTGACAAACGTGCCAGAAACCTGTCTCTGCCCCTCCTTTCCTCCCTGCTCCATTGCCGACATGGCCCACAGGCTGGCTCTCTCAATGTTTGCTCCTCCCACTTGCTTTGAGGAAAAAGTTTTCTTTTGTCCGAAGGCTCTCTTTGTGTTGAGGTGGCACCACCAAGCACCATCAATCGATGGAAGGACTGAACAGCGTCCATGTCAGCAGGGAGACTTTGCCTCAGGTGCCTGCGAATTTTTACAGCCACTTGTAGCTGGAGGTGTGTTAGTTTTCCCTGGTTATTTCCAGGGCTGGCAGCTGGCTTCTGGAATGAAGATAATTCCATTAAGTGAGAATCCTGGGGCTTGACCGCAGTACTGGGCACAGCACCTGCTTTACAGGTCAGGGCTTTCCGAAGCCAGGAAAGTCCAGGCTGGTGAGATGTGGCTGCTGTGGTGGGTTCCTGGGACTGAGGAGCTTAGAGGAACTTCCTGGGATTTTTCTTGTGTGCGTTTTTTGGGGGCATAGCGGGTTCCAGGGTTTGTTGGTTATGTGTGTATTACCCGCAAATTTGCCCCATCACCATGCACTGGGATGAGATGCTGAGCTGTTGTGGGATGGGTGTGGTGAGGTGCAAAGGGGCTGAGAGGGGTCTCCACACCCCGGGTGCTGAGGATCCCCCACTGCTCGGGTGCTGAGCATCAACTGATGGTGCTTGTGTGGCAACACGTGCCCACAAACTGGGAGGCGGGGTCTTGCCCTCCGGCTGTCGGTGCTGCCCCACGAAACGCGATGCAAATCAGAGTCTGCTGCTGCCGGGGGTGGATTTCGAGTTTGGGTTTGTTTTTGGCTCGAGGCTGAGCTCTGCAGCGGGTGCACCGCGCCAGGCGGGGAACCGAACGGAAAACGAAAGTGATGAAGAACAGAAAGGAAAGCAGCGCTCTGTCCCCCACCCCCACCCCCCAGCCCCGTTAAAAAGGAGGGTGCCGTGGGGGCCGGCCTGAGAACCGGGGCTGCCGCTCAGAATTCACTTAGGACTCCGGTGCCGCCGCTCCCGGCTCTGGACCGAATCTGAGCGCGAGGAATCCCGACCTTCTGCGGGTGAGCAGCGCCCCCGGGAGCGGCCCCTCTGCACTTGGCGGGGACAGGACCGGGGGGAGACTCGGCCTCCGATGCCCGGGGATGCGGGGGTAGCACGGGACCGGGGTGGGAGGCTGGTTCCCCCAGGAGCGCCCGTCCTGTTCGCTGCGCGATGCGGGTGGTGCTGCCCGCCGGTGCCGCTACCGGTACCGGCTTCTGCTGCCCTGGATGCCGGTGCCCGCTTCCCTTGGCGCCCCTTCCCCTGGTGCCGATCCCCCCACCCCGCTGCCTGTCCCTCTTGTCCGGTGCCGGTCCCGGTGCCGGCTGGGGCTCTCGTCGGTGCCGGTGCCGATCCCCCCCGCCTGGTGCCCTCCCGGTGCCGGTGCCGGCTCTTGCTCCCCCCGGTGCCGGCGGGCGGGGCGGGGCGGGGCCGCCGTGATGCAATTTCCGCGAAGTCCGGCCCCGGTTTGAATGCAGGGAGGCCCGAGAAGCGAAACTGCCGCCGGCGGCGAGTCCCCGGGTCCCTGCGGGTCCCCCCACCCCGGCGGCGGCGGCGGTGAGAGCGGCGGGGGGCGTTCCGGGTGGGGGGGAGCTCCGGGGATGGGGGTCAGCGGAGCGCCCTGGGGGGGCTGCAGGACCGAGAGTGCCCCCGGTAGCCCCGCAGCGAGCCGTGGCGTGCGGCAGGGCGTGCGGGATTCTGCAGGGCGTGCGGGGTGCGCATCCCGCTGAGCCACCGCCCCGGCTCGCAGCGTCCCTGCCCGGGCTGGGATGTGTTCGGGAGAGGGGGGTCATAGCCAGAGTGCAGGTTTTGAGGTGCAAAGCCGTGTTTGGAGGGTGGGGAGAACCCCGGGGGTGCACAGCGCTGCCTTCGGTGAGCGATCCCCGACAGCGATATTCTAACCCTGCTGCCGCCTCTGAACTCTGGGGATGGGATCCGAGAGCTCCCGGTGAACTTCTTACAGTTGGATGAAAGCAAGTGCAGCATCTGGGGGTCCACGTGTCTCGGGGCTCTGCACAAACTGGAGGGTCCGTGCCTGCACACACGCTCGGGCAGTGGTGTCGCGGCTGTCACGGCTGGTAGTGCCGGCTTTTGAGTGCGATGTGGAGTGAGCTGTCTGTTCGAAAAAGGCTGGGAAAGGGGGACGCCAAGAACTTTGGAGGCTGTTTTTGCACTGGAGGGAGATTCCAGAGGGGTGCGGTTTCGGTACAGGCAGGAGGACTGCGAGTGATGGGGTGGGACTGGCCCGGCTGCACTGATCGCTCGTGGGGTGCTGGCGATGCTGAGAAGGTCTTGCACTGTTGCTCTGAATGCTGCTTGTAGTTGAGGCAGAAACTTCCAAGGGCCAGTGCTTGTCTGGGTCCGATGACCGGGGTGTGGGGCTGCAGCCCCCCGAGGCACATGGTCCCCTGTCCCCATCCTTCCCAGCACTCTGATCCACGTCACTTGCTCTGATCGAGGGGCACTTGGCTTACTCCAGCGTAGCGCGTTGCCTAATATTCTGTCAATAATTAACCAAGCCAAGAGCTCAGGGACTGACCACCTTCCTCCTGGTGGGGTAGGATGGGTGCAGAGCATCAGGATGCAGGGGCACGATGAGCATTTCTCTACCACAGCCGTGCTTCCACTCGCCATTTCCAGGGAAATGTGATTATCTCTGGCAGCAGCACTGCCCTGCAAGGAGCCTGCCAGGGACGATGCTTGGACACAGCGTGGCCTGGCCCTGACCCAAGGCATCTTCCTGAGCGTGGAGGAAATGCCACCGGCAAAGCCATGGTGTGCTCTGTTTGGGTTTGGTTTGTGGCAAGGCTGGACCAGAGCTGAGCAGAAGGTGTGTGGGGCTGTGTTGGTTCCTGGGAGAAAGCAGAACTCGCCCAGATGGGGCTGGGGGTACAATAAACCAGCCTCTGTCACAGTGGCTTGTCACCCATCAGCAGGATGTGAGTGGCTTTAAATGCCAGGCTGAGCTTTTCAGGATCAGTGTAAAAAAGGTTGTTTTTCTTAAAATATACAAAATTCAGCTTGTAAATCATGGTCTGTGGCTTGCTGGCAAATACTGCTCTCCATCCACTCTTACCTTTCCTGAGGCATTTGGATTTTGCCCTGTTGACATCAGTTTTATTTCCAGTGGGACAGCTGTCTTGTGGCGCACCTCCCTGAGCTACCTCATGCCTTGCGTCTTCTCTCCACCCAAGCTTGGATTGCAAAGGTTCCCTTAGTTTTTTCTTTTTTTTTTTTTTCCTTTTTTTTTCCTTTTTCCTCTAGTATAAGGCTGCTGTAGAGAGAAAAAAGCTTTAATTTGGCGTCAGCACTAGTGCTGTGCAGAGACTTTGACCGGGGTTTGCATTTCCCCTTCCTCTTCCCTCCCACCTCCAGACCCAGAGCATGTTCTGGCAGTTTGCTCAAAATCAAACGCCTTCTTAAAAAAAAAATAAACAGTAGGGGAATTGACCCCTTTAAAGGTGGAATATTCCCTCTTAGCTTTTTCCAGCTGGGATGCCCTGCCTAGGCATGAATTCCAGTGGCAACCTGGCTGTCCTGCACGGTCCTTATGGGCAGTTCTTAAGCGTTTAACCGGGTGGGTCGGTGCCGGCGGTGCTGCAGGACCGCGTCTCCCATGAGCTCTGCGGCTGTGGAGGTGCCGGCAGCGGGAAGTTCGGCTGCCTCTGCACGGAGCCGAGTGCCAGCGATCAGGTTTCTTCCTCTCCCGTGGGTATAACTGAGGGATACTGGAGTTTTCACCAGTTGCGGTGTTGCACAGACGTCGCACAAACCCTGAGCTTGAGTGCCTTTCACAGGAGGGCTCGGCCGGAGGCGGAGACTTGCAGAGGAAGGAAGGTGGAACTGCTGTCGGAGGGATACCAAAGTGATCCCGAAACTGCAGATGTCAGTTCCACTGGGAACGTGCTGCCCTCGGCAGCTTCAAAGGAGCTGAAAGGGCTCTCGGCGGCTGAGCGTGACCTCGGTCCCGCTCCGGGCGTTCCCACTGTAGAGATTCGGGAACAGCCTGGCCCCACCGGCCCCGCTCTGCCGCCGTCGCCCTCCATGTCCCCCCTGCCCTGTGCCAAGGTCCCGGGGCAAGCTGAACCTGCGGTCGCGAGGGACCTTCCCTCTGCCCTGGGGTTCCCATTAGCTCCAGTCGATCCCAGATCTCCCGGGGAAACCGAGTGGGAATGCTCCTTTCTAGCGAACAGTCTCCCCAGGCTCACACAGGAGGGATTTTGACCCCCAAAAGGTGCAGAGTTTTTCCCTCCCGCAGTCCAGTCCTCAGAGTAGGCTGTGTCTTCCCAAACTTCTGCCTGGTTCCCAGTGTTTGGGGGTTTTTCTGGTACTCACAGCCTGGAGCAGTTTGATGGGAGCAGCTGCAGGGGGTCTGCAGCTGCCACCAGCACCGTACTGCCTTTGCTGTCTTGCTGAGAATCAGAGGAGCAGCCCTTGATGCCCCTGGACATGAGACAGATTGTTCCACTCCCCCTCCTCTCTTTATAGGTGCTTATTTTCAATTTTTCCGAAATTATTTCATTTCAGTGCAAAGCATTTTATCTGCATCAGTCAGCAATCAGGCAGCGCCAGAACCTCAGCTGTGGCTCCAATTTTTCTTTTTTTTGTGGTAGAACCAGAACAAACAAAGAGCTCCTGACCCCTGGACTGCAGAAAGTTTTCTTCCAATGACCATGGCCTTGTTACAGCCAGAGGATAGGAATACCCTGGCTCTCCACTGGTCCCAGCCAGCTCTGGGTCACTGCTCTTCTTTCACTGCGAGCCTGCGCTGAGTGCTTCAAGTAAAGGTTTGGAAGTGAAGGCACAGAGCTGAGTCGGGGTGATTTACCTCTGGGTGCAGAGCTCGTGGCGTGGCACAGTGACCCCAATCAATCCAGCGCTGCCGTGGGAGTCTGCCACGGAATCCCACAGCTTCCCGAAATGGAAACCTGCAGCTCTGCCCAGCGCCAGGCTCACTGCCAGGCCTTGAGAGATAAAGTGAGCGGGTGTTTATCCACTGAGCACGTGTCTGACCTGATGCACACAGAGAAGTAGGATTAGATGATTCCTTCAAGGCTTGGCAGTGGGTGGGTGCTGTGACACTGGGATGGGAGGTGAGGAGCTCTCTTAGGATGTGCTGGGAATGTGGGTGATGCTCTGGCCACTTCCAGCTCGGTGTTTGTTGTCCAGAGCTCCAGCTGGAGCAGCAGCCTCATCAGCCCCTGCCCACTTTGCCCGGCACCCTGTTTATCCCAGAAGAGAGGAAAGGATTCTTAATTAGAAGTGCAGAAGCAATGCAAGGTTTGCCTTCCTACTCCACTGTCCACTGAACCTCAGCTGTAAATCCCACTCTTCCCTGGTATTGCTAGAGAGCCAGTCTGTGGTGGCTGCTGGCCAGGAGCCCGAGTTGGGTGCTCGGCACACGGCCGGTGGCTTTTCTTGGCAGCACACCCTGCCCACAGATATGCCCCGGCATGTTCCCTTCACCCTGACCACGTGGCCCAGCCACCAAACCCTGCAGCATCATTCCCAGGGATGCTCCTGGCCCCTGGTTACCCAGGAAACTGATGGCAAATGCCGGAGCTGGTGGCTGGAGAGGGCAGTGAGCCGTGAATTGCCTTCCTCGCCACATCCGGCAGGGCCGAGCTCTTCCAGCCGGATGTTTACCGAGATGTCAGCTGGAGAGATGCCGGCAGGCCCCTGTTGCAGCATGCCCATCTCCTGGCCTTGGGTGCTGCATCCCAGGAGCAAAGAGGGTGGTTGCTTCATTAATTAATTCCAATTAATCTTTTGTGCTATGGGGCAGATGGGCTGAGGGGCTGGAGCTGGGTTCCTCTCGCTCGGCGTGGGGCTGCCTGGCCAACTCAGGGAAGAAAACAGGATAAAGAAAGAGAAAGTTGGCAGGAGGGACTCAAGGTGGGGGAGGTGCTGGCAGCAGGGAGAGGAAGTTGGATCATGTGGCTGTGGTCCAGTGGAGCTCAGTGGCCACTGTGGGGACCGTGCTGGGCCCTCTGGAGCAGTCACTGCTTTGGCACATTGGATGGTAAATGCTGATGGTCTATGGGGACATCAGGGATCAGGCTGAGCCCTGCTGGGAGCCAGCATCACTCAGCAGCCTGATTCCTGTGTGACACAGTCCCCTGGGTCCCGGGCTGGTGGGGCAACAGAGCAGAGGGAGAGGGTGGGGGCACTTGGGTGCCGAGGGTGCCTGGGTGAGGTTCCTGGCTGTGCCGGTGCCTCCGTGTGTGCCCAGCAGGGATTGTCTGATGTTTCCTGCTAAGTCGCTTGTTTCTTGTTCCTTTGTCAGGCTTCATGAGCTTGCACCGATGGCCAGCAGGTATGCATTGAGCTAGGACAAGGCCACTCGCTCCATGGCACCTCCTCCGCACGGCATCGCCATCTAAGATCTTCCCACTGTTAATTTTGCTCTGCTCAAGCCGCCGCCAAAGATGCCAACAGCCAACGGCCCAAAGGTGCCACTGAGCAGCCTCCAGCAGCAGCTGGAGCTGCTCCTGGTCTGCTCCAAGTGCAGCGTGAAGGAGAACGAGATCACCTACCACCCGCGGGAGGTGGAGCACAACTGCATGTATGAGATCCTGCTGGCGCGCTGCCGCAGCCGCTGGAGCACGGCATGGAGGAAAGTGTCCCGGCGGCCCGGCTTCCCCAACCCGGCGCGCTACGCTGTCTGCAGGTATTACGTGGTGGGGCTGGGCTGCAGCAGGCACAAGAACCAGTGCACCTTCGCCTGGAGCGCGGAGGAGGCCATGGTCTGGAACTTCGAGAGGGAGCACCAGCTGGAGCGGCGCTGGCTGAAGGCGGCGGTGCTGCAGGCGCAGCTAGGGGGCCACCCTGCCACTGCCCCCCACACCATGGCCAGTGCTGCCAGTGAGATCATCAACGAGTTCGGGGGGTGCTTCCAGGACATCTGCAAGCGTTGCTTTTTCGGCTGCCCCCAGCGCATCACGGTGGGCGGCCACGGGCAGCTCTGCACATCCCACCACACCTGGGACCCGCTCCTGGTGCACGTGGTGCTGGATAGCCAGAAGAAGCAGCAGTACACGGCCATCCGGCCCTGCCCCAAGTTCATAGAGACCCTCAGCTACTGCTGGTTCATGTCCCAGGGCCGGCACTGCAGGCACGGCCTGCAGCGCTGCCACTACGCCCACAGTGATGTGGAGATGGCCGTCTGGGAGGCCGAGAGGGAGCAGGGATTGCAGCGCTCCGACCTGCTGCCACCTGTGGGCACCGGCAGCACCAATGGCGAGCTGGCGGCGCCCGCGCCTGTGCACTTCTACTGCCGCATCTGCCTGGTGACCGTCAGCTCGCAGGAGAGCTTTGAGAACCACTGCTCCTCCATCGAGCACGTGCAGATGCTCTCGGCCGACAGCTCCATGCAGTGGGTCCACCGCGCACCACCGCTCGGGCTGACCAAGTTCTCACTGTGCAGCAGGTAAGGCATCCAACAGGGAAGAGGGCCGGGGCAGCAGGGAGCTGCTGGCTCCCTGAGGATCCCCATGCCACCGGGCACGGGTGGCACCTGGAACACCTCTCTCCCGACAGAGCGGATGTGTGTGAAATGGGCAACAGCTGCACCAAGGCTCATTCCAAAGAGGAACTGCAGGAGTGGATCCAGAGGGTGAAGGTTTCCATGAAGAAAAAGAAGCAAGCCCTGAAAGATGGGCTCTTGTCCTACCAGGACAGGCTCATTGCTGAGTATCGGATGTGCTCCAACGAGGTGTTAATTGTGAGTGGTGGGCACAGGGTGGGAGCACTTTGGTGCAGCACATCACAGGGATCCTCTGGTGTGAGAGCTTGGGAATGGAGCCCACTGCTCACCTTCCTAATGGGGATGCAAAAAGGGATGTGGCGTCCTCCTTCCTTCATCTCTTTGGAGACAGCAACCTGAGACCCTGCTCAGGGTATCCGAGCTGTGCCGTGGGTCCTCTGGCTTCCCAAGGCTGCTGCATGGGGACCCAGCGCAGCGGTGGGTGAGGATGGATTATGAGGATGTACTCTGGATCCCTCTTGGGAAGACATAGCGTAATGGCAAGGAGGAAGATGGCCAAGATGGCTCTGAGGTGTGTCCCTGGGACGCTGCTTTCAGTCCCTCTCCTCTCATGCCTCCCCACAGATGGCTGAGCACATCGAGGGTGTCCAGGTTGCGTGTGAGCAGCCTCTGCACGTGCAGCTGGAGGACAGGAAGAAGAAATACCAATGGAGGTTCAAGGTCCACTCTCAGGTAAGCTCAGTCCCTTGGAGGGTTTTGTTTGGTTGGGGTTTTTTTAGTTATTATTTCTGCAAGGGGGAGAAGGACGGGGATTTGGGCATGTTTAAATGAGGACGTGTGTTGGGTGTTCAGGAGCTGCTCAGGTGATTCCTGCACTGAGGCTCTGTGTAGGGGGTGCAGCCACTGTGTCTCCTGTCTTGTGCAGTGGTCCTGGGGCAGACCTGACTGCTCTCAACACCTCCCCTGCATCATCACAAATAACAGCATTCAGCTGCTTTCCTGCCCAGGATTTTGTGGATGTTGGGGGCAAAAGTCTGTCCTCTCCAAGCAGATTACCTATTTCCTGCACACTGGCTGATATTAAACTGAAACCTGAGGTTCTCTGAGACCCTAAAGTAATTGCTGTGGGGTTGTATGAGGAATAAGCTGTGGTGAGGCTGACATAGTGTTTGGTTCCTCTAGCAGCTTTTTCTGGGAAATTCTGCTAGAACACCTCACCAGCTGCTGGGCTCTTCCCATGGTTTGCCCTCACTGTGTCCCTGTCTTCTCCTCAATGGCAGATGCATCTGCAGCACGTGGCCCTGCTGAAGCGGGAGCCTGGAGTCAACTTCTACCTCTCGGGGAATGGGCTTTCTCGGGGCCTCCAGTACATTTGTGGGGAGCACGTGGCCACCCTGTCCTCCTCGCCCCACACTGCACTGGTGGAGGTCAGCATGGAGTGCTGCACCCTGGGCATCTTCGAGCAGTGGGTGGTCTTCGACTTCGGCAAGCGGCCCGTCCTCATGCAGAAGATCAAGGTGAAGGTGGGCCGGCAGGAGACACCCCTGCACATCCCCAGCACCAGGGAGAGCACCCGCCCCGTCAACTTTGTGCGGTGGAATCGGGGTAACCGGATCATCGTTCCCAGCGTGCCAAAGACTGGTGAAGATGTGGATCTGCTGGCCAAGTACAAACCTCCTGCTCTGGCACTGGATTACCAAAGCGAGAGTAGTGCAGTCGTTCCCATCACCCGGCTCAACTATCGGGAGAGAATGCACAGCTTCCTCTTCCGTGAGGAAGAAGCTGAGCAGGCTCTGATTTCCAAGTAAGTGCCAGGCGTGAACCCTTTTGGGGTTCCCCCTCACTGGGCACCACAAGCCTGTTGCTAACCCTTGGGACCGTGCTGCTCCTGGGGTCTTCTGTCCATTCTGGGTTGGGTCTTGTGGTGCCTTCCCAGAAAATTGGAAACTTGCCTGGAAGGATGGCTTGCTGGGTCTCATCCTGTGGCTGTGGATTAGCTAGAGCGTGGTTTCTGTCTGTATGTGCTTGGGGGGGCTGGCAGACCCTCTCTGGGTATTGGTGGCAATCCCCTCTCCGCGGGGGAGGGCTCAGGAACTGACACATCCTTTCTCTGCTCTTCATTCGGGTGTTTCCTCCTTTCAGACTCAACCTGCGTGTGCTCATCTCGCTGACCCCCATGCTGCAGAGCTTCTCCATGGGGGTGAAGTTTGCTCTCTCTGGGGAGCTGTTTGCTGAAGTGCCTACCCCTTACAACCTCTCGCCGGACACGGATGAGGGATACCTGCTGAGCAGGTCTGTGCCCACCGCCTTCCTGGCGCTTGACCCACCTGTGGACAATCGGGTTTATGAAGTTTTTGTGGAGCATAAAGCCACCACGGAGAAGACCCTCTGGCTACAGATACCAAGGAGGTGCTGCTCGGAGCTGAACTTCAAGGCAAACACCTCCCACAAGGTGGAGATCCAGTTCCAAATCGACCAGCTGCTGTTCCGGCAGTGGCACCAGGCTGTGGACTGCCTGTTGGATGAGAAGCTGGTCCTGCCAGATGTTGCCAGTTGCTCCATCCCATATTCTCCTGGGTCCCCACAGAAAGGAAATAGCAAGCAGAAACAAGCCATCTCCTTCATCACGGGCCAGCGGACCACCAAGCGGCAGGTCCCACCTCTGCTCATCTATGGGCCTTTTGGCACAGGGAAGACGTTCACCTTGGCCATGGCCACCTTGGAGATCCTCAAGCAGCCCAACACACGGGTGCTGATCTGCACTCACACGAACAGGTTAGCAGGGAAGAGGCAACAAGAACTGTGGGCAAGCTGGTGCATTGCTTGCTGAGGGGATGAAGGGGAGCCAAGGTGTATGAGCCAGAGCTGAGCTGCCCTTTTCTCAGTGTGCACTTCAATTGCTTGTTTAAATAAATTAGTTTTTATTGAATTTGTCTTAAACTGCTCTAGTTCCTGCTAGGAAAAAGCCTGTCATGGGTGGAAGTCTTTGTGGAAGAGGCAATGCAGAATCATAGAATCCCTGAATGACGTGGGTTGGAAAGGACATTACAGCTTGTTCCAAACCCTTCTTCTAGACAAGGTTGCTCCAAGCCCTGTCCAGTGTGGCCTTGAACACTTAACATATTCCTGCCCCATTAGAAAATGGGAATGGGGCTGGAGAGACAGTTTTTTCCAGCCTTTACTGCGTGCTGCAAGACATAGACAGCTGCTGCCCGACCATACTGGGATAATATTGTGCTCTAGTTGCCCTTGAAGACTGTTGGGCTCTGTGCACATGCCAATCTATTGACTTTTCCAGGGAGAGTTTGGGGAAGAGAAAACGCAGATCTGGTCTGAATGCCATTGGACCTGCCTTCAGAGAAACCAGGCCAAGACTGTTAAAATTAGAGCAGTTATGCTGAAAAGAGTGTCCACATCCAATCCTGCAGGCTGTTACTGCCTCAGTTTTTAATGCATAATAGATGGTGACTGCTAATCCTAGCCTGTTCCAGGCTGTTTGCTTGCACGGAAGCTTCTCTTGCAGGTCTTGTCTCACCTGGGGATGGGGGTGCTTTGCCGTCAGAGGAGAGCTCCTTCTCACTTGGCCCCGGACAGCATCAGGGCCACAGGTTTTATTGGGCACATCACATTTTTCCATAAGAGTGTCAAGAGATGTCCTAGTCTCAAGTACCAATTCCTGTTTTAAACCATACTCTGGAAAGAGTCTGGGAATTGGTGGCTGCGTAGACACCGGTTCCTTTGTGATGTGTGTTGGGGAATGATGAGAGAGAACTTTGTACCACAGAATTTAGGAATAGCACCAACAATTCCTTGATGCTTTTCTATTTTTTCCCCTCCAGCGCTGCTGACATTTACATCCGGGAGTATTTTCACAACTACGTGACCATGGGGCATCCATGGGCTGTTCCCCTGCGGATCATCTCCACCGACCGGTCCGTCAACATGATGGACCCCATCACCCAGATGTACTGCTGCCTCTCACCGGACCAGCGCTCGTTCCGCCACCCCACGCGGGCCGAGATCGACAAGCACCACATCATTATCACCACCTCCATGCTATCCAAGAACCTGAGGGTCCCCCCAGGCTACTTCACCCACATCATGATCGACGAGGCCGCGCAGATGCTGGAGTGCGAAGCTTTGGTTCCACTCTCCTATGCCACTTTTGAGACCCGCATTGTCCTGGCTGGGGACCACATGCAGATAACCCCAAAGCTGTTCTCTGTTGGGAGTGGGCAATCTGCTGATCACACCCTCTTGAACCGGCTCTTTCAGTTCTACCAGAGGGAGAGGCATGAGGTGGCCAAGAAGAGCAGGATCATCTTCAATGAGAATTATCGTTCCACTGCCGGCATCATCGAGTTTGTCTCCAAGCACTTCTACATCGGCAATGGCAACGCTATCCAAGCCAGTGGGAACATCCCACCCCATCCCGAAATTTATCCCCTCGTGTTCTGCCACGTGTCTGGCGTGGCTGAAAGGGATATCTCCATGATTTCTTGGCAAAATGTCTCTGAGATAATACAAGTGATTGAGAAAGTGAAGGAGATCTATCAGAGGTGGCCAGATGAGTGGGGTGTCCGGGATCTGAAGAAGATCTGTGTGGTCTCCCATGGGATGCAGGTGCGTAGGGGAATCCTGCATTCCACCTGAGGGGGCTATGCCTGCACTGCTGACTAAACACTCCCTAAGGAAGACCTCTTAATCTATTTATGATTATTTGTGCAATTAAAAATAGGAAATCTGGGGTCTCACGTGCCCTCAGTGTTTTTTTTGAGGCAGTCTCCATTTAGGTAGCATGTCCTGGGTGGTTGGAGCAGAGATGGTGGAATGGCTTAGTTAAACACTTCTATCAGCATCTTCTAGGCAGGTTAATGACAGGGCACTGGGAGCTCTGGCTGAAGTCAGCCCGGATGTGTGGCTGCTGTCAAGTAATTTGGGCAACCTGCAGCTGGGCAGGATGAGGGACCCTGGTGTTTGGTGGGGGGTGTTTCTGAGCTGAGTTCAGTTGTGCTTCTTTCTTACCAGGTTTCTGCAACAAGACAGGAGCTGAGGAAAAAGCAGCTACAAGATGTGGTGGTGGAAAACTACGAAAATTTGCCAGGTTTGTGTCTTGTGCCACAGTCCCTCATGCCTGGCTGCATTTTGGGATCTTTTGTGCGAGAGTCATACACAGCTTTTGCAGTCATGCTGGTGGACAAGAGGGTCCATAGCAACTACAGCCACTGCGTAACAGACAGGGGGAAGAGACACTGGGGTGTTAACAGAGGAGTTTCCAACATCTTTACATTTTCCTTCTTTTTAAAATGCAAAATATTGGCTGTTATTGTGGAAAAATACCTCTCTGGGAGGTGCTGCCAGGCAGAGCTCCCCTACCCTCTCCGTGTCTCTGCCACCACCGCAGTCCATGTAACACCAAGTAGGAGGGAGTGCCTGGAAGTCCTTTGGCTGATTTCCATCCCCTTCTGGTTGGTAGTTCTTTGATTTTGTCTTTTCCTGAGTGAATAAGATTTCACACTGAATTAAATCTGCACCCATCAACTCATTTCAAATACATGGCTGTTGCTTTGTAGGAGGGTAAAAACCCTGTAAGTGCCATCCCAGAGACTTGAGTATGTGTGAATCATGTGAAGCCCTAAGTACCAGCGAGGGAGGCAGTGACCGAAGGGAATTGAAACCAGGATGGCCTGTGGGTACCAATCACAGAACAGCTCACTAGAGGAGGAGTCTCCTGCTCTGGATCACAAGAGAGGGATAAGGCTGGTTTTGTCCTCAAGGACTTAGTTTATGACTCATCCGTGTTTTCATTATCTTTTTTTTTTATTGCGCAGCTGGGACTCCTCGTGGTGAGAATAACTGACCCCAGGGGGAGTTTGTGATCTCCACACCCTTTCTTTGCAGCCTCTTCCCAGCTCTGACATCACTAGGATGCCTCTTGTTGGTTGTTATTTGTTGTGTGATCAGCAGAGCTCTTCCTGAGGGGGAGAGGGGTCCTTGCAAATGATCACTGCTCTTGTTCCTGCAAGACCCTCAGTTCCTCAGGGAATTTGGGATTCACAGCAAACTCTACCCGTGTTTGCAAGGAGGGGCTGCTGGTGGCACTGGGCACGCTGGGCTACTCCATGGGTGCTCATGGCTGCACTGCTCCAGTGCTCTGCCTTTATCCCATCTCCACACTGTCCTTCCCTCCCTGGTGTGTGGGTGGTGGTGCCTTGGGATGTCCATCCTGGTTCACACACAGAGGATCTCACAATCCCCAAGAGCTGCTTTATTCACATCAGGTGACTCCCATGTTTCAGCCAAGCGAGGTTACATCAGTCCATGGCCATGTAACACAGTGGCAGCCAGGCAGGGTCCTCCCTGTTGGGTTCTTGTGAGTGACTTCTCCCTTGTCCCCTCTGGTGCAGGGCGTGAGTTTCGGGTCATCATCATCAGCACGGTCCACACCAGCAAGAGCCTGCGCGTTTCAGCCTCCCACCACCTCGAGTTCTTCAACGAGGCCAGAGTGCTCAACACCATCATGACCCGGGCTCAGTCACTGGTGGTTGCAGTGGGGGACGCCGTGGCCTTGTGCTCCCATGGCCAGTGCAGCAAAGTGTGGAAACGGTTCATCCAGCAGTGCATCGACAAGGGGAGCATCTTCCCAGAGAACCTGACAATGGCTCAGATCAAACAGGCTGCATGTGACAAGGACAGCTGGAGCAGGAGCCCAGAGGGTAACGAGGAGGACAGCGACACAGATTCCTCAAGCTCTGAGGGCGAGAGCATGAATGCTGATGATCCCATCCTCCAGGAGCTCTTAGATGAGAGCAAGAACGTGCTGGTGACAGTATCTGAGGAAGGGCTGCTGAATGTGAAGTCCGAGGCTTCAAACCAGTGGAAAGACAAGTGGGAGTATGTCAACTTCTCTTCTCAGATGATGCAGCAGTACCTGCACATGCACCCCAAAATGTACAAGAGGTGTGAGCTGATCAAAGAGGGGTTCGACAGAGCTTCTGCCTTCACCCTCAATGACTCCCCTGCCATGAACATCCAGATCAAAGGCAGAGTTAACTGCGGGACAGCCTTCACTGGGGACGAGGTGCTGGTGGAAATCCTGCAGAACAGCACAGGCGACAGCAGCAGCCACCGCCCACAGGGGAGGGTGGTGGGCATCCTGAAGCGTGGTGAGAGAGAACGGACCTTCATCTGCATGATGGACGAGTTTGATCCCCGTGTGATGATACCCATTGATCCCACTGTCACCAAAATATTCGTCCCAGGGTTGAAGGAGAAACCCAATGTCATTCCCATCCGCAGGTTTGTCAATGGAAAGTACAGAGTGGTCAGCTGTGAGAAGATCAACCAGGAGACAAGGAGGTGCCAGTTCTTCTGTGTCCAGGTCATCTCCTGGCGGGAAGGGTTTTATTACCCTTTGGGGATAATAACAGAGATCCTACAGGCAGCACTGACTTTGGAAGAAGGCTTAAAGATCCTTGCCTTGGAGTATGGTTTGGAGAACAAATACCCAGCTGCTGTCACCCGAGAGGCAGCCAAGTACACCTCCAACAACAACATAAACCTCACCAAGGAAACTCTGAAGGACTGTCGGAGTTATATGACCTTCACTATTGACCCCCAAGGTGCCAGGGATTTGGATGATGCTATCAGCGTTAGGGATCTGGGGCGTCACTATGAGATTGGGATCCACATTGCAGATGTGGCTGCCATCATTCCCAAAGGCAGTGCCTTGGACCTGGAAGCAAAGAAGCGGGGTGTCACCTACTATGCTCCCAAGCAGGAGCCTCTGTGCATGTTCCCACCCAAAATCAGCCAAGACGTCTGCAGCCTCCTGCCGCAGAAAGATCGACGGGTGATCTCCTTGTTGGTCACCATAGAAAAGGAGACTGATCAGATGTTAAAGGGAGTCTTCACCATCTCCGTGATCCGCTCGGACAGGCAGCTGTCCTATGAGGAGGCAGAGCTCTGCATTAAGAACTGCTACAGGGGAGCAGCAAAGGCCCTTCGTTTTGATACCCTGGAGGACTGCATAGCTGTGGCTTATCACTTCTCCAGGATCCATCGGAAGTTTCGGCTGCAGGAGGACTGTTTCTATGACCGGCTGGATGAGGAAAGTTCCCCAGGTAACAGAGGGTCCCATCAGATGATAGAGGAGTTAATGATCATGTTCAATAGTTTCGTGGCCGAGTTCCTCACCAACCAGGAGGTGACCAGAAATGTCACTCCTCTCCGGTGTCAGTGTGAGCCAAGTCTTACACAGCTGTCACTCATGAAAAACAAGTACAGCCACATCATTCCTTTGTCCATCCATCTCTTGCATCATCTGGGAGAAATGCCTCCTGGACAAGACTCCCCTAAAAATGTGGAGTTCAGTCTTCTGGGCCCCATCTGGAAGCACCTGCAGCTAGCTGCTAATGCCCATGACTTCCAAAAGATGCTTGACCTCGTTGTCACTGATGACATCCACCCAAAGCTGGCCCCCGTGACCCTGGACTTCAGGAGAATGCTCAGCCGCTCCTACTTCTGTCGCTCCAACTCCACTGTCCAGTCAAAGGCAGGCCACTACTCCCTGCATGTAGACTCCTACACCTGGGCCTCCTCTCCCATCCGCCGGTACATGGATGTCGTGGTCCAGCGGCACCTTCATTCCGTGCTCCGCAAGAAGCCCCTCATCTATTCTGTGGATGACATCGAGTTTCTCTGTCATGACTTCAACAGGAAGAATACCCAGGCCATGACATATGAGAAGAGAGCCCACTCCCTGCAGATGGCCAGCCAGCTGAAGGACCAAGTCCTGCAGAAGATTGCTTTTGTGGTGGATATTGAACAGATGAGCAGGTTTTTTAAAGCCCTGTTTCCCCTGAACAATGAGAGTCTTCCGGATCCGCAGAGAATTAGCTACAGGTCCCTTCAGCTGATAGAGCAGCCTGTGTTCATCCAGCAGCGGAACAGCATCAGGCTGACCTGGAAGAGAAGGATGTACTCTGCAGAGACAAAGGAGCAGAGCCTGCGGGAAGGACCCCTCTGCGACCAGAGTGTCACCCTGTTCCGCACCCAGACGTGGCAAGACGTGCTCACGGCCATCAGGAACGAGGAGTTTGACAGGGCTGCGTCCCTGCTGCGGCAGAGCAAGGAGCTGTACCAGCGGCACATAGGCTGGGTGCGGAAGAGCTCCTGCTCCCACTACATGGAGCTGTCCCTAGAGCTGAGCGCCGGTGACGCGCTGCGGTTCCAGCTCACCACTGACGTCAGCCAGGGCTTCCTGGTGCCCTTCGTGCAGCTGTGGTGTGTGACAGAGGGGTTTGAGGTCTGCCTGCAGCACACGGAGAAGCCAATCGACTGCTTCTCGGCCTACGCCACGCTGCAGTCCAAGGACAGGTACAAGAGCACGACCGAGTACAACAAGGTGTGGATGCCCATGAGTGCCATGGAGTCTGCAGTGTGTGCCGTGGCTGAGAACGACTCGATTGTCCTCTGTGATATTAAAATAAAGTGGGCAAAGCAAAGGACAAGCAAAGGACAGCTGCAAGGGAGCTTTGTGCTGAACAAGAAGTGGTTGGAGGAGTGCTCCATTGAAGTGGACTTCTTCCACTGTTACCTGTGCATTCGTTTAGGTGGGCTGAAGCTTCCCAAGAGCCTCCAGAGTGATGAGGAATGCCTTAGCCATGGCCTCCAGAACCTGTCTTTGCATGACAATGGCGAACCAGAGAACAAACTTGTGGTTGATCCCGATACCTACACCTGGGTGGCTCACGGAGTCACGGAGGAGTTCAACGATGACGAGAAGTCAGACAGGTCTGGTCAGCAGACTATGAACTTTTACATCCACTATATGTCTATGGAGAACATCCCTGTAGAGATCTCACAGGAGTCTGCCAGGTTCACGGTGGAGCTCATTCCAAAGATGCTGCCAGACATGTAAGTGGGCTCAGCAGTGTGCTCTCATTAACCTGGCTTCCCACAGGACCCTTCTGCTGCACCCCCAAGGGCCTTCCTCACTGCTGTGGCTGGTCCTCTGAAAAACCTGCCCTTACCCTTACTCTGACTGCCATACTGTTGGGCTGTGGGTCTTTGGGGGGTGTGGCAGCACTCCTCAGGTCTGTTCTCCAGAGGGTCTCATGCTCTTCTGATTGTCCCCGAGAATGGGAAGGTGGGAGAAAGTGCTGAAATTTCCCTGAGCACCCACTTCTTATGTTACTGGCTTGCTGCAATATGTGTTATAAAAGGTCAAGTGAAGCCCTGGAGTGGGGTTTGCTTAGCAGAAGAGCTCCCTGATTTCCAAATCATTCTCCTTTGTTGTGCTGCAAAGCAAGTTCTGCTCTTTTTAAAATCAGAGCTGTTGTCTAGTTTGCCCTTCCTTGTACACAGCACAGGCTGCCATGCACCCCCAGTACTGTAGCATTCTCAGGGCAGAATGTGCTTCCTTTTGCATCATGAATTTTAGGAAAAATTGGAAGCTAATCCAGTAAAAGGGGGTGGGCTGTAATAAAACAGAGTTAGGGCGGGAGTTGTGCTCCTTGCTCTTAACATCTTTGCAGGCTCAGCTGTTCAATCAGTTGAGAAATGGTCCCAGATCCAGAGGAGCAAAATAAGTTTAAGTTATTTTTGTGGAAGGAGTTAATGCAACAACAAAGTAGAGAGAAAGAATAAGTAAGGCAGTCGTGCAAAGCTGTATTACAACTTTTGCTGTTTTATGCTAAATTCCATTCATTCTTATTTTTCCCTGTCAGACGCAAAGAAAAAGCACTTTGGAGGCTCAAATATGCCTCTGAGCTTGCTAAAAGCATCGCCCTTGGCCACGAACCTCCTCAAAAAGGTAGGTGCAAATATTAATCTTTCTTACCTTGTGGCTACTTGCTTCTGGCCAGGCAGGTGCCCTGGCAGTTTCTCTGGGCCCTTGCCATAGGGGTGATGCTCCCACACCAGGAGGTTCCCCTGACAAGGGGATCAGAGGAGCTGCTGTGTAATTTGGGATGCCCTGCTGATGGCTGGCATGGCTGAGATTGTCATCCCCAGGATTCACAGAGAGAGTTCATGGGCAGAGTATCTTGGCAAGGGACAAGGATTACTTCTAGGTGGTCTTGTAATGGACCACCATCACTAGGTACCTGCTGCACCTTCTTGCTGAATTTCTTCTGTGCTGCCCTCAGTAACCTTCTTTACATTTGTTTTCTTTGGCTCTTTGCTGTAACAGTGACAAAATCCAGATTCCTGCAGCAAAAATCCTTTGATATCCCCGGCAGCAACTGGAAACTTAACACAAGTCAGACCCAGGCTGTTCTGGATGCTTTGAGAAAACCCTTCACGCTCATCCAAGGCCCACCAGGTAAGGGGGGACAGCAGAACACACCTCTGTGGTATGAATGGCAGGTGAGAGCTGATCTGCTGCTTTCCATAGGACCCTCACTGAGCCAGGAGAAGGGAACGTGGGTTGGCATCACCCACAGCTGTGCAAGGCAGTCCCCTCCGCTCTTGATTTTATTTCATGGCTGATCATCTGGATGCTGATCCAGAGCATGAGTGTTGTGGTTAAAATGTTCTCAGCATGCTTCTGTTTTTTTCTAGGCACAGGGAAGACGGTTGTTGGAACTCACATTGTCTACTGGTTCCATAAACTGAATGAGGAGAGTGTTGAGAAGGACAAAACACCATGCTTGGAAGAGGAAAAGCATGACAGGAGAAAGTGCATCTTGTACTGTGGCCCATCCAACAAGTCTGTTGATGTTGTTGCTGGTAACTACCATCTTTTATGCCCCTGAAGTGGCTTGTATTGGTGGGAGGGAGAACACGTGGTGTGGAGGAGCAGAAAGTGGGGCTGGTCCTTACAGAGAACCCTGCACTGCAGGGAGAGGACCAGTGGAGATGGGATGATGAGTGAGGGGCAGGGAGGGACAGGCCTGAGCATCACCAGTGCCTAGTGCTGTCTGACCAGACCTGCCCTCCTTCTCCAGAGATGCTGATGAAGACGAAGAACCTGAAACCGCTGAGGGTTTATGGGGAGGCCATTGAGGCGATGGAATTCCCGTACCCAGGGAGCAACCGGAACATAAGCCGTAAATCCCTACGGGATGCAAAGCCAAAACGTGAGCTCAGGTAGGATGGCATGTCCTGCAGGCTCCTAGGGTGCTGGGGAGAGGTGGCTTCTGCATCAGTAATGCTGAATAAGCCAGAGCAAATACAGTTTCACTCCACCACTGCGAGCAACACTATTAACCTGCTTTATAAATAATTTGTAATTAATTTTTTTCAAGTGAACGTGTACAGTCTAATGTAGCACCTAGTCAGGAAATCCAGGTTGTTGAAAAGTCCCTAGATGTTTTCATCTCCTTTTGAAACAGCTCTGAATGTCTCTGACTTCATTCCTGCTTGCAGCTGCTAAAGAGAAGTGGTTGTATTTTATGTCCTTGAGGTTGAATTTTGGGTCTACAAAGATAGGAAAGTTTCGCTGTGAGTTTTTTAGCTAATGGGGTTTCTCCACATAGGCAGGTGGTGTGGTCTGCTTCACTGTAGAGGAAATCACTCAGGTCTCAGTGTTGAGGGAAAATATTTATATATTGACTCTTTATTCAGCAAAATAATCCTGCATCATCGCATCCGGCGGGCACCCAGCAAATTCTGGCAGGAGATCTGTCGCTTTGACACTCGGGTGAGGAACGGAGAGGAGATCACAGAAGAAGAAACAAAGGAGTGAGTAGGAAGAGACCCTGGTGAGAGATGGCTGACTTTGGTTGTGTGCCACCTCTGAAGTACAGATTAATAAACTGTGTGTTCAGAATAATGATAAAAAGTGATGAGCTTGAGGTTAGTGGTACAGCACAGAGCCTCAGAATCACTTCTGCACTGGTGCTGTTGTCCGCCTGAACCAAAATTCCTATTATACCTGTGTGAACCTTGAATCCTTCACCCGGACCCCCTGCCCTGTTGAGTTCAGGACAAAGCACATTTCCTACAGTGTCCATCCAAAGCCCTTTCCTGGGAACACCAGCTCATCCTGGGGAGGGAGGTGAAGCCATAATCATTTGGGAAAGCACAGCCTCTGCCTGGTTCCTGCATGAGGAATCCGGAGGTGTTTCCCTTATGCGTAACGTGGTATTTTCTGCATTGACTCTAGGTACAAAGGTTGGCTGTCACAAGGTCGCGCGTATCAGCTGGCGTGTCACGATGTCATCCTGTGCACCTGCTCTGTGGCATCTGCCAGCATCCTGGAGCAGCAGCTTGATGTCAGGCAGATAATCATCGATGAGTGTGCCATGTCCACAGAGCCTGAGACCCTTATCCCCTTAGTGTGCCACCACCGTGCTGAGAAGGTATGTCCCTGCCAAAGACGTGTCCCTGGGACAGCTGCTCAGGGCTCTCAAACATCTTCCATCGTTTACCATGCTGCTCTTCCAAGAGCTGTTAGGGTTTTAAGGTTTGTGTTTCTTTATGAGGTGGATATCACTGCCACCGAAAAAGTGTTCTGGCCCAGGTACAAAGTATTAACATGATAAAAAGCATAGACACAGTGGGGGTTGTTCAACCTAGAGAAGAGAAGGGTCCAGGGAGACCTCAGAGCCCCTTCCAGTGCCTAAAGGGGCTCCAAGAGAGCTGGAGAGGGACTTTGGACAAGGGCATGGAGTGACAGGACAAGGAAGAATGGCTTCACAATGACAGAGGGCAGGATTAGATTGGATATTAGGAAAAAATTCTTCCCTGTGAGGGTGGGGAGGCCCTGGCACAGGTTTCCCAGAGAAGCCATGGCTGTCCCATACTTGGAAATGCTCAAGACCGGGTTGGATGGGACTTGGGCCAACCTGATCTAGTGGAAGGTGTCCCTGCCCATGGCATGGGGTTGGAACGAGATGAGCTTTAAGAATCCTTCCAGCCCAAACCATTCTGTGATTCTAGAATTCTGTGGCTCTTTGTTTTCCTCCCATCAGATGGAAGCATTATCTAGGACAGAATCTTTATACCATGTCCAATGTGGTCTTTGGCTGAGGTTTCTGTAAGTGTAACATAAATAAGTAGCACCAAATGTCCGTGTACAAACAGCCTTTCAAAGAGCTGATGGCTTTTGCCACTGCCACCACCTTGCAGCTGAGGTGTCTGCTCTTCCTTCCAGGTTGTTTTGCTGGGGGATCACAAACAGCTGCGGCCGGTGGTTAACAACGATGTCTGCAAGAGTCTTGGCATGGAGACATCTCTCTTTGAGCGCTACCAGGGACAGGCGTGGATGCTGGACACGCAGTACCGCATGGTGAGGCCCTCCAGTGGATTGTCTTCTCTCCATCACACAAAATGCTGCTAGGGCTTACCTTGAACATCAGATATTCTCCATTAGTGCTTCCCCTTCCTAGACACAGGATTATATAGGAATATACCAGTGCCAGCTCCAGCAGAATGGTGGTGTGGGTGAAGCCTGCCCAGAAAGATGCTGCAGGCTGAGAAGTTCCTTGGGTTTTATTCACCCTCATTTCCCCCTTTTTCTCTGCCAGCACAAGAGCATTTGCGAGTTCCCATCCCAGGAGTTCTATGAAAGGCGGCTGAGAACATGGCCTCAGCTTCCTGAGAAACCCAGCGCGCTCCACCACAAAGATAACAACTGCTGCCCCATCATCTTCGGGCACATAGAAGGGAAGGAGCACTCCCTCATGATTGCTACTGAGGAAGGAAATGAGAACTCCAAAGCTAACCTGGAGGAAGTGGCACAGGCGGTGAGCAGGGTCCTGGGGAATTGCTGGGGATGCAAAGGGAGGGTGTTGTGCTGGAATTGTGGAAGGATGATAAAGATACAAAGATCAAGTGTCTGCCTGGTGCCTCCCGGCTCTGGAGCACACCAGGAGGCCCCTTGGCAGAGGCAGGTGTAGGGCAGTGTGACCTCTAGGCAGGAGCCACTGCTGCCCTGGGGAGGGATGCTGGGGGGCTCTGCCCTCCGCCCCCGCTGCCAGGTGAGCAGGACGCTGGTCCCTCCAGGTGAGGATAGCCAAGCAGCTGACACTAGATGGCACCATCCGGCCGGAGAGCATCGCCATCCTGAGCCCCTACAGCGCCCAGGTGTCCGAGATCAACAAGAGCCTACAGAGGGAGGGCATCCGCGGAGTGACCGTCTGCACCATCATGAAGAGTCAAGGTGAGGGGACAGGAGGGGGAGTGTTGGGTCTGTCCCCTCCTGCCTTCCTGAGGAGCTGCTCACAGATACAGTCTTTGAGCAAACCCTACCCCAGGGTCATTTCAGCCACGGAAGACCAGATTTCTGGGTGATTTGTGATTATAATAAATCCTTTGGAAGCCTCTGGAGTGCTTGGGCAGGGTGAGGCTGCTGAAGGCAGGAAGGTGGAGGATCTCTAGTGGAAGATTTCTAGTGAAAGGTTCACTGCCCATGTCAGGGATGTTGGAACACAGAATGTCCCTTCCAAACAAAACCATTCTGTGATTCTGTGATTCTGTGGTTCTGTGATTCTGTGATTCTGTATCTGAGAAGGGTGTTAGAGAACTGCCACAAGATGTTCATTCTCTTTGGAAAGCAACAACCACGAGTCCAAAGGCCTCCAAAGCTGGAGAAACCCAGATGGTGGCAGTAGAGAAATGAGTGTCCTGTGAGGTGGAGAAATGGCCAGATGCTTCCTTCTAAAAAACTCAGGTTTGCTTCCACTTTCTAGGAAGTGAATGGAGATATGTGATTCTGTCAACTGTACGCTCCTGCCCCCGGTCTGAGATCGATAGGAAGCCCACAAAGAGCTGGCAGAAGAAATACCTGGGGTTTGTTACCAACCCAAACCAGGTCAATGTTGGCATCACACGAGCTCAGGAAGGACTCTGCATCATAGGTTGGTATCACTGGACCATGCACAGGCCTGCAGGGGAAAGGGATGCTTGGATAAAGGGGTGGTGGTCCAAACTAGTACAACCAGTAGTCTTGCTTTATTCTTCTGCCCTTTAGTCTGGGGGTTTGAAATTGGGCAATCTGGGCAAAGCAGGGCTCATTCAGAGCTTGAATACAGCAAGTATAGTTAGTTTTTCTCACCCTTTGTTTTGGACCGTGTTGTTTCTGTTGCTTTCATGCTAGAGCTCTCTCCTAAGAAAAATCTGGCTGCTCATTTTGCTCCTAATCATGCAGGTGTAGGCTGTGGTGTGTAGGGAAGCTGCTCACAGATATGACAGCATGGAAAAGGGAGCTGGAATTTCACAGATACATCCCTGCAAGTGACCCAGCCCCCTTAGCTAGAGGTGATAGACAAAAATGGTATCAGCCAAGCCTCTTCTGACCACTAACCTGCTGTTCCCATCCCTGTGCCCACAGGGAACCGGTACCTCCTAGAGTGCAACCCTTTGTGGGGGAGACTGATCCAACATTACCACAAGCACAACTGCTGCACTGCAGCCCAGGAGATTCGTGTCAGGAGGACCCCAGCCCTCTGCCGGTGAGGACGGGCCCTCTCTGCCTGAACAGCGTTATGTGTGCCTTGGGAAGGACCAAATCTTTCCATTATTCAATGAACTACGGAGCCAAATGCAGCGGGGGATCTGGGAGCTTCCCGCACCGTGACAACTCAGCTTCAGTGTCTGCTTCAGCATCTTGGGGTGTTCTTAATCAGTGCAACCTTGGGCAGGAACTTTCAATTCTAGCAAACCAAAAAGCATTGGAGATGGATGATGGGCATGTGAATTTACTGGTGATGATACTATTTTTGTAACTGAAAGTTGCTCAGCAGAACCCTCATCCTACCTGCCACTGCAGCTGCAGTTTGGGGGGACCAAATATTTACTCCAGCTGTCAGGGTTGCACTTTGGGGATCAAATGCTCAGTCCATTCATCGGGGTGGAACGACTGCACGCAGCAGAGCAGCACAGCAAGCTGCTGTTTGCCATGGAGGACCAAAGCTTTTGAGTACTGCCTCTCATTTTAAATCCAAGGACAGGGGATTTTTAAGACTTCTCTTTTTTTTTTTTTTTAAGTGAAGGAGGAAAGCAATGAGAGATGCATGCACCACTCTTTGTCTAGCCAAAATGATGTTCTCTGAGCGTGTAAATATCGCAGCACCAAGACCAAGTTTGTAAATAGATTTATGTGTTCTTTGTATGAAGGAGGTTGTCCTCACCAGCATAAAGGCAATGAAAAGTGGGGACCACTCCTACCAGGAAATGTTGGGATTTGTCAGCCCATTTTAAACTGTTCAGATTTTTATTTGAAATCTCCTGATGAGCCCCTCCCCCTTTCCTATCCCACATTTTTTTAAAGCTGCTTTTAATTTATTAACTTTTAACTCTGTGAATTTGTTTCACAGCCTTATGGCCTGAGTTTTTAAGAGCAGTGAAGGAGGTTTGATAAGTGCACCACGGCATGTATGTGTGTAATGTATTTTTATATTTCCTGTAGCCAAACTGCTGTGAGCTGGAAGCTGTGGTTCACCAGAGAAGCTGCTTTCACCCAGTGACATTTGGCTGGTAGAGATGTATTGTGGTGAATGGTGCCCTCTGAGAATCATGGAGCTGCTTTTGGAAGCATGACAGTTTTGAGGGAGGGTGTCTTTTATCTCATTTCAATTCTGAATGTATGAAGTGCCTGCCTCAGCTCTCCCCAAAACACATGCTTGGCTGTCCTTAGGTGTTCATGTGGGACGGAGCTGAGCTGCAATCATGGCATTGTACCAAGTCTGTACTGTGCTGGGACACAAGTTTTCCTTGTGGTGTGAATCCCTGTGATGTCACAGCACTATAGCAGGAGGAATTTTGTCCTGTTTGCAACTGAACTCCAGCATGGCTCTTTCCCATGTGGAGGAATGGCAATAGGAAAGCACTGTGTCTGGAAAAGTCTCCATTTAACTCTTGTGTTTCTTCTCATTACTCTGTTAGACTTGACTTCAGAACCTATGGAGAAGTTCTGTTGTTCTCTTCCTAGTTTTAAACTACCTTCCTGCAGTCTGCCTTTGGGGGGTTTGAGGCGTATGCCAAAGACCACCCAGGCTTGCTCTTGTCCTACTGAAGTATAATAGTGGGCATATGGCTGGCAATTCCATGAAGGATAAAAACCCATAGGAAGTACCTCCTGCAGGTTCTAAAGATGCTTGATAAAAGCTGGTAAGGTTTGAAATTCATTTTTCCTCTTTGAAGTCATCCTGGGTGGGATCTTAAAAGATTCTGTGCCAGCCTGATAAGCAAATATTACTGCAATTCGAAAATAATGTCTGGGGATCATTCTGTCGACTACTGAAATGCAATCATCTAGCTCTGAGATGTTATGGAGAATATGAGAAAATAGTGGAATTGTTGGAATAACTACTTCAGCATGGTGCCAGCTTCAGTTTAACAAAACCACCTTGGTTCCTTTAGAACCAGTGGGTCTCATTTTCATGTTCTCCTATGTAGGAACCCAGAGTGCAGAGAATATTTCTCTGCCTCTTTTGAAGGGTTTTTACCCCCCTGAATAACACTGTTTTGACCTTTGTCCATGGAAAAACCTACCAACCCTCAGACAAGAACTAGAAAAAACAATGGTGCGAATTAGGTGATAGACTGCTATGTAAGATTGTCACAGGGTGGAAAATGTAGAGGTTTTTGGCTTCTCTCTGTAGTAAATAGATAAGAGCAAAAAACATCAAAATGGAGAATTGTTGTTGTTCTCCAAACCTTCTTCTTCTACTACTATTCCATATTCTGCAGTAAAAGTAATTTGGGATGATTGGACAAAAATTTCTGCAGTTCCTGGCTGTTGCTGAATAATTGGTAGGAAAGTGAAAATAATACACGTTTTTAGTAACCATTGGTTAAATTATCTTTAAAAGGCTGTGTAAATCTTGATAATTAGGCTTTCTCCTGCATTCTCTGCTCTGTGCTATGCCGGGGTCACGCTAGTGACTCTGTTTCTCTAAGACTTAATAAACAACTATCTAGCAGCAGAAGAGGCTGAAAGTCTCCGTTTGTCTCTCAAACTAACTCCTGGCAAGGACTTTAAAAACCCTCTCCCATCAGGAGAGGTTTGATTTACGCCACAGGCAGTGGCACTCCTGTAAGTGAAGAGTTTCTCCCCTGGGTTTTGTGCTGTTTATTTCATACATGTAACACAAACAAGGAGACTCACCCCAAGTGTAGTGGCTTAGTCAGTGCTCTTGGAAGGGGTTTGGCCAAGAGAGTCCTCATAAAGCAACTCCCTTTGTCCTCATTGGGAAAAGACTGTTTATTTCTACTCCATGGAGGTAGATTGAAATGCTTTGCTTGGTCACCTCTGTGTTGCAAGACAATATATGTGGATTTTTTTTTTTCCTCTGAGGAAGTATTTTGTAACTGGTGATTAGGAAATGCACCCAAGCAGCAGTTACAGCCAGGCTGGGCCCTTGGGCATCTGGCAGTGTGAGCAGGTTCCTGGAGGGCTGGTCATGCAATAGTCAGGGATAGCAGAAAGTGCAATTAAACTTTTTATAGATGGTAGTGACAGGTGAGTATCATGTTCATGTCTTTATGTTCATGCAGAGAATCATAGAAATCAATAGAGGAAAAAAAAAGTTCAAATTAGCCTGGTTTCATTTGCATGCAGAGTTTTGAATTTACTTTTGAAAGAATCTTATGTTCAAGCAATATTCTTAAAATACCAAACTCTTGATAATCCCAGTAGGAACACCCTGGCAGTGTGGTGCCCAGGGCATCTGTCCAGTCACAGGCTGTGTTCTTCAAAAAGACAAAAGCACATGGCTGCAGGACACAAATGTCAGTTCATCCAACAGCATTAACTTAATTTCCTCGGCACTAGCTAGAGTTTGAGCACTAATTGAACAAGGGGAACCTGTGCAGGCAGCCAGTGGTGAGCCCAGCATCAGGACAGCTGGACTGTTTTTGAGGATTTGGACAGATCTGTGCAGGACAATCAATTTACTGCAATAAATTGTTGGGTTTTTTAAAAATAGAAACGAAATGTCAAGTGTCATGAAGTGTGAATTAAGGAACTTGAAATGTGGCAGGTTTTTATCTTTTGTATGTCTGTGACTTGCAGCAAACCTCAAATGATCTTTTGGATACAAATATTTTTATCTGCTTTGACTGTTTGTAAGAATGAACCTCAACATTCCTTTTTTGATATTTAAGCCATAATTGTAAAAATTATTTGGATTTATTTAAATAATAAATTTTATTACTAAAATGTCTGTTTATGTAATGGTTTGACTAGAATCTGTCTGGGGGCAGCTCTGTTTGGACTGAACCAAATGTTAAAAAAGAAAATTAACATTAACTGCAGTTTTTTGGCAGAAAAATAATTTTCTACATATTGATGTATTACCCTTCCCTGTTTGTTGGGAGGCTTGGGGGTTATTTATTGTTGGGTTTTGGTTGGTTTTTTTAAATTAAAGTGATCTTTTCATGCACTACAGAGGGGTGAAGTCATGCTTAGGTACCTATAAGGCACAGGGTGTAGAGGGTGAGAGAAACCAGTGATGGACGTAAGTCTGGGTGGGTGATTTGGAGAGCTTAGAGTCCAGTTCAGGTATTTTGGAGGAAGGACAATAAAAACCCAAAACATCATTGGAAGAAGCTGACACTGAGCATCCATCACGGATGGAAAGCACTGGATGGTGGAGATGCTTCTTTCTCCTGTGCTCTGCTTTGGAGGTGTCCAGCGAGACTTCCTGGTTCTGGCTGCTCCCACCTGTCACCTCTGGCAGTGGGACACAAGTGTTGAGTCCCAAATGCTGCCTAAAGGTGTTATTTTTTGTGAGAAATTTCAAATGGGTTACTGCTAACCTGGAAAGATTTTGGGAAGGCGCCTGTAAAATTGCTGTTGAAAACAGAACGAGTTTGATTTTATGCAAACTGTTTAAACTATTTATTTTTAATTACTCTTACTCATCTTTTTCATTAAACCATTAAAGTGAGAGAGCCGGTCTTGTAAGCCGCCTCATCAGGCTGCGGTTGGGGGCTTCCTTGGTGTCTTCAACAGGGTGAGATTTTGTCTTCAATATAATGCAGTCATGCCACTGCGAGTAGACGAGCGTGTGAGTGTCGGATCTCCTCACTTTGAACTCATACAACCTGCCAGGCTGCAGGTGGTCGATTATACACGGGTTGGACATGACTTCCTGGATCCGGCCGTATCCTGGTTCTGTCTGACTGTTATCTGTCACTAGCTTGACCTCCAGCTGCCATCGTTCAAGGTGTGACTCTTGACTTTCAGTGAACCACTTGAGCTGGACCCAGGTCTGGCATGCAAATGACTCTATCCGATCAAAAAGCGGCGGCTTCTTCGTATAGAGAGAAAAACTAATGGGAGGGTGTAGAGCACCTCCAAGATGTATCTGTGACACCAAACTGTGCTTGACATGGAGCTTCCTTGGCTCTTCCAAGGCAATGAGCTTATTTAAAAACATGGAGAGCTTGAGCACTCTCTTTATATTCAAGTCCCACTGGGAGAGGAAAGTTTCCACGTCACAGATCTGTACGTAACGGCTCAACTCCTCCCGACCTCGTTCCAGCTGTTCCAACAGCTCAGTTAAAAGTGCCAGTTGGATTTCAGTCTGTTTTTTTCCCACCTTCTTGATCTTCTGGAGTTGGCAGGGGTTTGCTATTTGCAAGATGTCAGCAAAAATCATCATATTGTTCTGGTCTCTCACACACACGTGTCTGGGCTGAAACTTCAAGTAAAAGTAACACTTCTTCAGAAGATGAACTTTGTTCCAGTGGTACTGGAGGTGGTGGGCGTTCAAGTCAGAGTTCAGGAAATCCAAAACAAGGTTTTTGTTTCTCAGGTACTTCTCCATGCTGGCATTGTCATCCTGTTCTTCTCTGGGTGCATGTCTTGGGGTGTCCGAACTGGTTTCATTCTCATGCAAAACCTTAGCCATGCTTCCAAAGCTTGGCTGCTGTGTAGGAAAGCAACAATAATAACATTAAGAACCAAAGGAAAAGCAGCTGCGAGGGAGTACAATCATGGCTATGACTCTTCTCTCTTAATTAAAGCTTAGCTTATAAAGAACTGTCAGACTAGATGTAGTTCCAGAGGAATTTTCCTCTATACTTGTATGGTTTCTAATGTTTTGTCTTCCAGCTGGTCTTCCTCTACCCACCCTTGAGAGGTTCTACCTCTGCTTAATAGATTCACTGACAGAAACTATTCTCTGATACACTCTGCCAAAATTTCTCCCCATCTTATTATCTTGTTTCATTCTAATTAGCTACCTTTGTATTCCTGTAAGCAATTTCTTTCCATTCTTCTGCCTCTCTAGAGATGTCTATTTTTCTCTCTTTGTAATCTGCCAGGCTGTTGAGGTTTGAGGCCCATCTTCTCAGCCAGTTCCTACAGCTACATAATCACCTTGGTGATTCAAATTAACCCTCTGCCCCCACGTGAGCTGGAATGCAGCAGGCAGAACAATGCGATCCACCGAGTGCCACCTCACAACAGCTTCCAAGAGGAATGACAGCGTTTCCCCTGCACTTCTACCTTCACCAGTGGATTGGCAGTCATAACCTGACAATGTTTTCAGTGATGTGCTGCTTCCCCTATCTTTGGTTTTAGTTTGCATCATCTCAGACCATGAGGTCTACTTGCTTTCTTGCTTTTCTGCAGTGTATGGTAAGAGAACGACACACATGTAGAGCACCTGTAAACAGGTAGCAGATTGCCATGGAGGTGTTTAGGCAGTGGTTCTTGCAGCACCACTTCTGCTGGCTTAATCATAGCTGTTTGCAACAACCTGGAGTGATGGGACAAGGGGGAGTGGCCTCAAACTGAGAGAGGGCAGGGTTAGATAGGATATTAGGAAGAAATTCTTCCTTGTGAGAGTGGTGAGGCCCTGGCACAGGTTGCCCAGAGAAGCTGTGGCTGCCCCATCCCTGGAGGTGTTCAAGGCCAGGATGGATGGGGCTTGGAGCAACCTGGTCTAGTAAAAGGTGTCCCTGCCTATGGCAGGGCATTGGAATGAGATGAACTTTAAGGTCCTTTCCAACTCATTCATTCTGAAATGATTTTATACTTCATTTACTGGCAAAGATGTGCTCTGGCTGGCGGTGCCATCTGTGCCAAGGTGGAAGGTGTTTCTCTGTTGTGCTTTAGCTGAAGTGCCTGTGGCTCACACAGCTTATGTACCATAAACAGCAATTAGCTAAATAAATGTCTGTGTCCCTGTTGCTAGTGGTACTGTAATGAGAACCCAGCTGGACATTTAGGTGGCTTTCACAAGCTGGACACACTTGATTTGAAAACAAAATAAATACAGTATTCTGAAACTAAGATCTAACTGGGATATTTTAATTCTTACATGCCCTCGAGAAGCTAGATGGTGAGATCTACTTGACAAAGCCATTTTTCCTGGCCTCATTTCCTCTAAATTCATAACAGAGCTAATAACACTTCCTCATAGGAATTCCAAGCATTCGTAAACCTTTCAGCTGTCTGGCCCTGAGCTGCACCACAGTTTATAGTAAGTCACTCATTTGCAACTTTATCTTCCAAGAGAGCTGTCAACTAAAAGAAAAACAAGCTGTATTTCCTTTTCACTTTTTTCTTTCCACAAAAAAAAACCCGACCCAAACCAAAGCAGTACCAGCTCCAGGCATCGCGTGTGAAGCAGCAGGACCAGCACACGCGCCAGGTGACGTTCCCCACTCTTGGAGGGATTTGGCTCTGCCAAGCAATGTGTTTGCCCACACACCGAGCTGTCATTGTGCTTACTTTCCTTGCTTTTCCCCATGTTTTTACATCCCCCCCCCCCCTTTTTTTTTCCCTGCCAGGGAGGGCTGGCTGAATTCCCTGCACTGCTGCTCTGTTTGCAGCCGGAGGGGGCTGCATCACCCACAGAGGGGGCTCTGTGTTCACCCAGGCCAGGGTTTGGAGCAGTCACAGGGGCACCCAGAGGCTGCCCCCTCGGGCTCCGACCCACCTCGTCAGGCCCGGGAGCTGTGTGCAGGCGCTCCTCAGGCCCGGGAGCTGTGTGCAGGCGCTCCGGTCCCGGCGCGGCCCGGCCGGATACACCCGCGGCCCGGCCCGGCCCGGCCCCGCAGGACGCGGCCGTTGCCACGGCGACCGCCAGGCCTGGGGAGCTGCGGCCGAACCAGGACAACCCCCGGAGTCGCTCATATCCTCCCCTCCGTAATTCACAGAATCGTTTGGGTTGGAAAGACCTTAAAGCTCATCCCGTTCCACGCCCCAGCTGTGGGTAGCGATGGCAGTAAATCCCAGTAATCGCCTTCCCAGCCGCTTCCCCTCCCGGCCCGCCCCGGTCCCTCGTACCTTCGGAGGCGTCCGGCTCGGTGGCACCGGCCGTCGTGGGGAGAGCAGGGCTGCTCTGCCCGTGCAACGAGACGTGTCTGCGGTGTCTGCAAAGCGGTGACACGGCAGTGACACGGGGCAGCGCCATGGCACTCCATGCCCGCTGCTGGGTCACAGTGGAATGGTGGAACCAGGGAAGATGGAATGTAGAATGATGGAACCGTGGAATCACAGGTTCACAGAATGGCTTGGGCTGGAAGATCACTTTGTTCCACCCCCTGCCATGGGCAGGGACACCTTCCACTATCCCAGGTTGCTCCAAGTCCCCACCAACCTGGCCTTGAACTCTGCCAGGGATGGGGCAGCCACAGCTTCTCTGGGCAATCTGTGCCAGGGCCTCACCACCCTCACAGGAAGAATTTCTTCCTAATACCCTATCTAAATATCTGATGAAGCCCGGTGGGCTTTATGACATTGCTGAGAATGGGGGCTTATTTGCTTTTGGGGGGAGAATGTTGCAAAGTCCATTTGAGGCCAGTCACCAGCACTTCACTCTCCACAGTGACACTGAGGCTGTTTCACAGTCAAGAGTTTTGTAAAACACATAATCCTTATGAAAGAGCTGTGTTGAACTAGGATATAAAATGCTCCATTAAGTGCAGCAAACTTCCTTCTGGGGAGGAAGGGGTTTTCCTGCTCTGCTTTCCTATGGGACCTGGCTGCCCAGTCAGCTGTGTTACTGTGGAGAAGAGAGTCTGGTTCATGGTGGCAAGCTCCATACCACAACTGGTGAACTCATCAGCAAACTGGACAAGTCCCTGGGGCTGAAGGTGCCTTCGTACTCTCTGCTATTAAATCTTTGGATCAGGGCTTAGCCTTAATGCTGTCTGGTGAGCTCAGCTGGAGCATCTCTGCTAAGCTTTTTTAATTGAATGACAGGCAGGATCCATAACGCCAGCCCTGAGCTCCTGCTTGAACATCAAGGGAGGAGGCGATCTGTCATTTTAAGAAATCAATGCATCTTCTCAAGGCAGCCAGAGCTTACTGTTTCATTTCACAGCTGCCAAGAGATTAACTATACAATTGTCAGGTGTGATCCTCTAACAGACAAGGGAGATAACGAGTATGAGTGAAAGCAGGCTGGTAGCCTTCTTTGGGAAGGAGGGCCACTGGAGATCGGTATTTGATAATTACACAAAGTTTCTGTGGGAAATGAAGGTTAATGCTCGTGTCATGGGTCTCGATACTGTTGTTTGGACTGTGTGTGCTGGGAACTGGAGCTGTCCTTTCCAATCAGCCTTGGTGGTCTGAGGGTACGAGAAGAGTCCTGTCGAGGTCCAGCTTACCTTGCCTCCTGTTCCAGCTGGGCCCTGTGCCAGATGCCCAAGGAGGAATCATGGAATCATAGAATCACAGGATGGCTTGGTCTGGAAGGGACATTAATGCTCATCTCATTCCACCTGAGCACTTTCTATGAGCACAGCATGGTGCAAGTTGGAAACGGGGTTTATGGCTGGAGCTGTGCAGAGACTTGCACTGAGCTTGTTTGTACTCTATTGCCATAAATACTAACCTGAATCCCAACTTTAGCATGGAAACATGGAATCCCTTTGGCCACCCCTACCCTGAGCAACTGGCCAAGCTGTTTTCTTGGTTTTAGGGATAGGAGAATAAACCTGATTAGAATCTGCAGCTGAAATTTTAATATTTTCCATCACTTTGCGTCAGGATCAATTCAACTATAGGATTTTATAGCACTCTGTGAATCTCTTCGAATACACATACAAATGTGTTTGAAGCATCCAACACCACATAACCCTTTAGCCCCCTCATCAGCTGAGCTGTCTCTGTGGCAGAGCTGACAGCCACTGTCACTCTGTTTGTCACTCTGCCCATCCTGTCCACAGCATCAAAATAAAGAACTTGTTAGTCCTGTCTGAGATCAAGATATAAGGAGACAATTGATTTTCCTCCTTCTTCTCATTAGTGAGCTCTGACACTTAATAAAACATATATTTCCAGACTCAGGGAAAGCAAAACATACGGATAGTGCCTGTCAGAGAGGGCTGGGAGCAGGGATTAATCTTTATGGAAAATCAATAGCTGGAACAGAAGAAATGGCAGAACCCAAATTAAAAGTCGCTGGCAATTTCTGCCTTCATATTTCACATCTTCTGCATTTCTGAAAAAGTGATTTGCTGCAAAGGCAACCACCAGAGGCAGGGAGGAGGGCGGACTTTATGCCTGGTTCCTCTTCTGCTGCTTCCAGGTGGTACCTGGCAGGTGGAGGTGGGTGCCAGGTTTGGAGCAGCTCTTTGGGCAGCACTTGGTTCAAGGTGATCCCTGTCCCAGGACAGAGGGCTGTGCAACACTGACCTTTCTGCGAGAGGTTGTGACCCATTGGCAGCACTGTCATTAAAGTCTCCCAACATCACCACCTCCTCTGGGGTCCCTGATTTGTCCCTGCAGCCCCAAACAGTACCCACCCTTCAACATATTCACCTGGCTGCATGGAAGCAGGATTTTCAGAGCAACATAAAGGCTGCAGCCCCCGTCATCACAAGGGTATGACTGATTTACTCACTGCTTGCTCCAAGTTTCACTGGTGCCTCAGATGCCTGAAATAAGTTATACATTCCAAATATATTCCAGCTCTAAATCACAACCACACATCAGTGAACTCGTGGTGTTCGTCAGACTCTGATTCAGAGGCTCACTTTGAGAAGGAAGAGGAATGGAAGTTTTCTAAAGGAACCCGGGGGAAGGAGGGAGGGAATTGCTCTTGTGGGATACAAAAGCCCCAGCTGGACGAGGGCAGGAAAGAGTTGATTGTGTCCCCGAGGCAGCAATTATCTCCAGCTCATTACACCCACTAATGGGACCCGAGGAGGGAGCCCCAAAGCCTGGACCTGACAGAGTTTGTAGTGGCTGTTCGCATAGGGCAAGTCAATAAATTTGGGGCTTTGGAGGCTGGTTTGGGAGAAAAATCTTTGGTCTGAGCCTCGCACTCTGCTCCACGCAGGGCTGACAGCCCCGTATTTCCTCAGGAGCAGTTGCCTGCTAGGCTCTTCTTTCCTCCCCTGCTGATGGATGGGCAGCCTGGACAAGTCTTGGCACCAAAGAGGACCCCTGGGGCGGACACCCCCTCCTTTCTCCAGAGGTGACATTAATTTAAGCACCCGACATGTGTGGACATGAGAGTCGAGAGCCCGTCTGAGCCGCAGGCTGCAGCAGCGCTGGTTTATTGATGATCTCGCTCAGGGAGATGGAGCGGGGTCAGGGAAGCTCCTTTATCTTGCTGGAAGCTCATCAAAAGCCCGTTCGGATCTCCTTGTGCTGTGCTGAGCTTTGCAAGACAGACGTCCTTGAGCGTAAGTTCAAGGCAGGTTGCCCTGTCCCAGATCCCACGAGACACTGACAGGCTCATCCCAGCAGCGACTGTGTTTCCCCGTTTGTCCAGGACACTTCCCAAGGGTGTCACGTTTCCTTGGAAGTGCGAGAGCAAAGACGGGAAGTGGGAAACTTGCTGAGCCTGCAGCTTTGTCCCCTGGTCATCACCTGGGGTCGGTCCCTGCTCGGGACTGTGCCTGGCGGGGAGCACAGCCGGGATAATGCCGGGGTGCAGCACGCCTGGGGAGCGGGATGTCTGCCCTCTCCAGGGAATGGGACATGGACACAGCTCAAGGCTCGAGCATCGATCCCCCTGGGAAATGTGTTGACCGGCACAGCCACAGAGCAGAGCCGGCAGAGTTGCCCTGCTGTGATTTATCGCCCGGCTGGGCTTGCACTCTCTCCCATCTGTCTGGGCTTCCATCTCCCATGGATAAATCAGCCCGAAGCGTTTGATCCCACAACAGCCTACAAGCAAGGGGGGCTGCAAACCTCCAGGGCAGGAGCAAGGCAGGGGCTTTTATTTCTTGCAGGCTACAGTGTTTTGGGGAACATTTGTCTGTGTTTCCCAGACACAGGGCCAGGACTGTGTCTGTGCCACAAGGAGGGATTGAGGCTCACGGAGAGATAATGACCTGCTTGGGTTTGTGGAGAAGGGGTGGTGAACCCTGCACAGCCAGTTTAGTGTCCTCACTGATTCCTAGAAAGCTTTTCGGAGGGGCACGAGCATCTTTGACACTACCACAGCACTGGCCCTTCCTGGGTTAAACAGGAGTGACTGTGAGGCTGGATCTGTGTGGAGGGAGTGGAGTCAGTGCTTGGAGTCGTGCTGGGCTTTGCTGCTGCTCACAGGGTGCTCTCCCCACAGCTTCATCCAGCCCCGATGCTGGGGCAGGGGCTGTGGCACCCCATGGCTGTGGTCTAGGGGGTTGATCCAGGGGGGCTGGTGGGGCTGCAGCACAGGGCCTGAGCAGGGGGGTCCTCGGGGGGTCCTGACAGCCCCCAGCTCCGGCAGCAGGACAGAAGAGTGAAGTCATGTCAGTGTCATCCCATCCATCTCTGCCGCTTGCAGGCTGGTCCTGGGGGAAGTGCAGGCTTTGGCAGCTCTAAGTGGGGTTGGAGGCGGATGCAATTCTGGAGAAGATTCCCTGCAAAACCTGTAAAATAAAATAAAAAAATTAAAGTTCTTGGCTGAGAAGCTTGTTTAGAGATCTTGTCTCTGGCAGAGGAAATAGTTCTTAATTCCCTCCCTTGCTGCCTCCCAGCAAGTGCTGGGTCCCCAGAGGGGCACAGGCCATCAGCTCTGTCAGGAAACGAGCTGGGGAAGCAGCTTTTGTTCACGGAACTGAGACTGACCCGAAGTGGCTCTGGGTGAAGCTGCTGCTGCTGCCACGTGCAGTCCCTACTTACAGGGAGAGGCAGGTGGGGTGTGCGTGGGGCGAGCAGACTGCACAATGCATTTGAGACAGATTGCAGGCAAAAATTACATTTTCTGAAGCCTTGTGTGGAATCAGGAGGTGGTTTGGGCGATGCTGCTCCCCCTGCTTCATCCGCTGGGTCCCCTGGGCAGGGCTGCCTGGGTTCTGCAGAAGGGGGAGTGAGGGGCCATGGCCATTCCACACACACTGGGGGTTGCACTGCTCCTGTGTGAGCTGCTGGGATACTGTGTGCAATGGGATGAAAGGTATTTAAGCTTGGTGCCATCCAGGGCCTTGTGTGCCGCATGGTAGAGCACTGGGGCTGGGCTGTCTGAGGACCCCCATGACTGTCCTGCCATTGAACAGGGGAACAGAAGGTGAGGAGTGTCCAGGCTTCTACCTCACAGTGGGTCAGTGGGGAGAGCAGAGTCCCTGCTCGCTTGGCTTTTGTCCCTTGTGTTCATTGTCACCTCCACCCGCACTGAGAGCCTTGTCTGAGTCATCTCCCTGCTCAATGGAGTGTGTGGGCTTAGTGCAGCTTTAGCTGTTCATCCTCTGCCGTGCTGGAGCCTGACACAGGCAAGTGGAGCAATTCATCAATGTGGGGATGAGGCAAATGAATGTCCTGTGCCGATGAAATGGACCTTGCCCTCCTCCCACCAGCTCAAGCAGCAGCTGGTGTCTCTCTGGCCCAGCGAGGGCTGCTGAAGTGGCTGCTGCTTGAGGAGCTCAAGAGATCTTAAAAGAAGTACGGACTTATGTTTTGTGATGAATGACTTAGTGCTTTAGCTGTAAAATGCAGCCTCTGTGGAGAGGAGGGCCTTGAAAATGTTTCTGTTTGCAAGCAGAGAGAGGGAGAGCAAAGCCATGGCTGCAGCACCTCAGCCCTGCTCTGAGGTTTAATCCCTCCAGGTGAGGTTGGTGCCGGCACTCAGGACTGTGACTGGCCTCATGGCCATGGTGGCTGCGAGGGCTGTCCTTGCCTTTCCCACCCTGGCCCTGCTGCGAGCCCATCGCCTTCACCACGTGCAGTTCTGCCCCAGCACGTGCCCCACTCCTGGTCCCCAAGGAGCTCAGGGCAGGCGGTGGCTGCTAGGGTATTCTGTCAGCTGTCAAGTGCTTGAAGCGCCTTTGTGGAGTTCAGCAAACCTCTTTGCATGCGAAATAGCAGGTCTCCAGAGAGCAAATCCAGAGTGAAACATCTCTCCTGGTGATTGACATCAACGTCTCTCATTAATGGTGCTTTTTGGCTGTGCTGTACGGTCACCTGCCCTTACCGGCTCCTCACCTGCAGCACACGTGAGAAGTGAGCTGGGCTCCAAACCCAAGCTTCTGCTGGGGTTCTATTTCACCCCATTTGCAAGGGCTGAGCTGGAGGCCAGCTCACAGAGGAGAGCGAGATGCCATGAGCCTGGAGGCCACATGATCCTTGTCACTGGTGTAGCTTAAACCAGGGGCAAGTCACAAGAGCAGAAGCGTTCTTGGAGGTGCCGCAGCATTTGTGACAGAGATGTTGCGGTGACTGCATTTGGTGGGGGACAGCAGTGTAGCACAGCAGGTCTCTGCAGCTGCGCTTGTCACCAGGACAGGGACAGCCTCGGGGCTTGTCCTCCACGGGGGCCAGTGTGACTGGAGCCAGTGCAGCCCCTTCCCTGCCTGCAGGCAGGATGCTCCGGGCAGGACTGGGGGGGATGTTTGAGCACCCCGGACTGCCCCTCACAGTGGGTGCTGTGCAGTCAATACCGAGATAACCCATCAGGAAGGGGGAGGAAACACAGCTTGGGTCCCCCCCTTGCCAGCCGGTGAGCGGGGCTGCTCTGGCCCCTCGGCATCGCTCCGGCTGTGGTCGACCAGCCTCCCTGCGGCCCCACTGGGCTGAAAACATCCATTATAGGTGCCTGTCGGCAGCGATTACGGAGCACAATGCTGACGGCCGTGCGGGGGGAGCCCACGGCCGCGGGGCCGGCGGCGCTGGGGCTGCCGCAGGGGGAGCGGGAGGGGAGGGCCGGCTGCCCAGCACGTCCCAGCGCGGGCGCGGCGGCTGCCGCGGGTCGTGCGAGGCTGCGGGGCCGTTACGCAAGGGCTGGCGAGCGGCGGAGCGCGGCCCCGGCTGCCGGGACAGCCTGTGGCCCACGCCGGCCCGGGCTGGCCCCAGGCTGCTGGAGACCTGTGGACATCACCCACAGGAAAACTTCTCGTGGCTGCAGGATGCAGCTCAGCCTCGTAGTGCTTTTCCCATCGTGGATGGCAGTTGTGGCACTGGAGAGTCCCAGCTGCTGTGACCAGCTTGGGCATCTGGGATTTGGGGCAGAGGATCTGTGCAAAGGGAGAAAAAGTGTGGCTACTAAAGTAGCAGTTCTGCTGGGCTTTTCCTTGTGGGGTTTGCAGCCACCACGAGTGCGCACCCAGCTGGGTGTGGGGCTTTCGTCCTTTCTCCCAAACCGTGGGCTTGCCAGGGATGTGGCCAGATGGGGAGGAAGGGGCAGGACCGGGGAAAGAGGCAGGATGGGGAGGTGCTTCTGTGCAGGCAGAGGCCGAGCTTGCCTGTCCTGCTAATGACAGTGTCCTACTTGGTGTCTGCATCAAGAACGGGGCTAATCCTAATCCAGGGCAAGGATAAAAGGCCACAAGTGCCACATGCCAGGAGCCACGTTCTGGTTGGCACTGGCCACGGCGCCTTTGTTTAGTGCCCTAAGCCCCGAGGTCAGTCCAGCTAGCTCAGTTCTAGCTCAGGCTTAGCTGGACCTGCCCTCCAGGATGGAGACAGAGCTGCTTTAGGGCCTTGGTCTGCCCACTGCTGCCAGCATAGCCAAGGACAAACACACACAGAGCTCACGTTTCAAGTTGTGTGTGGCTTTTCAACCCCATCAAATAGCTTTATTCACACAAACGTCCCTTAATTTACAAAGCCTCTGCCATTCATACACATCAGGGGATCCACAGTGTTCAAAGAACTTAAATAGAATGTTTCATACCAACCCAAGTAAATCAAGTACAAAAAATATTTATATAAAGTTGTTCACACATAGGTCCTAGATTACCAGCTTCTGTGCAAAAAAGAAAAAAAAAAAGAAAAATACAGATTAATTTACTAATATTATCTTTAGTTTAGAGTCTGGGTTTAAGCCTTCTGCTCTTGCTAGCTCATCACAGGAGCTGTGAGGAGTGGGGGGAGCCCTCAGCAGGGCTGGGGCAGAGTGCCCCTGTCCTGGGGCTCACCCAGCACCCCCGGTGGTGTGGTAGTGAAGCAGCTCACCCTGCAAAGCTGCTGTTTCCTGCTGGGTGAGTGAGCTGAAGGCTCATGCTGGGTTGGGCAGCTGCTGTGAAGGGAGCAGGCGCCAGGATGGGGACACCAGGCACTCCTGTGTGGCCCCCGTGAGCTCTTTCAGCAGCCTAGACACACCTTCAGGACTAAAAGCATTTGGGCAGGCTGCAGAGAAATGATCTGGCAGATCACAGCTGGAAGAGAGCAGCTCCCTGCACTTCCCTTCTAGCTACACCCACCACCCCAGACACCCTGCCCTGAAGTGTGAAATGCTTCTGGACATGAAGGGCCCACACGCTGGGATGTGCCTGTAACCAGCTGAGGAGCACAGGAGCCACTGGCACAACTCTTCCCACACCAGTGGCACAAGCATTGGCTGCATCCTTGTGCCAAGGAAATGGGGACTCTGCTTTCCCAGTGCTGCCCTGGCTGATGGGCTGGGGGCTGTGAGGAGCAGAGCACAGCGCTGAGCTCCGCACACCCATCCCATGCCAGCACTGCCAAAAAAGGGACCAGGAGCACCCTTGCCCTGGGCAGCTGTAGTGTGAGGCTTGAGCAGCACAGGCCTGGGTAAGGAAGGAAAGCAGCAGCGTGTTTCCCTGTTCTCCTGACCTGCAGAAAGCCCAGGGAAACGAATCCCAGCTTGTGCCCTGAAGCAGCTGCCCCGTGACACTTGGCAGGCTTAAACCCAGACTCGTACTGCATACGGAGGAGACAGACACCGCACACAACAGAGGATTTCCACAACGATGGTAATGCTTGTTTTACATCTTATTGCTCCAGAAAGGCTCTGGGAGCCCATGATATGTGAAGGAGCTGGGTCCTGAGGAGTAAAGGAAGACCACAGGGGTAACTCTTATCTGTCACTAGCACTGCTGAACCTCAAACACAGCAGTAAGGGGATATAGGGGAGCTAATCTAACCCCTCTAGACTAGAGCCACCTCTGCTTTCCTCCCCATGGACCAAAAGCTGGCTGGGAGATCCCCATGACACCTGCATGATGCCAGTGGTGTCAGCCTTGCTGCAGGCTGGTGCAGATAACACATTTCTCAATCCTCCTGAGGCTTGGCTTGTTCCCCCCACCCACCCCACATCCCTTTTGTAAACAGCAAAATCAGAAGTAAACAGTTTCATACAATCACTCCCCTGGCGTGGGCACCATCTGGGGCCGCACGAGCCTGGAGAGTTCTGCAAGGGGGGCTTGGCTCCCCCCACACCAACCAGCTACCCCCAGCACCTGCATGCTCAGCTTCACTGCAGCCAGGAAGAGACAGAGACAGCCTGGCCCTGGGCTGAGAAAAGGGCCACAGACTCTGTGTTGCTTTCTTAAGTTTGGATTTTCCCAGTGACACATCCTAGTGCCAAACATCCACAGCAGAGTGGCCTGCAGGAGCTGGGCAGGTGAGGCCGGATAGACCCACCTGGGAAGAGAAGGCTGAACATTCTCCATCCCACAGCATATGCAGGTTTGAGCTGTTCCCCGTTCCCACATTGTTCTAGAGGGAGTGCTGGTCTGGGCCAAAGTAACTGGAGGAGAGATGTGGGGAGCTGTAAACACAAAGCAGGTTCCTGTATAGTCTGGGGAGTTGAACACAGCAGCAATATCAGAGAGAAATGCTCTTAAAAGGACAAACTAATCAGGGAAACATCCACATTGGCCAAAGGCTAGCAGCCCTAGGACTCCTCCTTGGAAGTGTTTGCTAAATCCTAAGTAAGGCACTACGGTCTAGCTCACTAACATCAAGCTGTTGAAAAACACATCTGCAATGCAAAAGCTGAGGTGGAGACGTGTGGTTTGAAGATGGCCTGAAACAGCAGTGGACCAAGAGGGCTGGCCCTCCCAGGGCCTGCTGGACTCACTCCTGTCCTGAGAGGAACAAGGCAACCCACTCACTGCCTTCCAGCTTCACCTCCTGCCTTTCAGACTTGGTATTCCTCCTGCTAGGAAGCTCCCTTCAGCTGCAAAGTTATGCCTGCTGAGATGCCATTCCAGCAGGGAAAGCCAAGGCTTGGAGGACAAAGCCCTCTTACTGCACCTGTTCAGGCCAGGGTTCAGTTAGAACAGCTGTAACAGTCAGGAGCAAAGGCTCTGCCAGGTGGAGGAAGGATGGTCCAGTGATCAGGGCACTAACACTGCACTTGTGAGATAAAGGGTTCACTCTCCCCTTCCCGTGGGATGCAGCACAGGAAGCTGCAGGAATCCCACCCAGCTGCAGTACACAGAAGCATCCCTAGGGACAAACACAAGAGCAGTGTGAGAACAAGGGCTTGGTGCTGCATTTGTGCTGTCCAAACCTTCACAAGTCACAGACAGCCAGTCTGGAGACTTCTAGTCCTCCTAAGAGGGACCAGGCCTTCCTGCAGCCACAGCTTTAGCTTTATGTCCTGGAAAAGACGGAAGAGAAGAAAGAAGCCCCTCCATCCTTTCCCTGCTCTGCCTTAGCCCACCTGAATTTCCTCGATTTCCGTTCCTTCCTGTGAGGTCAGCAAAGTACACTGAGGAGATACATGGAGGTGCTGCCAGTTAGGAACCTTCCAGTGATGGCAGAGGAAAGTGCAGGCAAGGACCAGTTCCCACAGCCAGGGATGAGGGGGCCAGGGGGACCCTCTCCTGCCCATGGCCATGGCCAGCTCCAGACTGAGCACCCCAGCAGCTCAGGAGTGATGCTGGGTCAGACCAGCCCACTTCCCAAACCACTGCTGGGTGATTTCACCTGCTAAGAAACATCTTAGGTGGTTCAGAAGCTGCAGGGTGGAGAAGAGGTGGTGCTTTACATTGCATTTACAGTGAGCAAAGTCTAAAGATCATCAACACAGGGCAGCCCCAGAATAGGAGTTTTGCTTCAAATACAGGCAAGGAAATAGAGTATAAACTGCTCAGCCTGAGGTTCCAATCTCCTGACCTGAGCTGTGCTGTACTGTAACCCACCCTGAACAGCAGCATTGCCTTTTGCTTCCTGGAGATCATTAGCTAGCAGGGAAAAGTGTCCTGTGGGAGGATAGAATCCAGCCCATGAGCCATTAAGGCCAAACCTCCTTCTCTCCCCAGCATTGTTCCTATCGACTGAAGTTTGGCATTAAATGGATCAGAGAAGTGGACTGCTTTCTGTTTCTCTTGTACTCAGATGATGTCAACCTGAAAATTGTACTCAGCAGCTCCCCAGTTCCCTCTGTATAGAAAAACAGTAACAAAGATGATAGTGAAATCCAGCTTGGGAAGACCTGCTTTGCCAAATGGCTTTCCAGCTTGTTTATCCTACTCTATCCTAATGTCAGCTGCTCATAGCCTGGGCAGCACCACCTACTCAGGGGCTGCCTGGCTATGAGGTTATTTAGCTGCTTGCAACATGTGGTCCAAGAGACTCGTTTTTCCTAAAGCACTGCACTCCCGAGGCAAACCTAGCCAGCACTCAGCTCCCATTTTCCCTAGGCAAAATCAAAAGCTTTGAACCCAAAACTGTGCCCAGCTGGACTCGGAGCTGGTGCCTGGCAGCACACCTCACCATCAGGCTGCTGATTCCCACTTCCTTATGGAACCACATCCCTAGAAACAGCTACTAAATCAAATGGCAGCACAGGAGACATGGGGAGGGCTGGGCACGGGCAGCTCTGCTCTCTGGATCTTGTTTCAAAGTCTCATGAATGTGACAGCTGCCAGCTTGTGTTCTTCCACAGGCTCCTCCAGCCCCCTCCCACACCCCCACAACACCCCTTCCCAACACAAAAAAGTAACACCCAAAGATTTCACGTTGCCAGAGATCCTGCAGACCAGGGATCTTCTGTATCATCATCTTCCCTTATCTTTGACTTCCTTGTTGCACGTAAATAATGGAGATTATGGGTCCCTGGTAAATAAATCTGCAAGAGAAAACAAGAGAGGAGAAAGAGGTCAGGTTTGTCAGTGGTTTGCCCCAGTTACTACATTATGACTCCAGGCATTGGCTGCTGGATGGAAGGGGTGTAGGACACCACTCCTGCCACCTGCCCACTGATCCCAGTTAGTCCAAAACGAGTGCTGCCACATCTCTCTACTGCCCAGTGCTTTTGCTATCGATCCAGATAGGAACTGGGCTCAGTTTAGAGTCAGTTTTTTCCCCAGAGGGACTCAGACAGCAGTGCATAGAGCACATTGCCAAGGACAGCATGTATGCAGCTGCCCCAGGCGGGAGCTGAGCTGGGACAGGCTGGCTGGGGCTGAGCACCTCCCCACAACACAGCCCCATCCCACACAGCTCCCCACAGTGACAGTCCTGCTGGAACAAGGACAAGTGTTCCCACGGCAGAGCCTGGCCTTGAGAGTCCATGTGATGTGTCTGTGAGTGACGGCTCCCTGTTCTCTATCAGGAAAGGTGGAACAAGCTGCAACCCTGGAGCTGCCCTGCACTGCTCATCCCCTACATCAGCAGCAGCTCAGACACCGCGAGCAGCTCTGCAAAAGGTGGGTAAAATCCAGGTTGGTGCAACTGGAAGCAGAGCAGGATAGGTTCACAGCTCAGCCCACAAGGATGCTCAGTGCCAGGGATTTTAGAACAGGCAGGTATTTGCTGCATCAATCCCTGCTTAGGCCAAAGTCTCAACACACAACAACCTCCATGGTCCCTGTAGCAGCAAGGGTGCTGCACCCATTCATCCACAGCCCTGACACCCACCCATCCTCCAAGCTCAGGGACATGGGAATGCTCAACTCTGCACATAAGCTACCAGTGTTTTCCACACAATTTGTGTGCAACCCAGAAGATTCCCTGTGGACAGCAGAAGAACAGCACATGTACACGTGATGTCACTTCTGTACTGAAAATACATCCTTCAGGATGTCCCAAACTCAAGGAGGCACCAGCAGAGCCAAGGGCAGCAGCTGTGGTGGGAAGCAGCAGGGGTGGTCTATGAGCTCTAAACTCAGACAGTGACATGGAAAAAAAAATGTGGGGGGTGGATTTAGTTCCCCCATTCAGCAGGGGCAGGTCCCACCCCACCAGGGATGGGCGAGGGGCTCTGTAGAGACACCAAGGGAGCAGTGGGAAAGACCTGCTGCAGAAAAAATGCATCTGCCCAGCAAATTACTCCAATCCCTTAGTCCTAGGAAATCTCATTAAAGAAATCCCTGCCTGAGGAACACATTTCTAAAGGACGAGGCTGCTCAGAGCAGAAGGCAGGGTCCTGGGCACACTCCTTTTCAGGAGAGGTTAACCAAGGGATGCCACTTTTGCAGGCTGCCATTGGAATAAAGCCTTTCTGTTTGAGGAGGCAAGAGGCACACAGACATTGGGTCAGGGCAAACACAGAGGGATTCTCCTGGAAGATTTCTCCTATTGTGCAGCTTCATTAGCAAGTAGGGCAGTGTTTCTGTTTGTGCTTCCCTGGAGTAGGAGCATTTTCAGGGAAGGCGCTTGCTTGAGCAGCCCTGAGCTCACTGCTCTGAGACAGGAGAGCTCACCCCACTGACGCACATTGTTGCAGGGGCTTGTTCAGGAGCTTTTAATCCCTCCACTGATGCCACTTATAGTTTTAATCAGCTCGAACGTTCATTCGGCATCAGCAGGATGTGAACCAGCAGCCCGTGGAGCCCTCACCCAGCACGCAAGATGACACCAATGTGGGGGTCACACAGAGGGGTCTGCAGGGCAGAGAGGACTCAGTGCAGAGGAGTGAGAGATAACCCATCACCTCCTCGTGTTAACCATGTCATCTGCCCCTGTGTGGGAACACAGAGTGCGAGGGAAGGGGGCTGAGTGCCTGATTTATCTCCTGAGCCTTTCCTCGTGCTCTGTACCTATACTTGTGATGCATTCCTTGGGTGAATCCTTAAATCCAACCGCAGTGACCTCCCCCAGAAGGCAAAGCAGGGGTGACAGTGAGCAAACACTAACACAATTGGCCAGAAGTGACATGGTCCAGGTCACCCTCAGGGCCTCATTTCACCCCAGGTAGAATCAACACTGCCCAGAAGGGTATCACCACTCTGTGGGGTGGCCCCTGTCATGCTGCATTCACTGTTACGGCTGAGAAGAGGAACTGACACTGCTTTTACTGTCCTGTGGCTTTTGTCCATGCCAAGATCCACAAACCACACAAAAAACAGTCCAAAGTCAAAACCAACATTGTTTTAGGAATGAAATTGCTGTCCTTTAACTGGCCAGTGAGTAAAACTTGAGCTGAGTGATACTAACAGACAAGATCTAACATGATGCAGCAGCTCATGTTCACTGACAGCTCTCAGAGCTGCTGCTGTGTCCCTGATCCCTGTTTGTCCTCCAGCTCCAAAATTCCACAGGGCAGCAGTTTATCAGCAGTGCTGGGAGTGGCTGGGCACAGCACCAGAGAGCTCTGGCCAGGACAGACACCATCATGCAGGGTGAGCAGATGAGCTTGCTCAGCATCAGTTCCTGGTGCACGTTGGAAATGCAAAGAGCAGAACAATGCAAATGCAAACAGCCACTTTCAGCTGAAACTGGAATAATCAAACCCAGTGACAGAGGAGTGCTGGAGAGAACCAGGCTGGCCACAGCTATTGAACACCTTCCTGCTCATGACAGCCCCTGAGATGCTGCAGCCTGCACAGATTCTTGCCATTCATCTTAGCATCCACCCAAAATCAGACCAACTGTTTTATGCACAGTGAAAATATCATTGAATACAATCTACCAGAACAAGCTGCCTTCTACACTGATCACAACCATTGTGGTTTGATGTCCTGTGTGAATCAAAACTACAAAGTTTCTTAAACACATAATTGTCAGTGGTGGGTGATGCTGTACTCACCCCCCTTGTGTTTCTGTGGCCAAGGCCCCTGTGTCACTGCAGTAAGCAGCAAAAGGTGAAACTGCCACTGTACCCTTGTGCCTCTGCAACTTGTCTAAGGGGTTGCACAAACCCACCCCATCAGAGGATCCCACTGGAGCAGCATCTCAGGGAGGCCCCTCACAAGCCCCAGGGAATCTGGAAGGCAACTACAAAGGTGACATAGAAAGAAAGATGTTCACACTGCAGGAAAGGAGAGTTGTCCTAGCTTTCCAGTACTGGGAAGGAGGGGTGAAATACTCCCCAGTGTGCAGTGCAGTTAGTGCTGGGCTATCACACAGTCAAAGAGACCCATCAGCAAATACCCAGCACAACCCAGCCACTCCCTAATTGTACTAGAAAGGCTTTTGTCCTCTTTGCCCAAAAGGCAGTTTTTGCCAACAACTCTAGGGAGTTGTAGATAAACTTGGCTTTATGTAAACATTTGGAGAAGGTAGGGAAGCAGCGTTCAAATTAAAAAGAGAATACCTTCGTTTTTCCCAGGGAAATGCTGCCTACCTCTGCTAGAACTATTGCCCCAGGGCCACCAACAGTGGGAAGCACAAGGAGATAATGAGTCATCTCCACCTCAGTGTCCAGCATAAGCCAAGCCAAAAACACTTTCCTGTCTGAGAACTGACATTTCCTATCTGCATTTTGGGAGAGTAACAGAGCATGAAGCTGTCAGGTGCGTGCAGCATCCGTGGCAGAACTAAAGGCGAAGCTGCTGAGACATGAAGCGAAATCTGAAGAGGTCAGTGGCATAGCAAAGAATAAGCAAAAATCCGATTCCCTGGGTCAGGGAGGGTTACAGTTTTCCAGGTTATGACATGAACCCAAGGCTGAGCAGGTCTGAACTGTCCTGGGGAAGAACCCGCTGCATGACCCAGCATAGCAAAGCTACACACCAGTGCCACAATTAAGTTGGAAGAGGTTACATGAGTTTCTCGGTCAACTAAAATTACCTGAGAGCAGAATTCAGGCCTTGCTCTAAATCCCATTTTAAGCTTCTCAAGCAGGTTTCCAATTTAAGATTTGCATTTAATAGCACCCAGAAGAAGGCTGATGTGAATGCACAACTACACCGCAAAACCCACCAAATATTCTGGCTGTCCCACGAGTGAGGCAGAGGAATACTCTGGGTTTGCAGGGAACATATGGCTGGTGCTGGGCTCTATCTGGGCCAAGCGATCACGCTCCATGTGGCAGGTTGGGTTATGTAAGAGCATCCCTGGCTACTGCAGCTGTGTCACGATGGAGCGATCGGTGCAGACTCACGGATGGAGTGGGGTGGGGGGGGCTGCAGGAGGCAGCTGGGTTTGAGCAAACAGCCGTGGGGTAGGACTGTCCCCTCGGTGTTTGTTATCCCTTCATGTACTATTCCGCAGATCTGCGCAGGATGAATTTTCCCCCGAGGGCAGGGGCTGGTTGCATAACGCAGCAGCATCGTGTCAGCACAGAGCCAGCGCAGATGCCAGAGCCCGGCCTGACCCTCCACGTGCGGCAGAGCTGCTCCCACATCCCCACCAGCCCTGCACCTCGCCCCGGGGCACAAGGCCGGGTGTCTGCTCTTCCCCGGGGCTGGAGCACACCCATCTTAAGGGCTCATATTTCCGCAGATTCACACCCCCACCCTAATCCCAGCCCGCACTTGCACTGGGACCAGTATCCAGCCCCAGGCAGCAGTGCTCGAATCAGCTATTCACACTTAAGATGGGTGTTAAATATTTTGTGCCTGGAAGAGTGCAGAGGGGATGGTCTGTGGACCAGTTTGGACAAACCAACAGAGAAGAACAAGACCAACCCAATAGCTCTTTTCATTTCCATATCCCTATTTTTCTACATACAGCACAGAGTGTACCTGGGCACACAGAGAGAGGGGGAGTCAGGCACCACATCCTTTTCCATAAGCTCAGGAACCCTCAGGTGGCAGCAATGAGGGGTTTTAGCAAAACCAGCCGAAATGCCACCACCTTCCCCACCACCTGCTGCTGGGGGCTTGCTCTCAGAGTTGGCCAGGCACACAGCCATCAGGTGGCCAGGGAAATGGTTTCCTCCCTCTCTGCCCTCTTACATCCATGGTCAGCTCCAGTCCAGCTGGCTCTGTGTGGTTTCAGGGCGAGGTGAGGGCTGGGGCCCAAGCTGTGATGCCACCACCTGACACAGGCAGGCTGTCAGAGATCTCCTGGGACCAGTGATGGGCAGGCAGCTCTGCAGGAGGCTGAGAAAGGATGTGGGCTGGAAAGACGTCAGCCTCACCCCTGGTAATCTTCAGTTTCATTGAAATGCTTGGCTGGGAGAATCCCTAGTAACAGCTCCTGTTTACAGACAGCTTTGCTGCGTAGGCAACACCTCCCAGTCCTTCCGTGTCACTGGTTAGTGACACCACCAGCTACCCCACACCCTGGGGGTCCTTCCAGACCATGTGTGACCACCCAGGCCTCAGGATCAGGACCTCAGAGCTTGAGACTGTTTAGCAGGGGGGGAGAAGAGAGGGGACTCTGCTTGGACAGAGCTGAGCTCAGTCTGAGCAGAGCTGTTTTTAAGCTTCCTTCCTGAGTAGACACAGGTCTACAAACACAGATGCTGGAGACCAAAGCATCTCCTGGATTTGGGCCACTGACATTCACACCAAAGGGAAGTCCTGCCTTTAATAGGGAAATGAAACAGAGCCACAAGATGGACCCACGTGCCTTGTAGGTGAAAGCAAAGAGTTTTGTGCCAAGACAGGTGTGCCACTTGGTGCCTGCTCACTAAGCCAGCTGAGCCCTGAGGTGTCCTTTCCAAGTGTCACAGGGGAGGGGGATGGTGCTAGAGAGAGCTGCTCCCAGCACAGACCGTGGAAATTATATCACACAGCAGGAGAGGCAGAACTGGCAGATCCCTCCCTGCCCCTGAGAGAGACAGATGTCCCTAAAGCTTATAGCAAGTGCTTGCAGGTCTCTCTCTGCTGTGCCCCAGCCTGTCTCAGCCACTAGCCAGGACCTCTGAGGAGCAGGGCTCCTGCCCAGCCCTTCCAGCTTCACTGGGCCCTCGGGCGGTGACAGGATGTGCAGCTGCTAATTCTATTTCTCACCTCTGCTTTATTTTTGCAGTAGAATAGATGAAAACAATCTCAGAAGCAGTGCTCTGATGAGTCACTATAGAAATAGCTCTAGAAACATAAAAGACTCCTTTGTGTCACTACAAAGTGCACTATTGGGCCAGTACAGCCAACAGAAATAAGACAAAAAGTGCGAATCACTTACCCAGCTGCAAAGCACAGCAGTGCCCTGCCCTGAATTTAAGCAGCACATGTAACCTGGTCCATTCTGGTTTCAAGCTCAAAGGCATCAGGTCGATCCTGCGGGTTAGCAGCCAACATGTCTTTCAAGAGCTGCTTGATCCCCTCAGACATGGAAGTCCTGCGTTTCTGAGGGATGTGCAGCTCCATCTTTGGGTTTTCTAGCAGCGCTTCCCCAACGGGCACGATCTCAGTCCCCTGTTTGATGTAAGTCCCCAGCAGCTCCTTCTTGGTCTCGGCATCAATGAAAGTGATCCTCTCAATCATGGCCCAGATGATGATGCCGAGGGCAAAGATGTCAGCCTTGGCAGTGTAGTGTCCCTCCCAGACCTCGGGTGCCATGTAGAAATCAGAGCCACAGGCTGAGGACAGCCAGTACTTGTTCACATTCACGTTTTTGTTTTCGTGCCCACCCTCCTTGCCCCGAGCAGTCAGGCCAGCGCAGACCTTGCTCAGCCCAAAGTCGGCCACCTTGAGCACAGGGGTGCCAGATTTCTCAGTTATCAGGATGTTGTCAGGCTTCAGGTCCCGGTGGACAATGTGGTTCTTGTGCAGGAAGGCAATGGCACTGGTCAGCTGCAGCATGAAGCTCTTGTTGGTGGCTGGGTCGGGCCTTCGGGACAGCACGTACTGGTTGAGGTCTCCCCCTTCGCAGAACTCCATGACGAACCACAGGTAGCAAGGCTCCTCTGCATAGCCCAGGATCCTCTCACCTGACCAAAAGGGATAAAAGAGTGGGTTTTTCAGACACATTACAAAGTCCATACTGACCCAGGGTGGGTGAGGAACAACAGGTCTGGTTTATGTGGATAGCAAAGGCTTTGGGAATGTGACTGGGACCTATTGCACTGCAAGGCACCAGTGATGCTGGCACTGCTGTGCCTTCACGTGCTTTGGGATCCTGTTGAGCACAACACACCAGCACCATGTTTATCCAAATCACTGCTGGGAACCGGCTCAGGGACCTCCTCCCAGCAAAGTACAGAGAACATATTTTCTTCAGTCCTACCACCAGGCCATTCTCCCCAGGCTCTGACAGCCAAAGCAGCAGAGGCTAAAAGCACAATTAGCAGTGAGTCTACAGGAGAAAAATCAGTTCTGTGAATGCCTCCTCTCCCATCTGAGCTCTGCTGCAAGAGGCAAAGGCTGGCTCATTCCATACACTTTACTGGAACTGCACACAGGGAGTAAATCACAGCCCTTAAAACTGTGCCAGCACAGTCTTGCCAAGAGTGGTCACACCAGTGTCCAAGCCCTATGGCCCACTGGGTCTTCCCAGACGGAATTTGTGCATTTAAGGATTGCATTTGTGCTGGGAAAACTCTGCCACTTCATCCAGCTTTCATTAAGTGCCAACAAGTCTTTAATGAGAGGAAACTAGAGGTCCAGGCCACAAACAATGTTTGCTGAGTGTAATCTCAGCCACACTTATAACTGCTCATACTACCCAGTATTACACCCCAAACAGCTTCTTCCTTCACCAGACATCAAACTGAGCTCTTCAAACTCAGAGCATGTCAGGGCTGGTCCATTAAATCTAGGCTTCACTCCATAAAACTCCTACCTACGGAAGGACTCTCCTGCACATCAATTAAACATGTGAAGAACACAACAGCATCATATCAGCTAATGGAGCCATGTCTGCCACTGGTGCTCCCCAGGGCTGCCAGGATGCCCCAGGGGGCATTGGCAACAGACCCATCCTGTTAGCTGATGCCTGGAATGCAAACCCCACTGTCAGACCCCAAGTCTCCTCCAGAGAGCACCCAGGTGATTGGCAGAGCCTGCACATACCACCAGAGCATCATTTTGCTCTAGAAACTGATTTTTTTAATCCTCAAGCACCATAAGAGAGAAGCTGGAGGACACCACTCACCTCTGCCATAGTTAAAAAGTCCCACAGCCAAACTCAAGTGTTTTTGAAAGCAGTGAAATAACTCCACCCATTTGACAAAGTTGGGTTTTGTTCGAGCAAAGCCCTAGAGAGCATCTGGGAAAGCAAAAAACTTCCAGCAGCAAGTAAAGCCAAGGACTACCAGGGACACCCAGCACTGGTCAGCAATCGGTGTGGGTGGGAATATTGGTTATTTGCACAAACAGTCTGTATCCATGGCTACTGTTATGGAAATGGAAATCTGCACAACAGAAGGATTTGGCTGCACCTCCCTATCCTCGGCAATCTTTTGCTGAGGTTAGGTCTGAAGGTTAGATCTGGGGGATGAAAGAACAGGGTGGAGATACACAGGGTACAGGGTGCACTTCGGAGGTCTCATCTGGCTGGAAGGAGGCTCAGCATGAAAGCCCAAGGGCCAGCTGGGAGCAGCACAGGACAGCTTGGCTCTGGAGACCAAAATGCTGACCAGGAAAAGCAGCTTCTCTGGTGCAAGCCACCTTTGGCATGACAGCATGGAAACTTAAGGAGAGGCTGCTTGTCCTGGGAGCAGAGACCTTGGCACAGCCAGGACAGCCCTAGCTCACACAGCTGCCACCACTCTGATTTGTTAAACCCCAGTGACATCACAGCAGGACACAGGGTTCAGCCTTCCTGCTCCCCTCTGCAGCCATACAGCCCCAACACAGGGAGCTGAAGGGTCTGGCTCTTATCTGCCAGGAATCAAACCATGACAGGGAGCACAGCAGAGCCCCACATCCCTCACACACAACCAGGTGGGAGCATCCACACAGCACTGCTGGCAGCCCCTTCCCAGAGGAAGTGGCTCAAACACTGGCTCAGCAGCAGCCAGGAACTGTTAGCTCCAACAAGTCAAGGTTTGTTTTCAGCATAAGGAAGGCTCTGATTTAAAACCTAGCCCCTGAACCTCAGCAAGAGCAGGAAAGATGATGGGGATCCAGCAGTAGCTGTGAGCACCAGGCACTTCACTTTGGGTGGAGTGTTGCAAGTAGAGGCTTAAGCCAAAAGTAATATTTCCTCATTTTCTTTCTATAATCTGAAAGTGTTTTAGTTGTTAAATCATCTTCCTGCCTTCAAAACAAACAGCTTTAAACATAAAGAGCTGGCAATATGCTCCCTAAAGATGAGATGTTAGCAAACTGAAGACAAGCAGTCAAGAGCTGAGGAGATGCCAATGACAGGCTGGACCTGTTCTCTATCACCAAGCCAGCATCCCCATGTGCTCCCTGCCCAAACACAGGATGGAACACACTCACACTCCATCCTTCCAGCAGCACACACACACCTCCCCCACCCCATCCTGGGAGCTCATTAGCAGCATGCTAATTTGCTTAGCTTCACAGGGAAAATAAAAATCTAATGAGAGCAGAAGCAGCATCCCAGTGCCCACCACCACACATAACCTCTGACTCCCTCTGTGCAAGGAGGCAGCAGCAGAGAGATGGGAGCTAGCAGCATGGAATTCTGGGTGGTTGGAATGATGGCAACACATATGGGTGACACCAGGGCAGCCCACGAGTGAGGCTGAGTGCTGGTAGCAGGCTGGTGGCCACAGATGGCATGGGAGGAGCAGGAAGCCACACTTCATACCTGTTCACTTAAGGCAGCTGTCACTGCTGTGGGTTAGGAGCAAGAGGGGCACGTGATGTGCACAAGCCCTGGAGGTGCTCCTGTGTCAGGCCTCCGAGCACATTGCACGGGTATGTGCCTCTCCTCCAGCTCAGTGCCAAGCTTTCACCTTCCTTTACACATCCTGCCCTTAAATTTAATTACTCCACACCTCGTTAAAATGATAAACGTTCAGGCTCCGCGCCATAGCTGAGACCAAACCCCGCCTGGTATCCCGACAGTTGTGCTCCTGATTCAGAAAGTCTCGGATTAATCCTCACTGTGCCCTGAGCCCCAGCACGCTGGCACAGCATCTGTGCTGGCCTGTAAATAGCCCAGCTGCAGTCGTGCAGAATGGCACGGCAGCACAGCTCCACGGCCACCGCCACAGCTCCAGCGCTGCTGCCGCCAGGGAAGGAGAGCAGGAGACCTGCGGGGCTCATCCAGCTCCAGCTTTTGCTTTGAAAATATTTATCTATGTCTATCAGACCCAAGGCTTGGGAAAGCAGCAAGCACAGGCTGCCCGGCACAACACAGCCCCGAGGGCAGCCAGGCAGACGGAACGGAGAATGTGCTCCAGCTTGGTTTGGGGAGTCAAACTGCTCCAGGCTGGGGATAAAGAGTCCAGCTCGGCTCTAAGGGGCTGCAGCAGGACCAGGGCAGGCAAAGCCCTTCCCATTGCTGGGAATTCAGGAGGCTCAACCCCCACCTAGAGATGGGGCATCTATGGGTCTCCTTCTCCACCTGGAGATGGGGCACCTCCAGCTACCCAAGAGCTTCCCCAAGCCAAGCCACCTCTCCTCGGGGTGTGCAACATGACAGAGGGGGGCAGAACCCCCCACACATGCTACAGCTGGACACACACCCAAAGGGAAGAGTTGGCTCCTCTCCCAGGGAGCTATGTGCCCTGGCTGTACAGGAATTTGGACACTGCCCTTCTCAGGGAGCCTCCCTTGGGTGGTTGTGTGAAGGAAGAGCAGGAGCTGGGATGCATGGGGAGAGCCAGGCAGGTCTGGACATATCCTCCCACCAGGGATACAGAGGGGACAGGCAAGGCAGGGACAGTCAGAGCCACAGGTTTGCTCAAAGGACGGATCTCAGGAGCTTTGCACGAGCTCTGTGCCTGGCAGGGGGCCTGCCTACACTGGGGGGCACAGGGAGACTGAGCTCCCCAAGGAGCTGACAGGAATCCCAACACACAAGTTTGGGGAAGGAAGGATTGGGATGAGCACAGGGGGCACAGGGCTCCAGTATTTTTCCACATCTTCACGGCACATTGGCAAAGCTGCATCTGACAAGCAGCGAAGGGAGCAAAGGGAGGGAGGGAGCATTTTGGAGATGTCACCATCACAGTCATTGGCTGTGACAGGAGAAGGTGACCCCTGACAGCCCCATGATGCTGAGGGACCCCAGGGGAAAATGGGGGTATCAGCCCAGGCTACAGGCATTAGTGCTTCCAGGGCTGCTCCCACAGAGACAGCAATGGGGGAACATGGGGACAGTCCTAAAGCTGTGAGAGCCTGAGCCATAACAGGGGGCAGCCTTGGGGTGCTCAGAGATGGGACAGCGCATCGGGCAGAGAGGGGGAGATGTCCCCTTGGTGTAACTGGGGCACAGGCTGTGAAGGTTCCCGAGGGATGTGTGAGAGCTATGGCACAGGTCAGGATAGCAGACAGAGCCTCAGTATTTGAGGTGTAAGGGAGGAGGAGGTCAGTGCTGGCCAGGGGTCCAGCACACAGGGATGTCCCCCAGGGGCTGGGTCTGAGCCTGGAGATAACAACAGGGCCCGTCAGGACTGGGGGCAGGACTGCAGGGCACACGGAGGGAGCCCATGGCATTGCTGCAAGACATGGGTGGGGTTTAGGGAATGGTTTCCTGGGAGCAGCATACAGGAAAGGGAGAGTACAGGGGGTGGCACAGGGTCCAGGACAAGGATTCCCCAGGTGTGTTCAGGGTGGGTGGCAGCAAAGAAGGGCAGCAGAGGGACCCTGTGGGGAGCCCTGCAGGACAGGACAGAGATGGGTGATGGGAGCAAGCCTAGAGCAGATACCCCAGAGGGGACCCTAAGACTGCAGGGGTGATGCCTGCACAGTGGGGAGACCCCAGGGGTGGTTACTCTGGAAAAGCAGTGAGTCAAGGTGGGGAGAAGGGCATTATGAGAGCTGGGGGGAGCTTTGGGTGCTCTTGAGCACAGACAATGCCCACGAGGGATTTGAGCAATAGGGCGATGGGGAGCAAGCAAGGGCAGCAGCAGTGCTTGAGGTGCGGGTACTGTGGAAGGGTGTCCGTGGGGAAAGGAGACAACACCAAGACGTTCTGCATGGGGCATCCCGGCGGTCACCTGGTCAGAGGGGTGTAACGTGGGAGTGGGGCAGGAGGATGGGTGTGGGGGTCATTGAGGCAGCGGGGAGGTGACAAATCCAGGTGCGCAGGGGTAGGAATGGGTGACACGGGTGTCAGGGACAGAGACCCTGGAGGCCCTGGGCGTGGCAGGGCAGCCCGGGAGGTGCCCTAAGAGGGCGCTGGGGCCGTGCCGGGGGTGCCCCAGGGGTGCCGGTACCTTTGAGGGAGGTCTCGACGAGGCGCAGGTAGAGCTGGCTGCGCTTGTTGCCGTGGCTCATGCGCTGCCCCAGGCCGTGCCGCTGCAGGACGCACTCCTCGAACCGCACCACGTTGGGGTGCTGCCGCCGGAGGCTCGTCAGGGCCCAGAACTCGGCCAGAGCCAGCTCCACGTTCTCGGGAGCGTCGCAGCGGATCCGCTTCACCGCCAGCCGGGCGCCGCTGCGGCCCGAAACCGCCTCGTACACCACGCCGTAGGCGCCGCGGCCGATCTCGGCCAGCAGGCTGTACCGCGGGCCACCGCCGCCGCCGATGCCCGGCCCCGCCACCGCCGCCGCCATGGCCCCGCGCCGCGTCGCCCGCCGCCGCCGCGCCGTTCTTTGTGTCCCGCGGCGGCCGCCGTCCATGGCCCCCCCCGCCCCGCGTGCCGGGCAGCGCCGCGCGGGCGAGGGGGCACGCGCCGATGCCGCCGCCGCGCCGCGGGGCGGAAAAGCGCGCGCTGCCGGCCCCTTTAAGCGCTCGGCCAATCGCGGCCGCGCGGGGCGAACCACCGCGGCGCCGGGGGGGGGGCGGCGGCCGCCGCAACGGGGCTCGGCCTCTCCCCGGTGCCGGCCCCCTACTCGGAAAGGGAGGTCCGGGTTTTCCGCCCCGGGCGCGGTAACCGGGTCGCGGCGCCGCCAGCGCGGCTCAGCGCGGCCAGGGCTCAGCGCGGCGGCAGGCCCCTCCCGCTCCCCCGCCACGGTGGTACGCGCCGCGCCGGTGTAAACAGGCCGGTCATGGGGGCCCTGGCGTCCGCCGCGGGTTCCCCCCCCGCGTCCCTCCGTCCTTTCCCCCCGGCTGCGGCCCGGGGGAGGTGGTGCGGGCTCGGGCCTGGCCCGCGGGGCTCACCTGGGGAGCGCCGGCGGGGGCTCCGGGCCGGGCGCGGCGGTGGCGTGTGAATGGGCGGGGTGGGGGAGCGGCGGTGGCAGCGGCGGTGGGATAAGAGCGTGGCCGCGCGCCCTGACGTAACCCCTTATGTAACGGCGGGGGGTGACCCGCCCCCACCCACCGCCCCGGGACGGGCGGCGCACCGGGAGGGCGGGATGCCCCGGGGGGAGTTCGGGGGAGCGGGGCACCAGCGGTAGCCGTGCGGTGCAAGGGATCCGGTGCACCGGGGAGGGCTGCGTGTGATGCCGCCGGGGGAGCGATGCTCCGGGACACGGTGCGCCGGCAGTAGCTCGGTGCACCCGGGAGGGGGGCGGTGCACAGGGTGGAGGTGATGACCCGGCGGGGAGGTTGTGCCGTCAGGGACGTGATTCCCCGGGGAGGGGGTGGTGCCCCGGGACTCAATAAATCCTCGGGACCCGGTAAATCCCCGGGACCCGTTGCGCCAGCGGTAGCCTCGCGGTGCCGAATGTTCGGCGCACCGGTGCTGTGCAGCCGCACCGGGAAAGGGCGGACGCGCGGTTCGGGGGCGGTTTTACAGCTTCGGCAGCGTTCGGGGGTCCCTCCCGGGCGCCGCGCTCACCCCGACAGTGACGGTCCGACCCCGCTCCCGGGGATCAGCAGCTGGAAGTTCCCCGGGAAATTGGCCGCGATCCTGAGAGGCATCGCCCCACTGCCCTGCGGGCAGGGACCGAGAGTTTTCGGGGCACCCCAGGCTGGTGTGGAGCGGCGCGGCACCCACCGGGTGTCCGTGTGGTGGGACGTGCACTGGTCGGGACGCGGCGACCGCCCTACGCCGGGACCCCGAGGGGCGGCGAGGGCCGGGGGAAGAACGCGGGGCTGCAGTGCTTCCCCCCGGGATGGCCCGGCGGGATTGGGTTTTGGTTCCCCGTGGAGCTGGTTTGGTGGGATTTCTCCTGCGAGCAGGTGGGGTGGACCACAGAGGTCCCTGTCCCACGCAGTGTCCGCAAATTGCTCTTCACTTTCCCGGCCGGGGGCTTCACGAGTATCCGTCCACTCCGGGCTGCGCGGGGGTCTCACCCTGCTCCTGGCGCTGCTGGTGGCTGACAGCCCCCCGGGCTCTGGGCGTTGCACGTCGCCGTCTCGCTCCCCGTGGATTTGGGGAGGGAATGGGGACCCAACCCCGCAAAATGTACTTTTCCAGCCGCCTCTCCCTCGTTTTCCTGCCCCCCCGCGCGGTGCCGTTGACAGCGGACACTGCGGCCGGTCAGCGTCTGCAGAGCCGGTTCACGGAGGAGCTCTCAAAATTCCCTGATTTCTTGACCCACTGCTGAGCCATGTGCCGCTGCTATCATGCAGCCCCAGCAGCTCCCGGCTGCGTCACGCTGGTGCCCCCGGGGAAGGGACGGCGACCCCCGGAGCCACCGGGGGCGGCTCCAATGCGAGGTTGCCCCGTGGTGTCACCGCGCCGGCTGCAGCTCCTGCAAGTGGTTTGACCTCAATTTGTTTTTAAATGGAGCCACTTCGCCTCCCGGGGGTGCTGCGGGGGCCGTGCCACGGCCCCGTGCCCCCGGTGCCGCTCGGCAGGCTGGAGCGGCGGGGACGGTGGCAGCGGCGTGACTCGTGTGTTTACGAGAGCGCCGCTTCTTGTACTGCCGTCGAGTGGCACTTGTGCCTCCTGCCCATGCAGAGAGGTCACCGTGCGCCCGCCTGGGCAGCGCTGACCGTCCCCTGCTCCGGTGCTCCCTTTGCCGATGCGATCGCCGGCGGTTCGCTCCGGTGCGGTCACGCTCCATCGGAGGCTGCACAGCTCCCGCGGGCAGTTTGGAGCAAAACCCCGGGCATCACCCACCCGGCGTTTCTCCCCACGTCCCACAAAATGCGTCTGAAGACCTCCCTCTCCTGCCTACGGCATGGCCAGGCAGGAGTGCAAACGTTTTGGGAGTTTCTGGAAAAGCCCTGTCCCTGAATGGGATGAAGCTGACGGTGCTGGAGGATCCACAGCACAGCGACTGCCTTCCTGGGGATGCTCCCGCCGGCAGCTCTGGGTCGCGGTCCCTCTGCCTGGGGACAGCCCCGGCGGCTGGCAGAGCTTGTCCCACCTGCAGGGACAATTTACCCCATCCCGGGATGGGGAGCCCTGTCTGGTCTGGGGGAAGAGTCCTTCGGTGGGGGGGCCTGGGGGCGCAGGGGCAGAGTGGCAGCGCCGTGTGACGTGAGCTGACATTAACTCCCACCTGCTTTCCGCGGGTGCCTGGCACGCTCGGCCCCCTCCTCACCGAACGCGCCTTTCACTCATGTAGTTAGGAAAAGTTAACTTTTCTATTACCGCAGATTTCACTTACCCAGGTACTTAATTACCATTGTCCCAGGGAAATGTCAGTATGACTCAGAGACACTTTCCCATTAGGAAGAGACAGATGAATATTAAGTTGAGTTTCTGGTGGGTGGGTTGGCTCCCAGCTCCTCTCCCGGGGGACCCTGTCACCCTCCACGCCCTGAACCCATGGAGGACCCTCTTACCCAGCTCAGTAGATCTGTGTCACTTTGCTCTGGGGACAGGAGTAACTCGACCTCCCAGCCGGAGCAAAGGGAAGGAACCTTATTCCAAACGACATTTCCTTCTGTGTCCTTGGGGTTTGCTCCATCTCTAACACATCTCCCTCGTGTGCAATTACCCTGTGCAGGGAGGCGGCTGCACCCCAGGCTGCTGGGTGCAAATATACATATATATATATATGCATATATACATATACACATATATACATATTCTTATAAAAATGATGCGTTTGGTGTAGAAACGCTCCACCCCACCGTGTCTGTGGTGCCCTCACGGCCATCAATCCCAGCAGCAAGGGTTAAACTGCCTGAGGGCTGCCCACAGCCCCTCGCCCAGGGTGTTGTGGTCGTTTGCAGCTGCACTTTGTTCTTCTCAGCTTTGTTCTGTGCCTGCACAGCCCAACACACCCCGACACAGCAAGGCGGGGCCGTGGCGGCCCTCTGCCCCTGCGGGGCCTGAGCTCCATCCCCCCTCGCTGCAGCACCAGGGACGGGTTCCTCCGTTGGCCCTGAGGGGGATGCAGGATGCTCTGCCCTTGCCCCCCACCCCATGCCCTGTTCCCTTGGTCCCTCCATGGTGGCGCAGTCCCAGCCTGGATGAGTTAAAATGCACCCCCGAACAAAACCCGTGGGGTCCTGCCTGCTTTTCAGGGAGCAGGTGGATGCCAATGGAGCTAGCCCTGATGGAGGACCACAGCCCCAGGCTGCCGTGGCTGCTGGGTGCCCAGCAGAGGGTTCCAGCCGTGTTGATGGCCCCCACTTCCCTCGCCAGTGCTGGGGAGGGCTGAGCAAGGGGGCACCAGGTCCAGCAGCTGGTGTTCGAGCTGGGAGAACGGCAGGTTGCTGGGAAACATCCCTCTTGAGCTCCGATAAAAATAGCTCCATCTTCAAGGCAAGAGGACTGGCTGCGCTGCCAGCGATGCAGGGAATGTGTCTGCACCCACGGGGGTGTGGGGGCCAGGGCAGGGTATCCTGTGGGGTCTGCGCCTCAGACCCCCATTCCACACGTCTGTTGTGATATGGTGCAGTGGGACAGTGGTGCAGGGGCTCGGGGATTGCCTGTCATTGCCCCAGTGCTGTTCTCCTTTACCCCCAAATCAGACTTGGGAGTGTGTGAGAACAGGAATCAGGGCTGAGTTGGGAAAGTGGGGGTGTCTTTTCCCCCCACCCAGCTCCCCCTGCCCCTTTGGCTCATCTCTGTGTTTATCCTCCTGAGGAAGGGGTTCAGGGGGACGTGGGGCTGGGGGGAAGCCCCGTGGGTCTGAGCCCTGGCGTTGCAGAGGTTGGGGGGTTTCTATTCAAAGGCTTGTTCACCTGACAGCAGCCAGGCTGGGTGGGTTGGGACATCCCTTTCCCGGGGCATGAAGACCCTCTCTCCCTTCCCAGCAGCTTTGGATGGGCTCACGTCTCTCCCCAGCATGTCCACGAGGATGGAGCTTCTCCCCAACCTGGGGAGCAGGGTGGGAGGAGGTCAGGGCTTCACCTTTCGCCCCCCCCACCCCCCCATCCTCCTTGGGCAGGATTTGAATTTGGTGTCCAGGGGACGCACACCCCCAGCAGCCAAACCCCTCTGGGACGCGGCTATGTGGGAATGCAGACGGACCCCATCCCAGTCCCCTGCCACCTTCCTTGTTTGGGGCACGCGTTTCGGCCCCGAGGACCGAGGCTGAGCACGACGGAAGTCTCCGAGTGATGCAGCCGCAGCGGTGGGATGTGCATCCCGGTCCCCGGGGCAGCCGGGGGGCTGAGGGGAGGCCTCGGCGGTGCGGGCGAGCCTGCTCAGGAGGTGGCGGGGATGCTGCGGGGCTGATTATTCACAGCTTCCCTCGCCCCGATTGGCTCTGCCGCCGCGAACAGCCGGGCCCCGCCGCAGGAGGAGACTCCGTGGCCATAAAAGCGGGGTGGAAGGCAGCCGGCGGCGAGTCCGGTGGACAACCCGGGCATCACCGTGGGACCACCTGCCAGTGTGGCCTTGCCACCGATGATTGGCGCAGCCTGACGCCCGTGGAGGGACACCCATCAGCCACGACCCGTCCTGACTTGGCGAAGCGGGTGCTCGGCGGGACAGGGAGCAGCGGCAGGTAGGGCTGCCGGGGTTGTCATCCCCCTTCCATTGCGTGGGAACAGTCAGGGGATCTCTCTTGCTCCCCAAAAAGTGACAGTTTAAAAACACCGTCTGAGCCGCAGTGCTGAGAGTGGCTCGTGGTTGGACTTGTGTTATTTTGGGGGGCTTCCACCTGGCTGCAGGTCCCTCTCATCCCTTGAGCAGTTTCAGAGCCCATGAACAGCTCTCCAGAGCTCTGCTGGGGTTCATTTCCGTGCTGATGCCATGCCTGCCATCCTGGCAGCAGGATCACCCAGGGCTTGGAGGGGCAGAGAGGATGGGGGGGTTCTCTCTCCCCCTTCTTGGCACAAGCAGCAGTGGTGGCTGCAGTGCTGAGTTTTGAGTGATTCTATTCCAAAAGTTACTGAGTTTTGGAGAAGCCTTATCCTGATGGTGTTTCCAGGAAATTTTTAGAGGTGAGGAAAGGCGCTGCTGGAAGGTTGATTGTTCTTCTCCACCAGAAATACATGCAGGATCCGAACCTGCAGAGTTGGACCTCTGAGGGAGGAGAGATCTGCACAGTCTGGGAGAGCTGTTCCTGTCCTTCGTTAAGTATAATTGCAGGTTAATAAAGATGGGGTCAGTCTCTGCTCTCCGGCAGAGACACACAGTCCTGATTCCTCATCCCTCCTTGGGTCACCAGGTCTGTAATTGGCCCCTGGGGTGCATGAATGTGGCTTGGGGGTTTTCCAAAGCAAAGCCTGGTCTTTGAAGACTCAAGTGGAAGTGGGACAGGGGAGGAGGGGACACCGGCATGTACCTGGCACAGGTGGAATGTGCTGGGAGTAGCCACAGAGGCTGGAACTCAGTGCTGGCATTCCAGACCCTGCCACGATCCTTCCAAGGTGCTCCTGCAGGAGGGATGGCTCCGGAGCCTTGGGCTCCTCCAGGTAACACAGGATTGAGCTCGAACTCTGCTTTTCTTCTTCCTCCCTTTGTGTTCTTTCTGCTTTTTCCTCCCTGCTGCTTCTTTCCTTTTTTGTCCAAAGCCCTTTGTTTTCTTCCCCTTTCCCTGCTCCCGTTTTGCCAGTCCTCTTTATCCCAGCCTCAGGAGCAGGCAGAGCACTGCCGGGACATTTGTGGCACCACCTGGACACGGTCCGTTTGCAGTGGGGTGTCCCAGGGTGTCCTTGGCCAGGCTGTGCCTGGAGAACTGCAGCTCCCCCGAGTGCCATGAAATCCTCCGTCTGCAGTAGGGTGACAGGGATGGGACACACTGTGTCCAGAATGCCAGAGGTCTGAACTGTGCAGTGTCAGACAAACTGGCAGCTTGTTCCCACCATGGGAACATTCCCGGTGCCATCCCTGCGCGCTGCTCTGGCGGCACCCACGGGGATACCGGCAGCAGAGGAGCAAGGGAGGGGAAGCGGGTGGGGAAAGGGAGGAAAATGCTCCTGGGAAGCAGTCATCAGCTCTTTTTGAGATCTTCATTCCCCCTAGTGCTGCAGCTGGCACCTACCTGTGCAGCTGGCGTGTCCTCACTGCTCCGTGCTGTCTCGGTGGCCCTGAGGCAATAAGAGTCTGTCCCCGTGTCTCAGTGGTGAGAGCTGGCTGAGGTCCCACCATGCCCCTGCCATCCTGGGTAGTTGCCACCCTGTTCCCTGCTGTGCTACGAGGGCACTGCGGTGATGCACAGAGCTGGTGGCCGTGCAGCCGAGGAATGCAGACAGCTCGACACATGATGGTGCAGATAATTCAAATTAAATTTTAATCTAGCATGAATTAATACTGTGGCATTAACATTTCTTCATCAGTACCAATTACAGTACATTAGCAGCTACTGCTGGAGAACACAATAGTCTCTAATATGCGTCATTAATGTGTAACAGATCCCTCTGGGTCATGCCTTCCACCCTAGATAAAAGCAGCAAGGGAGGCAGGCAGGGGCTTGCAGCCTGTGCACCCCTTTGGGGCTGGCTCTTACTCCGGGACTGTCATGGTCCCAGTGGCACCGTCATCCTGTGGCACTGCAGCTGGGGTTGGCACTGGCCCCTCCAGCCTCACCCAGGGTCAGGTTTAGCATTGCCACCCACAGAGCCCCTCTCCCAGCTGAGCACGGTGTCCTCGTCCACAGAGGCCAGAGGCTCTGTCACGGCTCCCAAACGGCTGGAGGACAGCGAACGTGGTTTGCAGGTAGGCTTGAACCCGAAATCCTTCTTTTTTCCCCTTTCTCCTGATGCAGACTTGGTGGGTGGGAGGGAGGGGAGAGAAGGCTGCACTGGTGTGGGGTACAGCAGCCTGGGGTGAGTCCACACTGGTCCATGGCACCACCCCATCCACTTCCCACCACAGCTCTGTTTGCTGTGGTTCCTTTCCCCAAGGCCATGGGGAAGAGCTGGTCATTCATCCACCTGTGCCACGCAGACGTGGCAATCACAGAGAAACCCAATGCTGGGGAAAAAAGGGACTTTTTAAGAGAGATGGAGAGGATAGATGGGATGGAATCGGGATGAGGTGAGATGGATGCTATGGTGGTCCTGCCCACAGTGACTTGGTGGCCCCCAGGGACTGGCTATGGCTCAGGGCTTGTGCCAAGGACCAGGCTGCAGCCAGGGTAAGGGGTCACATCTTGTGGTGTCCTTGCCGGGAGCAGCAGCTGGAGGTGAGTCACATGGGAATGGACACAGGCACAGGTCCTCGTGTTATGTCCCCAGGAGCAGCTCACAGGTGGACGTGGTAGGTGCCCAGTGCCTGTGGAGTGGTGATGGGCCCTCAGAGCTGGCACAGGGATGGTGACAGGCTCTGCGCTGTCTTCCCCTCTCCAGGCAGTGTCTGTGGAGTGAAATGGCACGGCAGGCACTAACGCTGGCACTCTGCCTGTCCCTGTGTGCGGTGGCATCTGCCGACTGTGTCACCCAGTGTTCCCTCTGCACAGCCCAGACCCGCGGCACCGAGAGCAGCGTTCGGCCCCTGGTGAGTGCCAGCACCACACGGATATGAGCCAGGGAGCCACAGCAGTGGAGTGCAGGGTGCAGGGTGGCAGAGCTGGGTGGCACCTGGTGTGGTGGTCATGGGCACCCCAGGGTGCAAACTTCAGCTCCACACTGAGCCGAGAGGGCGTGGACCCCTGGGCTTGGGGTGGGAACACGCCCAGGGTGGGGTGGGAGGAAGGCAGGGGGTCACCCCGAGCACCTGGGGCCGCTGTGGCCGCTGTCTTGCAGATGTGCCTGTGGGAATGCCAGGGCTTCTTGTCACCCGGCCCTCAGTGGGAGATGTGCAGGAAGGCGCTGGCGCTCCTGGCCCCGCTGGTGGCCCTGGCTGAAGGGACAGACCCGTCCCCACAAGAGGCAGAGGAGAATGAGGCGGAGCCGGAGCAGGATCTGGGCCCTGCGGAGCTGCCGCTGGCACCGGCCAAGCGCTATGGGGGCTTCATGAAGATGATGTCCAAGGGGAAGCTGCTGTCCCTGCTCCGCGAGAATGCTCACAGCAAGGGAGGCCTCAGCAAGAAGTTCGGGGGCTTCAGCCGCAAGCCGGGGGAGCGAGCGGCCCCTGAGGACTACCCGGGGCCGGCAGGTGATGGGGATGAAGAGCCCACGGGTGCTGGGGCCGAGGGGCAGGAGCTGGCGCAGCTGCACAAGCGCTACGGGGGCTTCCTGCGCCGCATCCGGCCCAAACTCAAGTGGGACAATCAGAAGCGCTACGGGGGCTTCCTGCGGCGTCAGTTCAAGGTGATCACGCGATCGGACGAGGACCCCAGCGTCTACTCAGAGGAGGTCTCGGACCTATAGAGCCAGGCATGGGATGGCAGGACCACGGTCCCCACATTGCCACCCTGACTGTGCCACCCACCCCAGCCCCGTCCCCTGCCCAGCCTGGTGTGGCTGGTGTCACCCCTGCCTCATTCCCCCAGGGGACCACGGGTCCCATCCCCAGTTGTCCCTCTCTGGTTCACTTGCCCATCCTGTGCATGGAAGGGACAGTGCCACTCCTCCAGCTGCTGGCGGTGTGGCTGTGGCCCAGCCCAGGGCTCCCGGGGGCATCTTGCTGGGCACACGTATCCTCCATCCTCCCGTGGCTGCTGGAGCACAGCACGGTCTGGAAACCATCACAGACTGATGATGGCCAAGGCAGTGGCCTCTGAGCAGCAGGATGAGCCAGGGCAGGATCAGGGAAGCAGCTGCCGTGGCCATGGGCAGAGGTGGCTGGCAGAACCACAGCACCACCACCGGGTGCTCAAGCAGTGCTGAGCCCAGCCCCTACTCCCCTCCCCGAGCCTCTCACAGTGTCCAAATAATCCCAGCACCCACCAGGTGCCCCTGGACTCCCCCTCCAAGAACGACCTCAGAGGCAGGGTCAACCCCATACCCCAACACCCAACCCCTCCCTCCCCCCCGCAGTCAATAAAAGGCAGATGCCAACAAAGCTGAAGCCATGCTGGGTGCTGAGCGTCCTCTGCAGGGCAGAGCAAGCACCCCAAACTGGGGTGCCCAAGCAGGCCAGGGGTGCTGGCTGTGAGACCTGCAGGCAGGACGTGGTGATATCCTTCCTGTGCCATGGGTGCCAAAAGGAATGTGGGACCCCATGCACCTCTGGAGCCATATCCTGGGGGTGACATGGCCATCGCAGCTGATGAAGTGCAGGGCAGGGACGCTCAGCCTGGTGCAGGGGCACGTAAGGTGCTGGCAAAGTACCTCCTGCAGCAGCAGCCAGGGGAGGCTCCCTTGGGAATCACAGCTGCTGCCCCAGCTGGGAAGGGGCAGTTGTGCTGAGGGCAGTGGACAAACCGTCCCTTTTCTGCTCATGTGTGACCCCACCAGCAGCCGCTCAGTGCTGAGGAAGCCCAGCCTGGGCAACAGCTTCCCTTTTGAGTGTCAATGTAGCCCCACACAACAGTTCCTGGCTCTGGTGAGACAGTTCATGTCCCAGACACAGCCCAGGCACCAGCTCCAGGTTGAAAAGGGGGGAGGTCACTGCAGAGCACTGGAACACTCAGCTCACCCACAGCACAGGCTGGAGCCAGCACAGAGCCTGCACTCCAGTTTGGGCACCTCAGCTCCAGTTCAGCTCCCTGCACCTAAAGATGCAGCCAGGCCAGCCCCTGGTCAGTCCTTGCCCGTGGGGTGCACTGCTCCCTTATCTCATGGTGCCCAAGGGAACCAGCACCATAGCCCTCACCCCAGCCTCGACCTCCTACTTTCCTCTTCCCTCCCTCCAGAGCACACTACAGGGATGTGCAGGATGAATCCCCCCTCTCCTCCTCCCTGCAGGACACACAGACCCCCAACCTCACCCTGCAGCCCCAGTATGGGTGACAAGGTGACCTCCCTGAGCACAGGGAGACGCTGATGTGCAGGAGCAGCACAGGACTTTTCACTTTTATTATAAAAATATCTTGCAAGCAAAAAAAAAAAAAAAAAAAACAAAAACCAACCCCAAAAAAGTCTGTACAAGCAGTCACATTGCTCCCAGAGCACTCCCAAGGACCCCAGGTGCCCCCAGCCCCCCACATTTCCACTGCTGCAGGAGCCAACACAGGGTGAGACTCCACACGGTGGCCCAGGAAGGGGACAGATGGAAGACATTTGTCCCCATGGGTGGGCTGGGGGGAGCCTGCCTGGCCCCCAAGACAGAGCTGGGAGGTGGGGGGACATATAAGCCTCTTATAAACTCTGTAGGGTTTGGGGGGTTCTTTACTGAGGCCTCGGTCTTAATTTTGCACATCTTAGTCTAGTGTTAAGTACACAGCAGTACACCCACGTACAACACAAAACATTGGGGGTTTCAGCTCTAAAAATTAACAGTTACATGTCAAACAGTCAAAACATGTTACACGGTACCTGCAGGGAGCTCCCGGGGGGAGCCAGGCTGGGGGGGCCCTCGCACGCTTTGTACAAGCCTGGGGCAGCGCTGGTGGGTCCCAGTGCAGGGCAAGGCTGCGCACAGGAACATGATGATGATGAGGAGGATGCTCGGTGCTGGGGAGCCAGACCTGGAGCTCCCCTGGACGGCGGGGTGGGGGCCTCGGCTCAGTGGTGTCTTACAGTGTAAGATGTAACCAAAAGTATGTATTCTATCACCATCTGTTAAAACCAGGTGGGGCAGGGTTCTTTATCTCTTCCATGACACATCCCTGATAACTCCCTCCGGTTCGATATCTTCTGTTAATGAGCCATCAAGCCTCACTGCACGACTCATAAAATTACATCATCCCATCGTGGGATGCTCCGCCCAGGGGGAGGAACCGAGCATTCCTAGCTGGATATAATCTGGGGCTTGGAACACCACAGGCAGCCCTGACCTACAGGATTCCCAGAGGACAAGAGCTACGTAGCCACCACTGGATCTTCAGAGGAAGACCAGACCCTTCCACAGGATCACTGCTTCAACAGAACCACATTTATCACATCAGGAGGACCGCAGCCACCACTAAATCAGACTGCTACCACCACCCCGACCAACAGGCTGTCAGGTTGTATCCTGACTCTGTCAGTGTTTCTGTACTACTGCATTTATTTTTGATTTTTCCTATTAAATTGTAGCTCTGATTTTGAGTCTCTCATCAAACTAGTACAAATGGCCTTTCAGCCTCTTGGCCTTGGGGCGAGACGGAGGTCCCGCAGAAGGGACACTTGGGAAGAGAGGCAGACACTTCGGTCCTTCCTTTAAAGCCAGAGTTTGGTGTCCAGGCGTGGTGGCAGAGCCCCAGAAGGCAGTGTGGGGGCCCTGCTGGTCCTGGGGAGCCGTGGGCCAGGCAGTGGCATCCCCATGAGAGCTGGTGTGGAGGCACTGTATACCTGTCCCCTCAGCCCAGCCGGAGCTTCCCAAGGAGCTGCTGCTCCGCTGGCTGAATCTGCATGCGGGCAAAGCCGGCACACTGAGGTTGAGCAACCCCTGATATGGGGGTCCTGAAGGGATGGAGCTGGCAGCCCCAAGACCAAACTGGCCCCAAAAATCATGTCTCTCTGGATGGGAGAAGACCCCCACAAGTATTGCGGGCTCCATTTCCATCCTAAAACACAGGTACCGCAGCGCATCTTCACATTGCTCCCAGTGCTTCCAAGAGAACAGTCACAGGAGGAGCAGAGCAGGTCCCTGCAGGACACGGGGTCCCAGCAGCCACTGCTCACTTCCTGGTGATCTGGACACTGGCATACTCAGAGCCGGCCTCCTCGGGGCGCGGGGCCGACCGCTTGGGTGCCTTGCTGAGGTGCACCATGTCCAGGTCGGCATAGGTGAGGTTGTCGTCGCCGTTGGGTGCCTGGTTGGTCTGGATGCAGGCATACTCCGACTGCTGGCTCATCTCCACCATCCGGCGGATGGTCTTCCTCTCCTTGTCGAAGTTCAGGTCCGCGTAGGTCAGGTTGTTGGGGTCAGATTCCTGTGTGAGGCACAAAGAGTTCCTCCTCTGGGAAGATCCCCCTGTACCCACAGCCCTGCTCTGGAGTCAATCCCACTGCAGCTCAGCCCAGGATGCCTCAGTCCCTGCCTGTATGGGGGAACCATGCCAGCAGCCACCACCCTGCAGCCATGCTCTACCCCATACTACAGCTTCAAATCACAAGCCACCCTGTCACCCTGTTCTGGCTTCAGAGCCACTGACACAATGCCAGAGCCATCACTGAAGACACTCCATCCCAGCAGGGCCAGTGTGCCCAGTGATGCCCACGTGGGAGCTGGCAGAGCCTGGGTGGGACGGACAGATTGCTGCTGATCACGACTTTGCTCGTAGCTGCATCACCAAATGCAAAATAACTCCACAAATAGCCTTGCTGGCTATCGCACAGCTGGTTCTCCCGGCAGCACCAACCCAGACTTTACTGGGAGGAGGAGGAGGAGGAGGAAGGAGGGTGAAGGCATAAAAGATGCTGCGAAGTAGCTACCCTCTTCCTGGGGCAGCTTCTCTTCCACCTCCAGCCACAGAGTGGAGACACTGAGATGTTCACTGGAGAACCACCACCCTCCACTGGAGACACTGAGATGTTTCACTGGAGAACCACCACCCTCCACTCTCATCTCCAGTGGCTCCCAGCCACTCTCCCTCCCCAGTCCCAGGATGACCCACCTGGGTCATGGCCTCGCTGCTCTTCTCTGGCTCATGTAACCTGGAAGGAGGGACAAAAACAGTCAGACAGATGGAGCATCCTGTTGCCTCTTCCCTAGTTATGGAGCAGCTGGGGAGGTCAGATGCAAGCCAAGGTCCTTGCAGCTGCACCCAGCAAGACAGGTCCTGAGCATTGGCTCATGTGCTGGTCCAGCTGCCTGTCTGCTAGCCAGAGACCAGCTCCCACCAGCCTGCTCAGCCCCACCACAAGCCAAAAATCCCCCTAGGCACAGAGCCCCCAGATGGGCAGAGCCTGTGCCTCTGCCGTCCCTTTCACAAGTTTTGGGGATACAGCTCTATCCCAGTCCTGAGGGACTCTGTGGGATGGAGGTGTCCAGCTCAGAGTTCCCACAGGTTACCCAGTGAGTAGAAGAGATCTGCACTCACCTGGCAGACGGCGAGCTTTTACCTGCTGGAAGAGAAGTAGTTTAGGAAAGAAATAATTCAGAAAATAAGACAAACGCCCCATTTCCCTGGGCACAGAGAACACACGCAGAGACTGCTTCAAGGACATGGACACATCTTTTCCCAGAGGCAAGTGCCTGCAATTCCCTGGAGTTTCAATCAATTTCTTTCAGGACTGTTCCTAGGGGAGCACAGGAGGTGCAGGACAGGGGTCAGACCAGGCAGAGCTTTTCCTGCAGCCTGCAAACAACCTGGGCAGGTCTATCCATCACCCCATGGGACAGGACCTGCAGCTGCACTGCCAGAAGTTATTGTCCAATGGGGCAATGTGAAACCCATGGGAAAGAGAAGAAAAATGGGGCTAGGAGCAGGTGCCTCCCTGCCACACACTCGGCTCCCTTACCCTTGATCTGCTTCGTCCGGATGAGGTACAGAATAGCCACCACCAGCAGGACCAGCACGATGCAGACCACGCCCACCACGATGTAGATGAGCATATCGTCTGAAACATCAATGAAAAGGTCACCATGGCCCAGGAACGTGGTACCTCCCAGTCCCTGCAGCCTCACAGATGGGATTGGCACAGTGATGCATGAAGCACCAAGGAGGACAGCTTGGTGCCTGCCACCATCATATCCCCCAGCCCCCTGATATGGGGATTTGGTCCTTCAACCACATTTTGATGGGGCTTTGAGCTTCCTCAGAGGGTGACATCACACAGCTGCCCTGGCACCCCATCCCAGCAGCTCTGACGCACCCGTATCCATCTGGGACCCCTTGCTCAGTCCCCCCTGGGCCGGGTTGGAGATCCACAGGACAGCTGAGTAGTTGACAGGGGCCTGGGCATCGTGCACCACCACGCAGGTGATCGTGGACCCGTTTTTCTCCTCTGTCGCTTGCACCTCCACCTGGCGTCTCAGCTTGAACAAGCCCCGGGGCAGCTCCGATGGCCGGGAGATGTTCTCCTCCTTTATCTCAATCCCATTCTCTAGCCAGAAAACAGACATGTTTTCTGGGTAAAACTCCTTTATGTGGCAGGTGAAGGTCACGGTCTTGTTCACCTCGACGGGGCTCGGCTCAGCACGCACTTCGACACTGGGGGGAACTGGGAAGAGAGGCAGAGCTTGGTGTTTGGCATCTCCAGCTCTGCTGCCCACAGGGAGCCCTGTCCCTGCCCCAGGATCCCCTGTCCTCCTCCCAGGGCCCCCAGCCCCACAGGAGAGGGACACCCCAGTGCGAGTCCCCCAGCCCTCACCTCGCAGGGTCCTGCTGAGCTGGTACGTCCCACGCAGCGGGGCCGGCAGCGTGGAGTGCTGCACCTCACAGATGAGCTGCGAGCGGACGTCATCCTCCTGCAGGGTCACCATCACTGTGCTGGACACTCTGTAGGATTTCACCGGCTCTTCGGTGACCTGAGGTGGCTGAGCCGTCATGGGGTCCTTGTTCTTGAACCATTTCACCCCAATTTCTTTGGGAAGGAACCCTCCAGTCGTGCAGGTGAAAGGCACCGACTGCCTCGGCATCGCTCTCTGCTCAGGCCCGGACACGAGCGGGGGGCTGGGTTTGGCTGTGGGGAGAAGCACGGGGCCATCAGACCAGGCTCTGCCCCCTGCCCAGCCCTGGCCCTGCCAGGAGCAGGGTCTCCTACAAGGGCACAGTGATGGCCCACGGGATCCTCTCCTGGAGCCGCTCCCAAGCCCTTCCACATCCCTGCCCAGCCTGAGCAGACCCCGCTGGGCTGGTTCCCAGCAGCAGCTGCTCCGGGAGCCCCACTCACCTTGCACAGACACCTCTGTGCCATTTCCATGCTGAAGCACCCCCTCCACACCAGTGACTGTCGTGGCAAACTTCACGCAGTAGTAGGTGCCCATGTCCTCAGGCTCAACGTTCCTGATGTGGATGCTGAAGTCTGTGTTGGACCCAACCACTGCTCTCGTCACACGGGGTAAGGAGTCCCCTGTCTGGCCATAGATGGTCTTGTTCCCACTGCCCAAGCCCTTCAGCCACCTCACAGGACCCAGTTCAGCCACTCTGGATATGGTGCAGTTCAGGGTGAGCGTCTCTCCCGCTGTCACCAGCACCTTGTCCTGGGGCTGCTGCAGCTTGAAGTTCTGATCCAGCTCGGCACCCACACCTGGAGAAAAAAAAGAGACCAAGTCTCGCCTGGCACCACACATCCAAACTCCCTATTCTTCTCCCAGCTGGGACAGGCTGAGCACCTCACTTGGTTAGAAGACACCACAGGTGACACAGCTGTGCCCACGGGCACAGTGCTCTGCCCACAGGGCTCAGCAGTGGAGCTGGATGGAGCTTTGCTTGGTGACTGTCCTGGGCTCTGTATGGCTAGATCATGGAGCACATCCCAGCTGCCCATGCCTCTGACACACTGGGCTGTCTCCCACAGCCACCTGGCTTTATCAGCCAGGAGAAAGAACAGCACAAAACGATGTGCTCCAAAGAGCTGGCTCCCATTACCAACATGATATTGCATTTTCTGTCCTGAATTCTGTCCCATTTCCATACGGAATCCCAGCCCCGGTGATCCCAGCACAACACAGCCAATCCCCCCACCAAAGCCAGCCAAGCAGGCACTGTTCCTGCTCAGCAGCAACCACAGGGAGCCATCCCCTTTGGAACATCTCCACACCACTGGTCCCTAATCGAGTCACCTGTGCCTCACCTCCCTGCTCAGTGATGTCCCAGATAACCCCCCCTACACATCCACGGGTTACCCAGGGGTTAATTTTGTGAGTGCTTCCCATGCCAACATAGGTATTGCAACCAAATTCATGAAAGATTTCAATACTGGTCACTGCTTAAAGGAACTTTTTTTTAAGCCACATGGGGAGAGAAGTGGGGGAACCACTTAGATCCACCTGCTGGTAACAGGCGGCTGTGGCACCCAGAACCAGTGTCATGGTCACACAGATCATTGTGTTTGAGCAGGTAATGCTGAGCAGCATGGGGAGCACATGGACCAGCACCCACATCTCTCACACCAGAATCATGGAATCACAGAATCTTTTAGGCTGGAAAAGCCCTAAGATCACCAAGTCCAACCATTAAGCCAGCACTGCCAAGCCCCCAGCCAAACTAAGACTCCAAGTGCCACATGCACACATCTTTTAAATCCCTCCAGGGATGGTGACCCCACCACCGCCCTGGTCAGCTCTCTTACCCTTTCAGTGAAGAACTTTTCCCCAATATCCAACCTAAACCTCCCCTGGTACAACCTGGAGCCATTTTCTCCTGTCCTGTTGCTTGTTACTTGGGAGAGGAGAATGACCTCCACCTGGCTACAGCCTCCTTTCAGGGAAACCCAGGACAGCAACTCCTACTGAGGCTTCCCTTGGGACACAGCAGGATAACTTCTGGCTGGATGGTCCCAGGAGAGCCTGCTGTAGGACAAGCTGCTCTGACCCCTCTGGCCACAGCTGGCTCTCACAGAAACTGATTTTTGGCAGCTGCTAATCCCTCCTGACTCACAGTGGTATGTGCTGTACCCATAGATGTTCTCTGTTCTACTGTGTGTGGAATTACTCAATCTCTATGGCCAGAATTACCAGGATCAGTTTCTCCAGACTGCCCCAGTTAAAGGCTTTTTGCCCAGGGCATCATTCCACAGCATCCTCAGCCAAAACCTTCAGGCCTTGGTGTTTCCCTTTGAAGGCATGTCAAGATTAACACGGCAGCAGCATTCGACACCAGAACAAGTTTTTCCCACAAAACAAGCACAGAGGGACAGAATTGGTTTGTGTCACGTCCAGATGAGTCATTCACTCTAAGCCTTGGTCCTGCACCTGAGCTGTGGTGCTCTGGGCACCTGAGAGACAACCCTATGCTTCTCAGGTGACACCCAAACTGCAGGGAGCAGCCCTGGAGCAGAGGTCCCGTGCACTCCATGTGCTGAACACGGTGCTGACGCAGGGCAAACACCACTGGGATCTGCTTCTGTGGCATCTCCTGAACTTCTCCATCTCCTGCTGCTGACAGTCTTTTGCAAGAAATGGTTGAGAAGCACAGAGGAAGTTCACAAGCACAGAAGCATCATCACATCATCCGTCTCTCGCCAAACCACTGCACGGGGATGTGACACAGGCAGGCACTGGGGTGACACAGGCAGAGAGACTGGGGTGACACAGGCAGAGAGACTGGGGTGACACAGGCAGCAACCACACAAACCCCCAGCCCTTCCACATACCTGGGGGGCCACAATGCCAAGTACTGGCTCCACCAAATTGGGCAACAAAGCTCATTAGTGGGCGGCACTCAGTACAGCAAAGGACACGTCCCATGCGTGGCCACAGAGCAGGAGCCGAGGGCCAGGCCCGCTCCCCAGCGCATGCTCTGTGCCCTGTGAAGAGTGTGTTACTCACTGCTCCCCTCTGCAACCCTCTGCAAAAGCAACTTCTATGGAGTGGTTACCCCCATGTCCCCTTGAGGGTGCCCTGCACTGGGTAGAACTGCCTGCACTGCCCTGCACAGCCCAACCCGAGCGAGCCGAGCACCTCCTCTTCATCCTCCCTCTCTCCATCTGCCCATCTCCCCACGAGGCACGTGGTGTGCTGAGGGGGAGAGCTGGGGAAGTACCTGCTTTGGGGCCCCAGAGCTAACCCCAACACCAAAGAGTGTCAGGGGTCAACCCCAAAGCTCATTTCTTCGTTGCAGTGATGGGTCCCAGAGAAACGTCCACAGAAGCACTGGGACACTGAGCTGAGCGTGGCTCGGTGCCCTGCCTGTGGCTGCCACGCCTGGTGTGCGGCAAGGGCTCCCCGCTGCCTCAGCACAAGGGTCCTGCCTTCCTGGGACCACAGGGATTTATCCCTGCAAGCAGCAGGGATCTCTCCCAGGGGCCAGATTTGCAGCCAAACGTGGATGGTCTGTAAGCATTCCACATCACCGAGCCTGCATTCCCTCCTCACCAGGGCAGCAGTGTGCAAGCACCCTGCCTGCCTCCCGTGCCCAGGGATTAGCAGGCACGGAGCATGCTGTTGTCCAGGCATAGGATGCAAGGTGCTTTCCTGACTTCTACTGCTCCCAGACTAAAGAGGAGAAAAAGGGCTTCACACTGCCGGCAGCACTGCCTGGCCAGGGGCTTCACTAGCAGCCCTTGGTCACGGCAGAAAACACCATGAGGCTCCAGGCAGCCCCTCGGATAGGATTAAAATGGGGCTTTGAGGTATTTTTACATGTTTTCTGTTCTGCTGCTTCAGAGACCCTCACCCAGCTCTGCTCAGATCACCCTGTTCATCAGAAATCCTGTCGATTTCTGATCTATGACACACAAGCTCCAGGCATGATCCACCACAGGAACACCCCAACAACGATTAGCTCGCACCTCCTGGCCAAGAAGCAGGAGTCCTGGTCAGACCTGGCTTCTCCACCTCCTGCCTGCATCCAACACCCCACACAAGGACCAACCTGACCCCTCACTGCTCAGAAAGACCCCAATCCCCCACAGCAGCTCACAGCAAGCCCCCCCCCCCACCCTGATGGGAAAAACACAAAGGGGAAGTTGGCAGAAAACCCCAGAACACACAAGTTAGAAAATGCAAAGTTTCCACCAAAGCTCTTTTCCTCTTTCTCCTGAACACAGCTTCTCCTCACATGCAGCCGACCTCCCCCTCTCCTTCCCCTTTTGAGGTGCTCACCCAGTGGGATTGGGAGCTCAGCCAAGCTCCCTCCCAGCAGCTCACAACATGCTTGTGCATCAGAAGTGGGATGCTGGAGGTCTTCATGCCACAAACACATGGGACACCACAATTTCTCTCTGTTTCCCTGCTTCTCTCCTGCTGCCTGATGACACTTTTTTCTTAGACTTGGATTTCAAACCACCGGGAATTGGAACACGATCCTCTTGCCCCCAAGATCACGGGGAATTTAGGTGCTCTGACCCTGTAATCTGTTCTATCCTACACTCCAGAATTAGCCAAGGGTTTTAAAGCCCTGAAAAGCATCACCTGACAGTTCCCACGTAGGTGGGAGCACCCTCGCAGTGCAGACCCGGAGCACTTCCAGCCCGGAGCAGAGGCAGGAGCACGATCTGGCAGAGCCTGCCTCCTTCCCGTTATTCAGTTTAATTTGGGAGCAAAATAATCCCAGCTCTTGCTGCAGTGCAAGTTTTCCATGTTGGTGACACATTTTTTTCTATATTCCACCTTTTGAAGTATTTGATATTGAACAGATTGCAAGAGGCCGGGGTTTAATTCAGGAGAGGCTGCTTGGATGCTTCCTGGTAAAAATAGATTTTTTTTCCTCTGAAAGAGCTCTGGGATGGCTGTGTGTTCCAGAAACAACGTGCAGCTGGTCACCGGCATCCGAAGCCCCACGGTCACTCACTGAAGAAACAGGCCAATGGGCAAGGGAACCCCAAAATAATCCTGCTGGAATTTCACCTGCAGCAGGGCTGCCAGGGGCGGAAACTAACAGGTGCTGCCTATAAAAGGCCTGGAATCTGCTGTTTAGGGAAGGCAAGGAGAGCCCCGGGGATAGCTGTCGAGCCCTGAGCAGACCCCAAGGCGCTCAGGGAGGGCTGTAGTAAAGTCTGTGTTTTACATCTGCGACATCAGAGGAAGCCTCGGCTCACACGCAGCCACCATTTCCAAGCTCCCCTCCTCCAGCATCAGCAGAAATTCATCCCAAGAGCCAAAGCCCCAGAAGCAAACCGAATTCCCCTTTAGAAGAGGCTCTGGGAAGCACAGCTGAAACCCTCTGTGGAGACACACAGGCATGGAAGGGCTCTGCAGGGCACAGTTTCTCAATGGGGCTTTGCCGTTTGGTTTCCCACATGTCGCTGCCTTTGCCCCACAGGAAGGTCTCCTCCAGGACCTTTCCTTTTCCCCTTCACTTCTGCAGGAGCTGTCTGAACAGCCAGCAGTAGGAGCCTGGGCCAACTCTGCTGGAGTTCAGCTTAGTTTGAGCCATGGCCCAGGAGGGATTCACCGTATGGAAAAAAAAGACGTGCACGTTTGCACCTAAAATCAGGGATGCAAACCACTTCACAAGCCAGGGCTTTTCACCCTGGGGTGGGTTTTTCTCCCATGGTCGGCTCAAAGAAATGGGGTTCTTACTCCAAGACCACATTTAATTAAGTTCAGGAGCTTTGCTGGAGCCATTCTTTCACGCAGGAAATCGCAGTGGCTCACTGGGAAGCTGCGCTCACCGCCAAAGCCTTCTTGGCTCTCAGCAGCCGGAGTTTTCAGTTTGGGGCCAACACTTCTCAGTTGTGATCAGGCGACTCAAAGCGAGGAGTGCTGTGCTGAAAGCATTTGCTTTCTGCCCAAGTTTGCATCCAACTCCTTGCCCAAGTAAAGCTTTGATGGTAAATATTTCAATGGGCTTGGGAGAATGTGGGTTTCCCCCATGGAACCTGGGCTGGGCCGTTTGTAATGAGATCTGGCTGGAAGCGGTGGGATTGGAATAGAGCAAGAAGCTCAGCAGCGAGATGCTCCTGTAGATGCATCACCACCGCTGCAGGTTTGCCTCAAAAACCCCATCCCTCCCTTGGCAGGGAGGAGAGCGATTCCTTCGAAATCACCCAAACGAAACACCCTAGAAAGGAAACATCCTTGAAAGCAGCAGTCACCACAGGGCTTCGTTCCTGGTGGGATGAGAGACTTCCCGCTGCTGGTAAAGGAACAGAAACAGCCAAGAGCGGCACACTTTGACTGTCCTTTGCTGTGTCCCCCAGCTTTTCTAAGGGACTGGTGGAGCCACAAGCTGCGGGGAGGCCTGGGGCACCCTGAGCCTGAGGTGACACAAGGCTCCGTGGCACAGGGCGCCCGGAGGTGTTGCAATCCCACCGCTTCAGTGCCCAACAGTAGAGCAGAGAAAGAGTCCACAGTGGGGTAGGCAAGAAAAACAAGTTCCTGGCAGAGCCTCACCAGAGCCTCCCCATGCCTTCTCCACTACCATCTCCAAGTGGGAATTCGGGCTGCTCGCTGAGATTTGCCTCACCCATAGCTGGCAGGGGGTGCTGGTGAATGGGTGGGAACAACATGCCTCTTCATGCCCCTGCCGAATTCCCTGCCTCGCTGGGAAGGGGAATGTCTGCCTGCCTTGAAGTTTGGTTTGAGAAGAACCGCCGGGCGAGGGCTCCGTGGGAGCCCCTCGGCCATCGCCGCTCTCTAGGTCACCGCAGGAAAGGTCAAAGCAACCGTGCGCGGAGAGGCGGCGTCATGTCGGTACCGGAGGTGTGCGGGAGCGGGGAGAGGAGAGGCCGGGGGGAAAACGGAGGACAGGGCAGGGAGGGAAATGGGGCGAACAGGGCAGAGGAGAGAAGCAGGGCGGGAAAAGGGGGGAAAACAGGGCAGAGCAGGGAGAGGAGCGGGGAGGGAGGAAAAGGTGGAAAAACAGGGCAGAAGAGACAGGAACAGGATGGAAAAAAGGGGGAAAACAGGGCAAAGCACAGGAGAGGAGCAGCGTGAGAAAGGGGAGAACAGGGCAGAGCAGGGCAGCAAGGTGGGAGGGAAAGGGGGGAATAGGGCAAGGAGAAGAGCAGAGAAGCAGGCAGGAGTCATGGCTTACCGGGCAGGGCGAGCAGCAGCAGGCAGGGCAGTGCCCAGGCGGTGCGGCCGGGATCCCGGGGATGCGGCTCCATCGGTGCGGGGAGCGGAGCCCGCGGCTTCACAGCGCGGCCCCGCGCCCGGCTCGGCGGCTGGGTTTGATAAATAAGACAAATTAAAAAAAAAAAAAAAAAGGCAGAAAGAAAAAAAAGGGCAAAAAAAAAAAAAGCGCAGAACTGCAGCTGGCGAAAGAAATCGCTCTTCTCAGCCCCAAAATGAGGAAGGAGGCCGGGCTCCCCCCTTTCCCCCCCCGCGGCGGGCGGGCAGCGCACACGCACGCACCGACACGGACCCGCGGCCCCGCCGCCGCCCGCGGGCACCGGGCCGGGCTCTGGGCCGCTGACGGGGCCGCCACGGCGGGGCCCCGGGCGGGCGCGTGCCCCGGTGCCGCGCGGAGCCGCCTCCCCCCCGCCGCCGCGCCGCCTCCGTTGCCGTGGTACCGGGGAGGGACGGAGTTGGCCCCAGCTTCGAGACCCCGTCCGGCTCGCAGCAGCCCCGGGTTAGCGCCGCTTCCCCCCGTGGCGGGGGCGAAGCCAGCCCCGCCCGCCCCGGGGCAGAGTCCTCCGGTCAACCCGGTGTGCGGCTGCCTTAAGGTGGGCTGGGGGGGGGACCCCCGGCACCGGCCGCCGGGAGCCCCGGGGTGCCCGGTCCCTCTCGGTCGGGGCAGAGGGGGGGCGGCTCCGTGGCCCCAGCGCTGCGGGGGTGGGGGTGTCCTTACTCGCCACAGGCTGCCAGTGTAGCCACCGCTTCGGCACGGCCACAGTACACAGCCCAGCATCCCTGGGGTGCAGGAGCACACAGCTTTGGGGGTCCTGAACACCCAGGGGCCACCTGGGGCTGAGCCAGGACAGCCCGTGGCAGAGGCACAAGCAGCACCCAGCCTTGGGGGTCCCAAATGCCCAGGGACCTCCCAAGGGACCACGCAGAGCTGAGCTGTGGCAGCCCGTGGCAGAGGCACGGGTGGTGTTTTGCCAGTGCCACAGGGACAGGTCAGCTTGGCCCACGACGGTCAGGGCCAGGAGGGAACACTGGTGCAGGACAGGCAGAGGGTGGATGGGGAGGGAGAGGAAATTTCTGCACAGCACGCTGGGAGAACGGGGACATCCCCGTGATGTCCCCTCAGCAGGATCCTGCAGCAGGGAGAAGCAAGAGCCTGAGGACAAGGCAGCTGTAATGGTAGACAGGGCTGAGGAGGAGGAGGAGGGTGTCAAGGTGTCAGCATCCATGGGATTCATATCCCTGCACTGCCCTGCTTCTCCCTGACACAAAGTCCTTCCCAGGGGAGTCACAAGAACACATTCTCCCCTGCCTGCACCTGTCACAGCTTCTCCCACCGCCCAGGGGCACTTCAGCCAGGCCAAGCCAGGTACCTGGGATGCCAGGTGCAATGCTGGCAGCTCCCAGCACCACCCCCTCTGCCCACCCAGGGATGGGGTGGACACTGCAGAGCAGGAGATCCCAGCCCGCCCAGCATCACCTGCAGCATCCCCAGCAGCACAGATCACACCGACCGCTCTCCCACACTGGGCCGGGTCCCCAAGGACAGCACCGGGTGCCATACTGGAGGACCCGCTGCCAGCTCCCCCCTCCTCCCCTCCCTCCCAAGGCAGCCGCCGGGGCTGTCGGTTTTATTTAGAGCCTCGCACAAACACAGCCAAGATATCTGAAGTGACTTGGCACCATCAATCTGCGCACGGCGTCCGCCCGCACATCCCCGGCCCCGCCAGCCTCCCCCTCAGCCCCAGCTACGCCCATGGGGCACATCCAGCCTTAATTTAGCGCTGCTGGGAGCTGAGAACAACTCCTCAGGCTTCAGCACTCACCTCTGTCTGGGATCCCCTGGCAACTGGAGGCTGCATTCAAGGGCTGTGGCCACTACTGCTCCCACTGGAAAAATATTTGTGGCCAGTACTGGTCCTGGGAAGCCCAGCACAGCCATCCTTTCTCTTCACAGAGCTGGCCAGAGTAGCCAGCAAGGAGCAGGGATCCAGAGGAGCCCTTGGATTTGGCCTTTTGCACATGGCAATAATTTCTTTGCACAGGGATGGGACACAGAGACACATCACTATGGTCCACGGGCACCTCACAAGAGGAAGCAGAGGGGGCAGGTGCTGAGCTCTGCTCTCTGGTGACCAGTGCTAACAGCTGAGGGAACTGCATAAAGTTCTGCCAGGGAAGTTTGAGGTTGGATATTGGGTAAAGGTTCTTCCTCCAGAGGGTGGCTGGGCACTGAACAGGCTTCCCAGGGCAGTGGTCAAAGCCCAAGCCTGCCAGCGCTCAAAAAGCATCTGGACAATGCTCTCAGGCACAGGATGAGATTCTTGGGGTGTCCTGTGCCAGGACAGGAGTTGGACTTGGTGATCCTTGGGGGTCACACTGAGCTCAGGATATTCCATGGGATTAGCAGTGGTTTGTGGAAACCCTGCAGCTACACCACTGTGGGCAGCGCATCCCACCCAGCCCAAGTCCAGAAGCAGGGACCCTCAGGGCAAGCGAGTGCCCAGCAGGAGGGAAAATGCCAGGGACACACTGCAGCCGTTCCCAGCCACCTTCCCTGGTTATTTTTACATGGAAGCACAGTTCCTGGAGGCCTGGTTGGCTTCAGCCTGTCTGGGCTGTTCTGCTCGGTGCTGAAGGTTCAGACAACCTGTTCTGAGGCGATTACAGAGCACAGCCAGCCTGCACACAAGCAGCAGCCACCGCAGAGCGCTTGGGAAGGGAAGTTAGAGCTTAAAAAAAGCTCTGCAAGAGAAGGTACCGCGCAGAGCAGATGGTGCAGCGCGAGCTTCCCGGGAAGAGCTGCTATTGCTCCCCATTAGGAAGCATATGGGCAGGCTCAGCTGCCTCCCTCCCCTCCTACCCATGGCCCTTCCACTCGGCATCACAGGGGCCCAGCTCCAACGTGAGAGGTTTGGAGGATACACCCTGGGAGGGCAGCCCCTGCCCTGCATGAGGCAGGGATCCCGGGAGAGAGGAGGATTCGGCTCCTTGTGTGCCTGAGACAGAGGGACAATGCAAAATTTTGGGAGCGCAACTCTGCCATTATCATCATCCTCCTTCTGCACAGAACACCCACAGTGAGCAGGAGGCTGTGGCACCTTGGCAGGGCGGGCAGTGCTGCCAGGCTCTCCATGCTGCCAGCGGGCACCCAGGCTGTGCTCACTCGGCAGCATCTCCAAGCTTCAGATCAAAATCCCCGCTTTGGCAGGGAGGATTCCAGAGACTCTGGGGGATTTCGGAGCTTGGCTCTCCCTGGCCCCAGGACCTGGGCAGCAGCCAGCATGGGGACAGGGCAGCATTTCAGGAGAGCTTTTCAAGAATAAGTTGATTTTCACAGCTTTGAGGAACAGTGAGGAACTCGCATCGTGCTGCTAGCACCTGTTTGGGGAAGGCACTTGCTCCGTGTGGCAGGGCTGGGCCAGGCTCAGCCACCCCTGTAGGTTTGGGGGCTGGGCAGGCAGGGGTCTTCTCCCCTTCCCTATTCCCAGCCAGGACCACGGGATCAACGTGCTTTTTGCATTCCCGTGTTCCCAGCTGGGCAGCTCTGCGCAGACAGCAGGATCTGCTCCCTCCCCAGGAGGAGGTGGGGATCCTTCCACACACAGGGATCCCCAGCCAGGGCAACAGCACCCCATCTCTTGTCAGAGCCTGGCAGCATCCAACGGGAACAATTACAGCCTTGCCAGGGTGATCCCAGTGGAAAGTCTTGCAGCACTGGTTTTGCCCAGACTGTTCTTTCATCCCTTAATCAGTTGCCTGTCTGATCCTCTCCCAGCCCCGATGGCCCCCGGGAACAGCGGTGGCTCACTTGGCTGGAGGGGATTCGAAGGGGATGGAGATGGGAGAGGTTCTGGTCTCTGCCCTGCAGGGCCAAACCTGGGCCTGTTAATGAATCACATTTCACTAATGGACGTGACTGCGGCCTCTCCCTGCCTGGGACTTTGTCCCTTGTGATCCCCACTCCAGCATGGGATGGCACAGTGGGAGCAATACCAATAGCCTGAGTGGCCACATCACACCAAGACCCAGCAGTTGTCCCAGAGGGCTCAGTCCACCCTTCAAAACCCAAACCAACTTAGGCATAAACAGAAAAAACCACCGATACTTTGGACATGAGCCTGGAAAATACCCCAAATTCAGCAGCCAGATGTGCTGTTTTGGGGCTGTGGGCACAGAGCCATGCCCAAGCACAAGCAAGCAGCCAGCACTTGCAGGAGCCCTCCACAATAATGACTCAATGATCTTAGAGGTCTTTTCCAACCTCAAAGATTCCTTGATAAACCCAAATAACGCAGCACCGTGCACATGGAGCTGCAGGGACTCACTACCCTGAGGAAACTCAGAGGCAGCCTGGCCCAGTCCCAGCCCCAGACACCTCCCAGCCCAGCCCCAGCACCCTGAGAGGTGTTACTTTCACAACTCACCACAACAAAACACCCAGTACGACCACATCAGAGCACCAGGCCCACACAAGGTCTGTTCTGGTACCCACAAGACAGTGCAGCCTCCACACAGCCAGAGAGCGGCACGTTCACCCCATCCATCCTCCAGCTTCAAAGGCAAATTTCAAAACCCCTCTACCTTAAGATCTAGGTGGACATATCCTACAGCCCCTGCCCCCCGCATGCCTTAGTCTTCAGTCAGTACCCAAAGAGGGCTTTCAGCTGGGAGAGAAACACACAAATGTCTCCTGAAGCAGGGAGCACCAATTACACTGCTGATATTTAGGGCTTCCAGCACAACAAATGGAGCTGCAGCTTCATTAGGTACCTTGCCAATTTAATCCGAGACATCCAGTACAGGGGAAGCTTAATTTAGTTTGTCTCAATGTTAACTTATAACAAGCAATATGTTAACGTGGGGATGGTTTTCATGGACTGTGACCCAGGGAAGGGGCACCCACAGCCCTCCAAACAGGGATTCTTAAGAAGCAGGGGCATGTATCCTACCTGTCTCATACTCCTGGGATAGCATCCACCACCATGAACACCTGCAGCTAGGGAAGAGGTGCACCCTATCACCTCCTTATGTGGGAGAGGCCCTGGAGAGGGTGATGAGGTGCAAGGGCCTCATTAAGGCTGTGATTGCCAGGAGAAAGGTGGGGCTGGGCTGTGGGGGATGCTCTGAGCAGCCTGTGCATGGGCTTTGCCCCTCACCTTTTGAGGGGGCTCATGGGAATTGCCTGTAACTGTTTAAGCCAAGCTTTTATTGGGTGGTTTAGGAGTTACAGCTGAGTTATTTCAGCTCTCTCAGGTCTTTGTTAGAGCTCTCAGGCACAGTTGGTGCAGATGGTGTGGGGGAATGGGTGGGGTGAAGGTGAGGTGCTCCCCGGCATGGGGGATTTTTTGAGGAGGCCCCTCTGTGCACACTGGCCAGACCCACTGCCTGTTTCTGCCCCCTCCTTAGGGAGCAGGGCTCCAAATCCCTTAATTTTAGAGTCCCTCTGCCACTGAATTAATCCCCAGCACTGCCAGGATCAGCTGGTTCCCTCCAAACCCCTGAAATGACTTCCAGGGAGGATGAGGGAGGGATGCAGCACTGCCTGCCCACGCTGGGTTGGAGCGATGCTCTGAGTGCCCTCATGGCATTCACACACTGTCACCCTGGGCTCCAGCAGCGGCAGCAGAGCCCAGGCACTGTGAGACCACCCACCACTACCAGAATGTCCACCACTGTCTGCCAAGCAGGAAGGAAAACCCACGGGCTACGGCGGAGCCCATACCCACAGTGCAGCTCTCCCATCCAGGGCCGGGCCGTGCTCCCAGGCTGCTCCCACCCCGTAGTGGTGCCCTGTGGGATGCTGCGAACAGGGTGACTCGGCCAGGCTTCCTTAATGCAGCCCAGCACAGTCACACTCTGGGGGAATTCCTCACAGGCTGTGTCAGAGCAGGAAAGGTGGTTTATATCCTGTGCCTGGCCTGGAAACGGCCCTGGCTGACCTGAAGTGAGGGGTTTTAGGGTAAAACTGCTGACAGGCCAGGAAAACCCAACGGCACTGCCAGCTGGGAAGGACAGGGCTGGCAGTGCTGGCGCCTGTGCCCACTGAGGTGCCTCGAGTGCTGGCAGGGCTGTGCTGACCTTTGCTGGCAGGCAGGAGCCTGCCCCTTGTCCCAGAGAAGGGTTTGCTCTCTGCTGTGGGTCTGCAACACGTGCACAGCCCCAGGACTAAGCTGCACGGGAAGTGGTGCAGTGACCACCCCTGGAAGTGTTCAACAAACGTGTGGATATGGCACCTGGGGACACGGGTCAGTGGTGGGCTTGGCAGTGCTGTGGGAATGGTTGGACTCAATGATCTTAGAGGGCTGTTCCAACTTTAACTGATGACAGGGACGAGGCCCCCACTCAGGGCGCTCATCAGGGACACTGGGTGGCCCTAATCCTGCACCCTTTGTGCCAGTGGTTGCAAAACTGTGGGAGACATCTGTGCTGTCTGTCTGTGGCACGACTGGGCTCACCCCAGCTCTGATGGGCTCCAGAGCCACACGGAGCCTTGGTGTCCATCCTGGGACCCTTTCTCAGCCCCAGGAGCAGAAGTGCTGAGGAGGAGGAAGTGGCAGGGAGTGGGGGGAGGGCAGGCAGGGTCAGGCAGAGAGCTCCAGCCGTGAAGGGACATTTCAGAGCTGGGTGTTAATCATTGATGGGCTCCTGGGAGCTGTTTGAACTAAAGCCTCCCTCCCCCCTCTAGAGGGGGAAGTTCTGCACTGTACTGGCTCATGGGGAGCCAGCACTCAGATCCTTCAGCACACAGCCAGCCCCACAGAGCGATGCTGGAGAAGACCTTGGTCTCCCCTTGGCGGTACCACCAGGACTGTGGTGGAGCTCAGAGCTCGGCCGAGGGGAGAGCGATATCATCTCAGTTTTCTAATGCCAGCTGGGGGTTTTTTTCTGCATCCTCTCCAAGTTCTTTGTTGATTGCAAATCGTTATCATGAAAGCGCATCCGAAGCTGCAGCAGCAGATAACGCTGTGCTGCTGGGCCGGCGGCTGGAGCTCATCGAGGCTGCTCTGCCTGAGAGTCCTGCGGCAGCTGTGGATGGAAATAAAACTGCTAACGTGAGGGATTGATCATGTTCAGCCAGCTCAGCCCATTGCTTCCTGCTTGGCAGAGCCCTTGCTGTGAAGTGCTAAAATCCAGGCTTAGAGGTGGGATTTGTGCTGTGAGACCCTGGCACCTCGGCACTCACCCTGCTGGAGCCGGGGAGATGCCCCATGGAGGGCACATGAGGTGTAGGAGACCTGGTACAACCTGGTACAACCCCATGTCACCCTTTACTGCAAAGGGAGATGGTGTGTCTGGCAGTGGGAGCTTCATGGGGTCATTTGTGACAGTGCCAGATCCGATGCCTCACGGTGGGAATGGCACAGCTGCTGGGATTCAGGGGGGGATGCACCCCCTGAAACAGCCAGACCCAGCCCCTGGAAGAGGATGCTGACCAGCCCTCAGGGCCATTCCCAGCCCTGCTGCCAGGCTGTCCCTGTGGTCACTGTCCCCATGTTGTCCCCACAGCAGCCCCAAGGCTCTCCAGACCTGTTGTCTCTTTGTTGTGGCTCTGTTGAGACCAAACACATCCACCCACACTGCCTGACCCAGCGCTGCCAGCTCTGTGGGGCGGGGGTTACTCTGGCCCTGCTGCTGGAGGCTGGATGGAGAAAAATGCTTCTCCAAGGGGGTTGTGTGGTTTGTCGTTTTTTTTTTTTTTTTTTTTTTTTTTTTTTTTTTTAAGTTGAAAGGCAACAAAAAGCGGGCGGATTAATTTTGGCAGGATCCACCATGCATCGCTCCAAGGGGCTGGCCCTGATAAGGAGCTGCAAATCCGAGCTGCCAAGTGCTGCCATCCCGCTGGAGCCTTGGAGGGGCATCAGGGATTAAGAGGGTCTGTGTGATGTCTAACAGGTTTAGAAAATATTGCCTGGGATTATCCACTCGCGGTGATGACCAGAGACCTCTGAGCCGCGGCAGACGCCGGCATCGGCTGATGTCTGCTGGCGGTGGGGGGGGGTCCTGCGTGCGGGAAACCTGATCTGCGTGTGCCTGTTTGCACTCGTGTGCACGTTCCCTCGTGTGCACACGCGTGGATGTGCAGCAGCGACGGCTCTGGGGCGAGCTGTAGGAGCGAATGGGGCTGGTGGCCCCCTGACACCGCGGGGGCTGAGCCGTGCCCGGCCCCCCGTGGCTGCCAGCCCTGTGCTGGGTCTGGGGTGCCAGAGGGGTGCTCCAGCCTTCGTTGTGCTGCAGCTCTGTAAGGGCAGCTCCTGACCGCCAGCGTTAATGATATCCACCCAATTAGCCCAGCCTAGCCCCAAGGATTAGCGGATGGAATCATCATCCCAAAGCGTAAGCAGTTAACGCCGCTAATTAGTCATCGCGTGAATCCCAGCTCAACCACAAACCGCAGCGGCCGCGGTAGCCGTGGGCAAGGGGTGATGCCCACCCAGCCGGGCTCCGGGAGACGGGAGCTGTTTACGGAGAATGTGCCGGGCTCGGGGATCCGTTATTTTTACACGTTGCCATAGCTACTGATACCATTATAAAATTAAGCCTGAACCATGTGGAAGAAATGGATCTGTCAGAAGGAATTATTTTCGGGAGCGCGCTGTGGGTCCGAGCACTGCCCACCCCAGGGCCGGCGGCGAGGGGCCGAGCCCAGAGGGGTGATAGGGGTCCCCGCTGGAGGCAGCTGCATCCTGCCGGCGGGCACGTCGCTGGAACGAGGCGCCGGGCAGGCTGCGGAGCTCCGGGATCGCCTGGAGCCACCGGCGCCAGCACAGCTCCTCCGGGCTGGCAGCATCGCTGGGCACGTCCAGGGTGAACAAAAGCCCGCTGAGAGGGAGCTTTCAGCCCGCGCTGTGCTCCCTCCCGCAGCGCCTGCTTTCCCCCTTCTCCTGCCTCTCTCAATATTTTTCCCTTTCCCTGCACTTCTCTGCAGAGGGACACTTGTGCCGGGCTCGGGGCAGCCAGCGCTGGGGCCACGGCCAAGCACAGCCGCACTTTAAGGTCGCTCAGTGCCAGAAGGAGCAGGGAGCGCCAGGGACCCCACAACATCCTGCCCTCGGGACAGGGAGCTCCCCAAAGGGTTTCCCTACCTTAAGCTCTTCTCGCTGGACAAAACCACCTGAAGCATCCCCAGGACCATGCACGGCTCACTTCGGGTACAATGTACATGTGGATGTTGGGAGGACCAGGACCACTCCAGAGCGACTCCAACAGCTGGTCCAGCATGAAGAGCCCCGGGAACCCCAGTGCAGGACCCCCCTCCCATCCACCCTGGCAGCCTCACTCAGGCACCGGCAGGACCCAGCACTGCAGCTTGATCCGCCCTCCCCGTGCCGGCTCCAGAGGGTGATTGTCCCTGAGCAATGTCCCGTCCAACACTGAAAGCACAAAGTGATTCTTTCTTAAGCACTGGATGTTCCTGCTTGTCCCACGGCCCTGGAAACCCCTCTTTAATCACTGCCAGAGCCTTGGCCTCACGGTGTCCCGCAGTGAAGGACCTCATGGGCCAAAGGAGTGTTGGGCACAAAGGATGTGCATGACACTTTTCAATTTCAGTGCCTGCCCCCTCCCCCTGCGATTGAAGAGATGAGGAATGGTCATAGGGCAGCTCCCCATTCACCCCACACCCCTTCAGCTCCAGGGATTTAATGAAAATTATTCCAGATTGGCCAGAGAGGTCCCCAGTAGCAATAACTGCAATAGCACAACCTCCTATTAGACACCAGAGAATCCACAGGGACAAGCAGCATCCTCCAAACACCTCCAGCTCTTCCCAACTTAAAGTCCTGGTCTGCAGCCTGGGTGTCCCAGTTTGCTTTGTGGGCATGGCTGGGTAGTGCCTGGGAGTCCATCTCCTCCCTGAACATCCTAGTGTTCCAGTGTCATGGGGTGGCTGCCCCGTACCCTGACTGTCACTGGGGCTGTGCCTGGGGGCTGGAGATATCCCCACTGTGCTGGCGAGAGCCCTCACTCTGTCGGGAACCCAGGAGGGGATGAGGCTGGCAGTGAGGCTGTGGCACAGAAACAGTTCCTATGACAACCCCAAATCCCAGACCTGTTTATCCCCTTTGGTGAAAATCCACAACAACCGTGAAACCAGGGAATAAGATTCAATAGTAAGACGTGAAATAAATCAGGACCAGTGTAAAGCATGTCACCATTTTACTCTGGCTTCGTTCACTTTCCAAGGAAAAGCCTGAGAAACAGGGAGCTGCAAAGGGGTGAGCTAACAGGTTTGGAATTGGAGGGAGCAGGATCCAACTGTGCAGCATCCCAGGACTTCTCCCTCAGGTTCTCTCTGCTGGCAGGAGCTCAGCTCAGGGCAGCCAGCAGGAACAAGCAAGACCCATGAAGCATTTCTGAGGGACAATCAAAGTATCTCCGAGACCCTCTCACTCCCTCCAACCCCCTCAAAGCACCCAGCTGCTCCTTCAGCTTCTGCTGCTCGCTGCTGCATCCTGGCACAATGTCCCCATGGCATTGCCTGGTCCCCTTGGCATCATGGGGTCCCTATGGCATCACAGGGTCCCCATGCCATCACTGGATGCCTGTGGTGTCATGGGGGCCCTGTGGCATTGGATGCTCTTAGACCTGTGGCTATTTGGGTGATGTTAATGTGGAAAGGGACTGGCCTGTCTCTCCCTGGGGATGGGCTTGTGGCCACCACAGTCTCACGGTAGCTAGGACAGGGATGAGGACAGAGCAGGGGAAAAGGGTGTCTTGGACAGAGAGAGTCACAAACCAGGCCCTTGGCTGGAGCTGCTGCCCTGTCAGACACCAGAGGAGACCAGCTGGAGCGATGACTGCTCCTGGAGACACAATATTCCCTGGGCACCCACCTCAGTGACAGACACTGCCACTGTGGAGTGTCTCTGCTTCTCATCACTGAGCTGGAGCACTCCAGGACAGGGCACAAGGCATTTATTCCTGTCTCTCCACTTTTCTCCTTGCCCAGCCCTGGCTCCAGCACAGCTCAGCATTGTCCCACTCCCCACAAGTGCAGCCAGCCTTCTCCTCTCCCCCAGGACACGAAGGAGACACCTGCATCCCCCCGTTTCAGCCAGCCCATGCACTAACCGAGACCATGCTCTTCCTCGGCCTTAATTAAATCACTGCTCCCCTCCCCTTGCTGCCAGGACCAGCCCCTTCCATCAGCCATTCTCCAGGCTAATTGCTCTCTGTTACTCTGTGTTTTCTGCTGGAGGCTCATGCTCCCTGTCAGCTCCTGGAACAGCCCACGCTTCCCACTCTGGCCCCCCGGCACACCATGGCACACACCATGGCCCACGCCACGGCACACACCACGGCACACACCACTGCCCGGCAGGCCCTGCCAGCCCACTCGCCTTGGCACCTCCAGGAGATGTTTCCCACCTCTCAGCATCAGGAGCAGATCAGATGCCAGAGCAGCCCCTGAGCATCCCCTGGCTGCCCAGAAACCCATCACAGTGCAGCCCAGATCAGCCTCCCCAGCCCTTTTCCTTGGCTTTGCCATTACATGAGGTCCTGGCACCAGGCTCACACACCATGCTGAGGACCAGCCCAGATAAACCTGGCACGGCACTGCCCCAGAGTGTCCATGCACAGCCCAAAACCTGCATGTCCTCTCCCCCCGGGACACCAACATTCCCAGCACCATCCAGGCACCACCTCAGCTCCACACTAAAGTCCCCAGCTGTGGCAGGAGGAGCCTGGTGGGTGCCAGTCCCAACCCCAGCACTGCCCTGTGCTCCCCCCAGCCATGGCAGCTCCTGACCTCCCACACACACCCACCGAGCGGGTCACTTATGGGATGTGACAGCCAGCAGCACCAGGAAAACAGCACGGATGAGCAGTGAATCCATGACCCCAGCACTGCCTGGTGCTGCCCCCCGAGCAAGGCTCTGCCCCCCGGCACGCTCCTACCTTGTGTCCGTGTCCAGGCGCTTGTTTGTGCTTTCACTGCAGGCACACCCCGGGCTGGTGGCTTAAAGGATTTTCCTTTAATAACCACCAAATCCCTCCCCTGGGCAGTAAGCTGCAGACCTGGGCCCTTTCCTAGGTGCAGAGCACTCTGCTGGGGCTCTGCTCACTCCCTACTTTGCATATGCTCCTATCAAACTGGATTTCCCCCCTCCTGATTCAGCCCAGTGCTTAAAAAGCCCTAAATCCCCTTGAATTTCATTTCCCCTGGTCCTCGAGGTCTATCCCCGGTTTTGGTCCCACCCACGTATTTTACATACTCGTGGTCACAGCCTTGATGTGAGATTTTCTGCCAGTTTTGGTTTTGTCCTGCTCAGAGTCCGGGCAACCCAAGTCCTGCTCAGAGCAGCCACTGCCTCAGCTGGGAAATGATCCATGGCTCCACTTGGGAAGCGATGCTGGGAGGGGCTTCATCCCAGCACCCCTACCCCACAGCCCCCCACTGAGGGAGCCAGGCTGAGACCAGGTGCTAGACCTCTGACCTGGCAAACTGACAACCACCACCACGCCCACAGGGTGCTGAGTGTTCCCAAGCTGCCCCTGAGAAAGAACTGACCCCAAACTGTCCCCACTTCACATCCCCAGAGCAGGGGACTCTTACTCAGTTGTGCAAATGAATTTCCGTAGTGGCATTTCTCCCCCCCGTGACAATTCTGTCCCCTCAAGGATCTCCCTGCCAGCCCCACTCCCCTGGGTCACACTGTCTTGTTTCACTTCTCTTTTCTTATCTCACAGAAAAAAAAGTAGATAAAGCTGAAAACTGGCGACTGTATCAGCTTTCAAGGTCACAGGCAGCGGTGCTGGCAGCAGGTTCCTCTGCCTGGAAAGCCTGTTTTGGCCTCAGTTCCTCCTGCCAAGGGGGCTGCTGGGGCCACACGTGGTGGGAGCTCAGCTGCTACAGCTGGGGAGATGGGTGGTTGGGGGGCTGTATGTGGTGGCCGGGTGTTGCTGGGGGCTGCAGCAGTGCCCAGTGTGGAGCGTGATCCGCAGCTTCCTGCCAGCGCCACCTCTGCCCTCTGGCTTCCTGCCACTGGCCTGCTCCCCTTGGAGGTGGGCACCGAACACGTGGGCACAAAGCAGGGAATGTGCGTGGGGCAGATGTGCAGGAGCAGATGTGCATGAAGCAGATGTGCACAGACTGGCTGGGACTGGAGCTGGAGATGTGCACGGACCAGGGGAAGGGGCAGAAGGGCCAGCTGGCACCATCTGCCCTGGCCTTAACAGCATCACAAGCCCCTTGAGGAGGGCAGGGAAAGGTGGGCGAGGGCTGGGCCTCAGCCTGGGGCAGCAGCACCAGGGGCTGTTCCTGAGACCTTCCCCCTGCCTTGCCAGGAGATACAAGTTTCATGGGACTGAGCAGATTCCCTGGCTGGGGCAGCTGCCTGGGGCAGGTGGGAGGTGGGAGCTGCCTAGGGGGCTCAGCAGTAGCACAGGGGGGCTGTGGGGGGCACACATCCCCCCAGGACCCTGTGGGACAGGCACTATTGCTCTTGCTCTGAGCACAGCAGGACTGGACAGCATGGCTCTTTGCTGGCTTTAATGAGGGTGGTGACAAGGTAACACAAATTATGGACCTGTTAGCCGGGAAAGGGCCAGTGGAGGCCCATGCTGGTGGACACAGGTGTGTGTGAGGTCCTCCTGGTGTCATCAGCACCAAACAGCTTGCACAAGGCGGAGGTGCTTGGCCTCGTGGTCTGATCCTGTGGTCGAGAGGGCTTCCAGATCCTGGGAGGGCTCTCCTGAGCTGGGGGCATGGCGAGCTGAGCTGAGACCGGGGTGTGCCATGCAAACAGCTCCACTTCTTCTTTATTGTGCCCTGCAGAAACATCCCTGCTTCCTCCTCGACACGGCCTGGCCACGCAGGCAGCAGTGCCACGCGTCACTTGGCAGCTACCCTGAGGCTGGCATACTCAGTGGGGGCTGTGCCCGAGCTCCTGCTGTGCCGCGGGGCCGGGGGCAGGGGCTGCAGGTCGGCGTAGTGGATGTCGTTCTCCTCCTTGCTGCTCTGCTGCAAAAGTGCACACAAATGGGGAATGCTGCCGCAAGGAAAAGCTTGCAAAAACAACCCTAAACCATAGAACGTCCTGAGTTGGAAGTGACCCATGAGGATCACCGAGACCACCTCCTGGCCCTGCACAGGACAATCCTAAGAACCAGGTTCAAGCCAGGCTGGTGATGCCACAGCTGCAGAGGTGGCCCTGTGCTATGGTGCAGAGACCACATGCAGGCAGCTGCTGCCCACCCAATGTCCCACCTGGCCCCAGAGTCTTGCAGAGCTCCTGCAAGCTGGGGCATCAGCATGGGATGTGTTCCCCCAAACTCACAGCTCACTCTTACCTGGCTGGGCAGGTAGGAGCTCTCTCTATCCAGGACTTCACTGTGGGGGGAAGGATAAGGATGGCCATTAGAACTAAAGGAAGCCGAGTTGCGCCCCCCCCCCCAGCACAGCCCTCAATTCCCCTCCCGAATTTCAGCAGGATATCCCTGTTGAAGGCAGAGAGTAGGGACCAAGTGCTGTCTGCATGTCTGGGCTGGGCTCAGACCCATGGTGAGGGGCTGCAGGGAGCTCCCTGCCATGTGCTTCCATGAAATGCAGAGAGAAGGAACAGAACTGTGAACCTGTGAGTAAAGGACTTTTTCTGTGGCAAATTTCTGCTCCAGACAGGAAAGGAAGCCAAGATAAAGCAGGTGGATAAGACAGTTTACTCATTTAAGGGTGCAGAAGGAAGAGGTGTTGAGTACAAACCTGGGGGTGCCAGGGGTCCCTGCACAGCACTGCAGAGGGACTGACGAGAAGCTGCCCACGGCCACTGTCCCGGCTGGGCATGGGCTGCCTGCCCTGCCTTGGCGCTTCCTCCTGTACATGCAAAGGGCAACAAAGAGGCCAAGGAGGAGGAAGCAGAGCACCACAGCTGCAGCCACCACACCAGGAACCAGGGCTGTCTCTGTGGAGACAGAGGCAGAGCAGAGGGTGGTGGGTGTGGGGCAGAGCAGGACCTTGCTGTGGGCAGGGTGGGAGCTGTGGGATGGGGTCCCTGGGAGCAGTGTCCCGCTGGGCTGCACTCACCACGCACAGATACCTCTGTGCCACTTCCATGCCGAAACATCTCCTCTTTTCCATTGCTCTCCTTGGTGAACTTCACGCAATAATAGGTGCCAACATCATTGGGCTCAAAGTTCCTGATGTGAATGGTGAAGTCTGTGTCGGACCCAACCACTGCTCTCGTCACACGGGGTAAGGAGTCCCCTCTCTGGTCATAGACGGTCTTGTTCCCACTGCCCAAGCCCTTCAGCCACCTCACAGGACCAGGGGCAGCGAATCCAGACGTGGTGCAGTTCAGGGTGAGCATCTCCCCCACTGCCACTGCCACCTTCTTCTGGGGCTGCTGCAGCTCAAAGCCCTGAGCCGCCTTGGCATCCACACCTGGGCAGAGACAGGAGGGTTCAGGGATGAGCGATGGGGCGAGGCAAGGGCTGCCTCACAGGCAGAGAAGCCCCAGTATCCCCCAATTCGCAGCTGAGGGATACCCTGGGATGTGGCAGAGACAACCTGCAGGCACCAGGAGGGAGGAAACCCGATTCAAAATGAACAAGGGGCAAATCTCAAAAACGAGCAGGCTGCCCAGAGCAGTGGTGGAATCACCACCCCTGGAGGGATTTAAATGACATGTAGATGTGGCACTTGGGGACCTGGCTTAGTGGTGGCCTTGGCAGTGCTGGGTTAATGATTGGACACGAGGATCTCAGAGGGCTTTTGCAACCCAAACAGTTCTGTGATTCTACGATTTGATAAATCCACATCCTGTTCTGTCATTTGCAGGAGGTGCAGCAGCTGCCTGGAGGCCAGAGAGGTGCAGAGGGAGCCAAGGGAAACTCCTGGCAGGAAAAACTCCCGAGTGCTGTTAAACATTAACACCCTGGCTCTGTTCCACACCAGCCAGGATCACTGGGGCTCTGCGAGGAATTGGGGTTCACAGCCAGGAGCCTGCCAGGAGCCTTCCAGGAGTCAGTGTTCTGGGCAGGGATGTGCAGCCCTGTAGACCAGCGCAGCTTCCCAACCCCTCTGTGTCCCAAAACCCCTCCTGCCTCCCAAAACCCCTCCAGTTTCCAAACCTCTCCTGCCCAAAGCCCCCGATACGTTCGGCAGCGGCTCGGTGGAGCTCGACTCGGCTCTGCCTATCCCGGTGCCAGGGATGCTCTGCATCTGCACCAAAAGGTGGTCGGGGAAGGACCATCCTGGGCCCCCCCCCAGCGGTGTTTATCTTTGCCGTCCACTCGCATTAATGACCAGTGGCAGACGGGGCAGGGGAGCTCCGAGAGGCTCTGGGGGGCCCCACTTCCGACTCACCCAAAAGCTGCCGCTGCACGGCGCTTCGCCGCGGAGCTGCTGCCGCGGCCATCGGTTCTGCCCAAACTTCGGGAAGGAAAAGGGGAAGCAGGACAGGAAATGGAGGCGAGCGGGTGGTTAACGCTTTGGTGTCTGCCCGGGACGGGCGGGGGGCGGCAGAGCCGCCGGGCGTCACCCCCCGGCGGGCATCACCCTGCCGAGACCCCGCTGGCATCGCTCCCGGGCCGCTGAGGGGCTGCTCTGGGCTCGGGACGGGGAGCGGCTCTGCGTCCTCCCCGGTTCGGTGAGGGGCAGGAGCACCGGGGCTTCGGGATGTGGGACGCTCGGTGTATCCCGAGCCCTGCTCTGCATCACCGACCCATGAGAGACACTATCCTGCACCCCGATCCTGCTGGCAAGGGCTGGGCGTCCCCCTGGCACCTCAGGGTGCTGAGCCACAGGCTGGCCACGTGTGGGCGAGTGTGCCGGATTGGGGGCCCCTCTCGCTGACTGCTCAGCGCCGGTGGCCGTGGCCGTGGCCGGGGCACACATCTGAGGGGAAAGTGGGGTGGACATCGTCATTATGGACCAGCCTTGTGACAGGAGAGGATGTGGACATTGAGAAGCAAATGGGATGTGATTGCATGGGGGAACTGGGCTGGTAGTGGCCCCTTTCCTTCCCCTTTGCTGGGTGAGAGCCCAAGCACGCCGCTAAGCTAGGCCCAGTCCAGCTGAGTCATCTGAGCCCAGTCCAGCAGAGTCCAACGGAGCTGAATCCAGCGGAGCAAAGCCCAGCCAGCAGGGAGCAAGACGTGGGAATACCCATGGCTCCAGTGATGCAGGAACTGCCTCATGTGCCTGATGCTGCTCCTGCTCTGCAGAGACCCGGGTAAGTGGGGCCTGCACAGCCCCATCACACAGCCCCATGCACACTTCCCCACGCTGCTGGCCTGGCAGTCCTTCCCTGTGCCTGTGGCTATCCAGGGATCTCCTCTCGATGCCTCCCTTCCAGCTTGCTTTTATCTCCAGATGAGGAGTTCAGTTTACTCCAGCAAGAGTCTGGGCCCTCCTCATCCTGCAGTCCCCAGCAGCCTGGGGGTCAAGTGACAGGAATATCTCTCTGTTCCCTGCTCCAGGCTCAGAGCTAGGGTCTAATGATGCCTCATGCTGTGCCCCAGCCCTGGGGCCCCTTGTCAATTGCAAATCTTCCTGTTGCTGTGCCTAGGTGTGGGTGCCGAGCTGGATCAGAACTTCAAGCTGCAGCAGCCCCAGGACAAGGTGCTGGTGACAGCGGGAGAGACGCTCACCCTGAACTGCACCATATCCGGACTGGCTGAACTGGGTCCTCTGATGTGGCTGAAGGGCTTGGGCAGTGGGAACAAGACCGTCTATGGCCAGACAGGGGACTCCTTACCCCGTGTGACGAGAGCAGTGGTTGGGTCCAACACAGACTTCAGCATCCACATCAGGAACGTTGAGCCTGAGGACATGGGCACCTACTACTGCGTGAAGTTTGCCACGACAGTCACTGGTGTGGAGGAGGTGCTTCAGCATGGAAATGGCACAGAGGTGTCTGTGCAAGGTGAGTGGGGCTCCCGGAGCAGCTGCTGCTGGGAACCAGCCCAGCGGGGTCTGCTCAGGCTGGGCAGGGATGTGGAAGGGCTTGGGAGCGGCTCCAGGAGAGGATCCCGTGGGCCATCACTGTGCCCTTGTAGGAGACCCTGCTCCTGGCAGGGCCAGGGCTGGGCAGGGGGCAGAGCCTGGTCTGATGGCCCCGTGCTTCTCCCCACAGCCAAACCCAGCCCCCTGCTCGTGTCCGGGCCTGAGCAGAGAGCGATGCCGAGGCAGTCGGTGCCTTTCACCTGCACGACTGGAGGGTTCCTTCCCAAAGAAATTGGGGTGAAATGGTTCAAGAACAAGGACCCCATGACGGCTCAGCCACCTCAGGTCACCGAAGAGCCGGTGAAATCCTACAGAGTGTCCAGCACAGTGATGGTGACCCTGCAGGAGGATGACGTCCGCTCGCAGCTCATCTGTGAGGTGCAGCACTCCACGCTGCCGGCCCCGCTGCGTGGGACGTACCAGCTCAGCAGGACCCTGCGAGGTGAGGGCTGGGGGACTCGCACTGGGGTGTCCCTCTCCTGTGGGGCTGGGGGCCCTGGGAGGAGGACAGGGGATCCTGGGGCAGGGACAGGGCTCCCTGTGGGCAGCAGAGCTGGAGATGCCAAACACCAAGCTCTGCCTCTCTTCCCAGTTCCCCCCAGTGTCGAAGTGCGTGCTGAGCCGAGCCCCGTCGAGGTGAACAAGACCGTGACCTTCATCTGCCACATGAAGGAGTTTTACCCAGCAAAGATGTCTGTGTCCTGGCTGGAGAATGGGATTAAGATAAAGGAGGAGAACATCTTTCGGCCATTGGAGCTGCCCCGGGGCTTGTTTGAGCTGAAATGCCAGGTGGAGGTGCAAGCAACAGAGGAGAAAAATGGGTCCACAATCACCTGCGTGGTGGTGCACAATGCCCAGGCCCCTGTCAACTACTCAGCTGTCCTGTGGATCTCCAACCCGGCCCAGGGGGGACTGAGTAAGGGGTCCCAGATGGATAAGGGTGTGTCAGAGCTGCTGGGACGGGGTGCCTGCCAGGGCAGCTGTGTGGTGTCACTCGCTGAGGAAGCTCAAAGTCCCAGGAAAGGCTCCCTGCTGTGGGTTGGGATGCCTGTCCCTGAGCCCTGGTCGCTCACGTCCTCTGTCCCATTGCAGGTGCGAGCCTTCTGTCCAGCCTTGGCCTCCTGTGGGTTTGTATCCTCCTGGAGAAGGGGCTCCTCGGTGGTCTCCTCTTCTTCCTCTTCAAACGCATGAAGAGAAGAGCACAGGAGCTGTTGCCCTATCCTGCTCCGTCTCAGTCCCTGCCTCCTCGAGCCGGGTCCCAGGGCTTGGCCACCGCCAGCACTGTCATGTGAACGTGGAAATAAACAAATGCAGAGGCTGCTGTGCGCTGCTCCGTGTCACACAGCCCCTGCCTGTGGCCTTACACCCGCCCTGCTCTGGGGCTTGGCGCTGTCCATCCCCGGGACTCAGTGCCGCACACTGGGGCTCGGTGCTGCCCATCCCGGTGCCCGGTGTCCGGTGCCCGGTGTCCAGTGCCCGGTGCCTGGTGGTGCCCGGTGGTGCCCGGTGTCCGGTGGTTGCCGGTGGTGCCCGGTTCCCGGTGTCCGGTGCCCGGTGGTGCCCGGTGTCCGGTGCCCAGTGTCCGGTGCCCAGTGCCCAGTGTCCGGTGCCCGGTGTCCGGTGGTTGCCGGTGGTGTCCGGTGCCCGGTGGTGCCCGGTGGTGCCCGGTGGTGTCCGGTGCCCGGTGCCCGGTGTCCGGTGTCCGGCCCTCACTCCGGTGCAGTGGCACCTCCCGGCTGACAGGGGCCGCTGTGCGCGGGCCGGGCGCCGCGCGCCGCCCCGGGTGTTTCCGGCCGGGCGGGTTTGGCGGCGCACGCGGGGGCGGTGCGGGGCGGCCCGGCGGGGTTTGCGTGCTGCACCGCGGCAAGATGGCGGACAGGGAGGAGGCGCTCAGGGAGTTCGTGGCCGTGACCGGCGCCGAGGAGGAGCGAGCGCGATTCTTCCTCGAGTCAGCCGGCTGGGACCTCCAGGTACCTCCGCCGCTGCCTTCTGCCTTCCGCCTTCCGCGGCCCGGCGCGGGGATCGGCGGGGCCGCGGCTTAGGAGGCCGTGGCGCTGGCGGGGGGCAGCTCTGGGCCGGAGGTCGGTGTCCGCAGGCTCAGGCCTCGCCCCCGTCCGTCGCCGGGCTCAGCCCTTGCGGCGGGGCCGTGGGCTGGTTGGGACTGAGGCCCCTCCTGGTTCTCTCGTTCACTTTCTAGCGCGAGCTGAGGGACGGTGGGTCTGGAGTTTGCCGGGGTTGTGTAGGTTTTCCTGGAATGCTGGTCAGGTTGTCAGTGCTCTGCTGTTGGCGCTGTCAGCAAACAAGCTGAGGGGGAGTCAGCCGCCATTCTGACCTGCTCCTGTCCCTGCTTCTCCTCAAACTGGCTGTGTTAAACTCCGAGTCTGCTCATGGATGGCACAAAAGCTGCTGTTTCAGAACAGTAATTTTGGCATAACCCCTGCGTAAGTGCTGCAGAAGAAGGGCCCTGACATTCCCTGACAGGGAGGGTGACATCCCTGCAGCAGTGAGTGTCCTGCCATGACACAGCCAAATAGCACAACCTCCTGAGGCCTTGTCTTTGCCAGGACCTGCAGCAGGGGGAATGACATGAAGTGTCTTTAGTGTGAGGTGCCTTAGGAGGTCCAGCGTGACAGATGCTTCAGTTGGGTTGTTTGTGTTTTTCCTGAGGAGCTTTGGTGGTTTTCCTTTCCAGATTGCACTCGCCAGTTTCTATGAGGACGGGGGTGATGAGGACATCCTGACCCTTCCCCAGCCCACACCCAGCTCCATATCCAGAGGCACTGGAGCCAGGTGAGGAGGGAGCTTCAGCTCCGTGCTGGAAACTTGACAAAACAAACTTTCTAAAGCACTGACTATGTTAGTTTTCAGGAGACATAGCTCTGTGTTTAGGTTTGCTTGACGTTGTGTGGCTCTTTAGAAATTGTGAAAATCTGAGTGTTTGTACATCACAAGCGTGGGTGTTATTGCACAAGTAAGCCAGAGATCAGCTAGGAAAACTTGCCTCATTGCTCAGGAAAAGCTTGATTTATCTTTTGACATTAAAAACAGTCTGTTGGTGATCTTTCATTTGAGCAGATCGTATCTCTGCAGGAAGAATATTTTCTCATTTTGTGTGACACCTGAGCTGATCAAGCCGAGCATTTTACGAAACAAAAAAGCAAACTTTACCTTACCAAGTCCCTTTGAGGTAAGGGAATGCTGCCAAGTTCTAAAGAGGAGTTACTGGCTGTATCTTGAAGGAAGAGTGCTCTCGGGTCAGTTGGTGAACAGAGCCCACCTTGCAGAAGGAGCCTGTGTCAGTGGGGAATGTTCCAGCTGGGAATGTGTCTCCAGGCTGACATCCTTCTTGCTGGATTTTTGCAGTGACCATCGAGTAACCTCGTTCAGAGACCTTGTGCATGCGCAGGAGGAGGATGATGAAGAGGAGGAGGGACAGCGGTAAGTTAGCAGCTGAAGGCTCAAATGCTGGGTGTTTGTCCCTCTGCTTTTGGGAGGACTTGCTGCTTGTGTACAGCTTGTTTGAAAAACGGGTTTCCATGGCTATGAAATTCGTGTAATGAACCATCTGAGGTTTGACAGAGCAGGTTTGTCAGTGCAAAGCCTGTGCACAAGCACGTGCTCAGCTGTGTAAGCACCAGCTCTCAGCACTGAGAGAAAGCCTAAAGTGGGATGTGGAAGCCCTGAGGTAAGAATAGAAAACAGCCCAGATCCTCATTTGTGTCCATAGGGAACAGAAATGTGGGAATTATGCAGGGATTGGTTTTCTTACTGCTTGCGGTTTTGTGGGTTTATTTTGGTCGGGGTTTTGGTTTTGGGTTCTTTTTTTTTTTTTAAGTGTTGCTTAAGGGTAAAGTTATGGAGTGTGGAGGCAGAAATAAAAATGTAGGGCCCCTTTCCAGGGGGAACAGAGAGTATTAGTAGGACAGTCTCCTACAATGTCAGCTCTAAGTAGTTAGATACCCTTAAGGTTGACAGGCAAGATAAATGGAATGGAACTGATGTATCTGAAGGGGTGGCTCAGCCTGGATGGGCCGTGGTCTGCAGGCAGCTGGGAGCTCACTCTGTGTGTTACAAGCCATCTGGAAGCTAATAAACCCAATCTTCCAGAAGTGCTTAATTGCACTTCACTGACTGCGCATCCATTGCTTCCAGTTGAGATCCATCCTTTGTGTGGCATGAACATGTGCCTTCCCTCAGAATTCCGGCTGGATGTTGCTCTGACAGGTCAGAAATTTGCTGGAAGCCTTGCTCAGCTGGGTAATCGAGCTGGTAGCGGTGTTTAAAACTGGGCTTGTCCCTCAGGGCTGTTCTTCTTCCCAGGTCTAAGCATTGTTACCACTTTATTGCCATTGATCCACGGGTAATTTACAGCAATTGACATAAAAAGAAAGTCTCTGCAGTACAGGAGCTTGCACGTGGCTGCAGTGGGAGACACACTGGTGGTAGCCAGTGCTTGTAGATCCAAGGGGTTTCACTGAGCTGCACAAGTGAGCTGTGGTCCCACCCGCTGGGTCCTGCAGAGGCAGCGGGCAGGGCTGACCAGGAGCCGCGTGCTTTCTGTCAGGTTTTATGCCGGCGGCTCAGAGAGAAGTGGCCAGCAGATCGTGGGTCCTCCGAGGAAGAAGAGCCCCAATGAGCTGGTGGAGGATCTGTTCAAGGGAGCCAAGGAACACGGTGCAGTGGCGGTCGATCGGACGGCCAAGAGCGGTGGTGAGACAAGCAAACCAAAGGTGAGGAGGGACGAGTTCTTCCTTCTGTTCCCCTTTTCAGTTAAGGCTCCACCGTGCCAGCTGTTTGGTACTGAGGAGTCCTGGAATCAGCAGCTAAGTCTGGACTCCTCTCTTAGTGCAGCTCCATTTTGTGTGTCACAGCAGCAAGAAAAGCTGCTCTGTTGTGCCACACATTAACTTGCTGAAGCTGTCACTGCCTGCAGGGCAGTAGATGTTGCTGATGCCATGAAGCCCCTGTTCACCCACAGGGGTGCTGAGGACAGGGAAGCAGCTCTGTTGGGTCTGTGTAGTTCTGTAACCCTGTGCCTGCCTCCCTCTCACAGCCTTTTGCAGGGGGAGGGTATCGCCTTGGGGCTACTCCAGAGGAGGAGTCGGCTTACGTGGCAGGAGAGAGGAGACCGAACTCTTCTCAGGATGTGAGTATCTCTGCTCGGGTTTGTAGCTGTCACCCCAGGGATTTCTCTGCTCCAGCTACTGAGCTTGCCAGCCCCAAGAGTCACAAAGCTTGATAGAAATTCACAAGGACAGAAATATGGTAAATCCTGCTTCCTGTGGGATTTCTGAGTAGAAAATAATAGATGATTAGGTCTTAGGTAAGCAGTTTTCTGGTGATCTTTTAATTAAGAATCTGAGCCTTTCTTACAAGTGCAGATTGGGAAAAATAGTGTGCAAAGAGCATTGGGAAATTAACTCTTCTTTATCCATTGTTACATATATCCAATATATATCCATAGATTGGAGCCGACAGCATCAGTGCAAGATTCCCTTGTGCTTGATTTGTGACCAAACAAGGTCATGGCCATGATGGGAGCCTGGTTTAGGCTCCTCACCCAGCACATTCTTGGCTCTTCAGCCATGTTTATCCAAAAGGGGACTGTGGTGCCACCTTCTAGGAATTGACATCTGACCATTACATAAAAGCCAATGCTTTGGGTTTTTCCCTTAGCCCAGAGAAACCTGGCTGGAAGGTTTTCTGCACCTTGAAGCTCCTCTACCCATCAGGAACTTTTCACTTCGTGTCTGGTTTTTTTGTCATCAAGATGCTCAGTGAGGCTGATTGTTCTTTTGGGGCTGCTGCAGGTGCATGTTGTACTGAAGCTCTGGAAGAGTGGATTTAGTCTGGATAGTGGAGAGCTGAGGAGCTACCAGGATCCGTCCAATGCCCAGTTCCTCGATGATATCCGCAGAGGGTACGCAGTGAGAGGGGAGAAAAGCAACAGCTGTTCTCTGAAACACAAGTGTTTGTGGAATCCAGGTCTCTGAATCCGTGGCACATTTCACCTGAGCTTTCTTGCAAGAAATTAGTTACTCTTAATATTGAACATTTGGTTCAGGTAAACAGGGAGTGGGTTTGGTCTTTGTGGAGCCTTGAGAGTTTGAAGTAAACAAACATATTCATATTTGGGTTGAGAATTTCTGATGCATTGTGTCACTGCAGGTGAGGGCCAGGGAGAAGTAACCTTTGTGTCTGTTAGTGGGGAGGTGTGCAACTACCCTGTCAGTTAAGCAAAGGCTCTCTGTGATTCCTGAAATTCCAGAGGTCTTGGGCTTTTTGTCCACACATTCCTGCCTTGCTGCTTCAGGCAGCTGCCTTAGGACACTCTCTTTGCAGGGAAGTCCCGGCTGAGCTGCGCAGGTTAGCACGGGGCGGACAGGTGAACCTGGACATGGAAGATCACCGTGATGAGGATTATGTGAAACCTAAAAGTGTCTTCAGAGCTTTTACTGGAGAAGGACAAAAGCTGGGCAGGTGAGAAAATGGTGACACTGGTTTACTACGTGTAATATGAGAGAGTCACTTGAGCCTTGTGAGGTGGAGCCTTCTTCTGATTCATCCTTCTGAAAGAAAGGCACTGGGTGCCTGTGGGATGGGAGGTGTTCCTCTAAGGAAACAAGGCTCACTGACGTGTACTGTGAGGTGGCCCAGCTTCCCCCTAGCAGGAGGCAGATCCCTGGTTTGGAACCTCCACGGTATGTTGCGTAGGAGCAGTGTTTCCAAGTCACACTTTCCCGTTACCTTGTGGGTGTGAGGACCCGTGGTACCAAAGGGGATGGTAGAGGTGAATTTCTAGACAAGCTCCTACTAACTGGCTGACTCAAAAATTCTCACTTCCAGCTTGCGTGGTGTCTCGTGTGGAGGAGCTCTGGTAGTTGGGCCTGGCAGGCGGTGAGCTCGCTGCCTGATCCTGGTGCCCTGCAGCCAGGTGAGTTTGGTTTCTAACAGCTCACCTTGCGTCTCCCTGTTGGCAGCACCGCGCCCCAGGTGATGGGCACCAGCTCGCCAGCCCAGCAGGCAGAGAACGAAGCCAAAGCCAGTTCTGCCATTGTGATCGATGAGTCGGAGCCCGTCACCAACATCCAGATCCGGCTCGCTGACGGTGGGCGCCTGGTCCAGAAGTTCAACCACAGTCACAGGTATGAGCGCAACAGGGAACACAGGCAAGGCCTAAATGGCACTGCAAGCCAGGGCAGAGGTGGAGCAGGTGTTAAAATCCTGGATAGCATGCCAGAGGGAGCTCTGGGGATCCTTCTGCATGGGTGAAAGGGAATGAAATTGTTGTGAGTGTTTTTAAGGCAGTTGCTAACTGTTGGGTAGGATTTGCTTTCCAAATTGGGACAGATCATAGCCAGTGATCTGACATCTTGGAGCGTAAGTGTTACCAGCAGAACTTTCCTTGATATCTCCTATAAAAAACTGAATCTCTTCCAAAGGCTTTGGAAACTGGCAGATAATTAGGAACCTGGTTCAGTTATTCTGATGCAGTTTAGACTTTTCTGTGGGGCTGTTCCCTGGGCTGAATGAAGCATTAAGGGATGCTCTTACCACAATTCTGTTTCTTTCAACGAGCAAAGTTGGCTTAGATATGCTTCATTCCACTGCTCTCTTGAAATCCTTCTCACTTTCCTGATCTCATCATTTATACTCATTCCTCCAGTTTTTATAAGAGTCAAGCTCAGGGCAAAAAGTTACAAAAACCTCTGTGATTGAGTTCAGGAAATGGATCCTGTGTCACTGTGTGGCTGCTCACAGGAGCTGAAATCCTCTGGGTTCTGCTGTGTGTGACGAGCTCAGCAAGTGTCAGTTTGTTAATTGTTCATCGTGAAGGGTTTGGAGGCTTTCAGTTTGACAGCTGAAACAGAGACAACATGGACAGAGAACACTGAGCTGAGTCTGTAGCCCAGAAGGCAACTGCTGCTATTCCAATAAATGGGACCAGGTTGAATCAGAATAGCCTGCTGTGGCCTGTGGTGAGAGCTGCAATATAAATGCAGCACTGCAGGGCTGCACGCTCTGGGGAGAGCAGTCATTTGTCCAGGCTGTGCAGTAACAGCATCACCCTGTGCGTTTGATCCCTTTGGACAGGATCCGTGACATCCGGCTCTTCATAGTAGATGCTCGGCCAGCGATGGCTGCCACCAGTTTCGTCCTCATGACCACCTTCCCCAATAAAGAGCTGACTGATGAGAACCAGACCCTGAAGGAAGCCAACCTGCTCAACGCCGTCATCGTTCAGCGGTTGACATAAAGGACCCCGGCTCTGGCCACACAACCGCGGCGCACGGGGTCGTTTCCTCCCGCGCGTGCGCCGGCGCCGTGCCACACAGGCCCACATCTGCTCATAGCTCTGGGTTCTTAGGTCTTGGTTGGACTTTTTTTCTCTTTAGTTGCATTTCCCATGGGGTTTTTTTGTGATGATGATGATGATCAGTGGACTTTAAAATAAATAAACGAAATGAATTCGTTTGGAAAGGAGCTGCAGCCTGTTGTGCCCCAGATTCCCTCAGGAGAGTTCAGTTACCTTGTGGATTGAGTTACTGCACTCAGAGAGGGGAGGAAGGCAAGGGGGAAGGGAACTCCAGGGAGCAGTTTCTGTCAGTGGACTGCTCACCACAATTCTTTCTCTTCCCTCCAGGGACTGCTGCAAAGTATTCCCTTTTTTTTCACACATTAAATATAAACTTATCTGAGAATGGGTGATCTGATTGTCAGGTTAATGGTTACACTCCTGTAAAAGCATTGTGGGGGAAGTCTTTGTGAAAGAGCTCAGTGTGGGGAAAACTCCGACATGTGTGAGGTGCAAGGTTTAACACTTCCCATGCTTTTCTGGAGAGAAATCCCTGACTTTCCTTCCCTCAGCAGAACTCTTGGGGCATACATTGCAGTCCCCACCTGCTCTGCCTTTGTTTTTCCCGACAGGCCAGACTGGCTGCAGGTTTAAATTGCTGTATTGCATTTCTTTTAGAAAAACCCTGCTGCTGACTTCTTTCCAAGAAGGCGCAAAGCTGAATCAGCTTGAAGTGACTGGAAGTAAAAGGCAAACAGAGTCTGTCTTACTGGAAAGCAAATTTTGTCCTGAGAGGTGAATTACTGAGATGATTGCAACAGCTTGGGTGGAAAAACTCAAGGCTGTGGTACCCTTTGATGTATTTCCTCTTCTGTGCTGAGGACTAACATGGCTGAATTCCCGGAATTCTCCAGCGTTGGTCTGTTCTGTTTGTTTTGGGCTCAGGTCTCCATCTCTTTCCCTCCTTTGAACAGAATCCTGTGGGTGAATTCCTTATGCCCAGACACGAGGCACTGGCAGCGCTGGCATAGTTGCCATGGAATATTGTGCCACGGCACTTTGCACTGCCCCTCAGCTGCTTCTGGTTTTGTTCAGGGCTTCCAAGCAGAGCCCAGAGCTGTGCTGGGTCGTGGGTTGCAGCCACCGGCTCCCTGGGAGCGGGGTCCTTGGGAACACTCTCTCCCTATCCTGCCTTGGACACACATGAGCCCCGTGGCCACTGCACCGTCACTCCACCCCCCTCAGCGCTCGGAAACTTCCAGGTCCTGCCCTTGGTGCGAGCGGAGGGAGCTCAGGAGCAGGCTGGGGAGGGCCGGCAGGTTGGGCAGGTTCAGCATGAGGAACTCACTTGGCTGCCTGTAGAACACAAACCAGTGGGAGCAGAGAGAAGCCCTCAGCAAGGGCATTTTTACAGCAGTTTCTCAACTGAGAGCTGAATTAACTCCCATTTTTCTTTACTAAACGGACATGGAGTGTGCGTAACAACCAATTTGTAAATTATTGTGAAAATTGCCATTAAAAGCCCACAAACAGGAAAACAGCGTTTGACCCTTTCTAATAACAGCTGCCATCTGGTCTCGGATTTTGGATCATATTCATGAGGGTGTCTCCTCTTTGGGTTGTTCTGCGAGCAGATTTCCTGTGCTGAGCTGTCTTCTGCTAAATGAGGTTCAACCTCTCAGCAGCATTTTTAAAGATTAATTTTTGTGACAGGAGAGCTTGGGGTTCACCTGCCTGTGCATCACTTGCTGGTGTATGTTATGACCAGTGAGTAACCGGTGTGAACAGTGCAGAGAGAACTGAGAAAGGGAATTTCCCTCGGAGCTAAATAGAGTCACAACTGCCTTGTGGAGTTCTTGTGTCCTGATCTTCACATGTGCCATTTTGGGGACTTGGGACAACATCTTCCAGAGTGCTGGACAGGATGTACCGCTAGACCCAGAAAGAAAGTTTATCTAACAGAAAGGGTGCAATTACTTGTCTCCTGCTTCTGCCTTTGTTAGCCAGGGGCATCAGAGCACCGAGGTGGTGCCCAGCTGGTGTCCGTGGTCCTTGGATGGGGCCGTGTTGGTGCCTCCAAATTCAATGAGCGTTGGCAGCCAGACAGCAACTCCTTCAGCTGCTGATCCCAAGGTTTTGCTGTGCAGATTCTGCTCACCGATGGGAAGTTTCACATCCAGCTGTGTTGCCAGTTCTCTCCTTGCCGCTGGGAGGGAAAGGGGATAAACCCAGGGGCTCAGGGACTTTTCTCTGCCTGAAAGAGGAAATTTTCCTTGGAGCCGGAGGGTGGCAGTGCTGCAGAAAAGCCGCTCTGCCTCGAAGGCTTCTTGGAGGAGCTCTGCCGACTCCTGCTGGGAGCTGCACCTTGTGCTCCGGTGTGTCCGTGAGCACCTCTGGGACACCGCTGCCGGCTCCTCCTGCCTCTGATTCTCTCCTTGGTTTTTGTAAGTAATGAGCAGTGCTCATCTCCTGGTGAGCTGCTCAGCTCTGCCCCACTGCCCGACGGAGTGCTGAGGTGAGATCAGTGACCAAGGTAGTTCTGCCTTCTTCCAAAGCTGACAAAAGAGCCCGTGGAACCAACTGGAAGTGACATACATGCAATCACCTATATTAAACTGTCTCCTTCTGTGAGCTGGTGAAGTGTTTCGCTATAAAATAAAATAAGCTCTAAAGCAAAAATGATAAGCTAATTAACGAGAAAGGATAATACACCAGAACAGGAAAAAAAAGAGTGAAGGAAAGAGACACCGTGATTTTGTGAAGAAAATCACCATGTCACTTGCACAGTCCCATCCCTGGAAGACTTCAAGGTCAGGTTGGACAGGGCTTGGAGCAACCTGATCTAGTGAAAACTGTCCCTGCCTGTGGCAGGGGATTGGAACAAGATGAGCTTTAACATCCCTTCCAACCCAAACCACTCCTTGGTTCCATGATTCTGTTTGATGGTGTGCCCCTGCAGTAGAGAAACCCTTATTTCTGACACTCCTGTAGTTTTTGATGATTAGTGAGTTTGACTTCCTCTCAAGTAAAATCTCTTGCCTTTGCCATTCCATTTCTGTGTTCTAACAAAGTCACAGGCCCAGATTGGGCTTTTCTAAAACTGATATTTATGCTCACAAAAAAGTCTTTTTTTTTCCTTTGCCTGAGAAGTGTTTCCCTGCAAAATTTCCCTTTTTTCATTGATCATTCTCCCACAAGGAGGTTGTGCCTGTCTTCCTGGCCTTTCACACCCCAGTGTTAAAGCAGTGCTCCACATCTCACATGAAAACTCAACTTCTTCTCAATTTCTGAGTAAGATACAGCCCAGTTTCAGGACTGCGCTGTTCTATCTGGAGCTGATGTCTTTCACTGTATCCCACTGTTTTCTCCAAATGCTGAATTTTAACAGTTTTCCTTAGTTGGGTAATTGTAGGACTTCTTGGGATTTTTTTCTTTCGTATGCAGTTCTTTGTTTCCTCTTCTTTCTTTTCACATGTCCTCGTTGCTGAGGTTTAGTTCCTGTGTTTTCTGATAGCATTTCACACCATTTCCTGGGAACTTTGCTTCCCTCTCTGTAATGCTGCTTTTGCTGTGGGATGTTTCCTGATCTGTGTTTCTTACAGGCTCAGTGCTCTGCTTACCTCAGGAGGTTCTGCTATCCCAGGGCCACAAAGCTTTTCAGTGATCCTGGTGTAGGAACACCCATTTCTAGGTGTAGCTGTACCTTTAGCTGCCTGTTCAAGTAAAACAAAATTAACAACACAAAGCATCAAGTTTTGATTGGCTTGTTTTGGCCACAAACTCAACTAGCTCAGCTGGCAGATAAATGGAAGCAGCATAAAGCATATGGAGAAAGAAATCCCAGTGGGCACAACAGCACTACTAGAGGATGACTGGAAATTTAGGCCTTTTTTTTGTCTTGTCTTGTTGCTTTTTGTTATAATCAGTTATATTTAATTTAGGCTTTGCATCTCATTGTTGGACAACCCTACATCCTTCCAGAAGGAAAAAGGGACCTTCTGCTTCTTGGGCAGGTCTTCAGCTCCCTGTGTCTTGACTTAGAGGAGTGATTAAAAGGATGTCAGTCTGCTCCTGGGATGTTCTCTGGAAGTTCAGTCAGGAGGTTTTCTTTTGAAAGCAGCACTGCCTTACAGATCCTTTGTTACCAACAAAAAGCACCTTGAATTGATGTTCCTTCTGAATCTGTAGTTAGATTGGAAAATGTGCTCAGGGGATTGGTGTCACAGTCACGTAAAACAAGGTGCTGTGGGGTTCTTCAAAGCCCAGCACCACGAGGGGAGGAGCTGTGATACCTGTGTTAATCCTTGGGCAGGAGCTGCTGTCTGTGCGGGAGTTTGCTCCTCGAGGCACCTGCGTGAAGGATTGCTGGGTTGTGAAAGCAAGAGAGGGCCAGCCCCTTACTGCTTCTGAATGGCCTTGTTGGTGAACCAGATGGAGACTGGTACTCTTAAATGAGAGATTTAATTAAGCAATGAAGTTCCTTTTCTCACCAGGTTGTGGGTTTCCATTGGTGCTTGTGTGGTAAACGTGGCATCCTCCAAGGCAGGGTGTCTGACAGCCACTCCAGGCAGGGCTGGGAGCCGGAGCCCGCGTTTCTCGGCTGTACCTGCTGCCAGGAGTGCTTTCCTGGCATCCCAGCTGCATCCCCATGAAAGAAAAGCCTGACAGCTCCTCTCATGCTGGGAGACTCAGAGCAGACTTCTCTGAGCTGTGTGTTTCTGCACCTGTCCTGCAGGCACAGGTACACAAATGCACACATTGCTGCTCTGGCTGGTCTGAGGAGAATCAGCCATGGCACACGGTCACTGAATCCTGCACAGCTGGGTCTCCTCACCTTCGTCCTTGTGAACGAGGTACCACTGCTCTGCCAGCTTTATGGTGTGCTTTGGGCAGTTTCATTTCACCTCAGGAAGGAAAAAAGACTAAAGTTATTTGATGTCTGCTGAGAGTTCAGCTGCAAGTCTCCTCCTTGCTCAGGTAAGTGGTGCACGTGCTGTGCCACGTGGCATGACCACACATGGCTGGCACGATGGCCCTGGGAGCTGGTGGAGTGTGTCACTGTGGATCACCTGGGGACTTCCATGGGTTCCAGAGTGCTGAGTGGGTTCCTAAGGCAGCACTGATGGACAGCTAAACAAACACCCCGTCTAACCAAGGGAACAGCTCACTGCAGGTGCAGGCCAGGTGATGGGGCTGCCAGAATCCTGCAGGATTCCACAGAAATGGGAGGTGAAATCCTTTCTAGTTACCTGTGAGCAGTTTTTCCAAACGAGTCCCGTGTTTCCCAATTACACAGGTGTACAGAGAGTAGTACAATCCTAATGATGCCATAGGCCCTTATCTTTCACAGCTGAACAGCTCCGGTGTCAAGCACCTCTTGATTTACTAATTTATCATTTTGTGACTTATTTTCTACATTCCTAAATGCTTATCTTATTTACTGTTCTGTCTTGTCTGTACTGAGTCTGTCAGTCCCAGCGCTGGGAGTTCCTGAATAGATTCCAGATGTCCTTATTTACTCAGGTACATTTCATGACTCCTCCTTAAATTAACTCTTTAATGGCTTATGAGGCCTACAGTGCCAACAGCTTCTCTCCTGCTTCATCCATTTTGGTGGCTGTTAAGTCCTGGCTCCTGTTCCACCAAGAGAAGGCAGCTGTGCTAAGGGGAACCCAAGAGCCTCTGGCCATGCCAACAGCAGTGAAGGAGAGGTAAACCTTTGGAGGACTTGTTGGTGGAACACATCCAAATGCTGCCACTTGCTTCTGTGGCAAAAAAGCCTATCCTCTTTTGCTGCCTTTAGACTTCTTTTTATTTTATTTGTTTTCAGTGGGGTTTCCTTGCCTGAGCAGCCCATGTCTAGGTCACAGTGCCCTGAGAAAGCCCTGTCCAGCCAGCATGGCTTGGGTGGAAGCTGCTGGTATCACACATTCTTGGGCCCTGGGCTGACTGGACAGGGAAGATCTTATGGTTCTGCAGTGGAGAAGAGGGTTCTGGGGAAGTTCCTTTGCAGTGAGTAATTCCAACGGGACCTTGTTTCTTAAGCTGCAGAGCTTTTGTTTCTCTGAACATTTTGCTGAGTATCTGCAACAGAATACAGGGCGTGGCTGCTGTGTTGATGAGTATTTCCCTTTTCTCTCAAAGCATATTTTTAAGCAACTGATAGAAAAACATCAGTTAATGATGGAAGAGGCATCATCCTTTCACTCCAGCCACTTGGTGAGATTTCAGGCCTTGGCACACAGTGTTACTGGAGAACTCACTGCTTGCAGCAAGCCACCCAGTGTACAGCAGTGAGTAACACTGAGACTGGTGCTTTTCACCAAAATCTGCCTTTCCAGCGCCAAGCTGAGCCCTGCTGTCATGCAGGGGTGGCCTATGACCTCCCCATGCTGCTCTAGCAATCGTGACATCCTGTCGAGCCCCAGCGGGTGAAGCTGCCTCCTGTGAGGCACTGAGGGCACGACAGAGGATTTGGGAGGAGCTGAGCAGGCAGGAATAAAGCTTCCCTGTGCTGGGGATAATTGTGCACTGACTTAGCCAGGGAGCCAGAGCTACTCAGCTGCTTGGAGAGGTAACTGCTGGTCAGCTCTTTGCTTTCTAGTCTGTGAGCAGCAAATGCAGCTCTGTGCACCTGGGGAGTAAGTGAGTGCCAAAGAGCCAGAGGATTAAGTGCTGAGTACAATTTCCAAAGTACCTTGCGTCTGTCCAAATGTAATTGTGTGGTGAGTGGGTACAAAATGGCCTAGGAAAAAAAATAAAAATCAGGATTTGATATTTCTTTTTGAGTTTCCCCTTTTCTCTTGAATGGGGAGAAATGTATTTTGCTTTCTTACAGAGAATTATGCCAAGATATGCTGGTGGGAGATGGGGATTTGGATCCCACCGCACTGGCTGTGGTCCAGCGTGAGTGATATTTGTTATCTGGGATGTCAGTAAAACAGCAGTGAGGAGAGATGCCACTGACTCACTTGTGCTGTGCCTTATTAACCAAGTTCTGACTCAGCCTGTGAAATTCAGGTGGTTTAGATTAACCCCCACTGGACAAGGCAAGGCTGAGCTGAAGATGACACATTGCAATGAACCTTGCAGGAAGGGTGCTCAGTTCCCCTTGGATACAGGATGTGGTACACAGACACTAACACAGATTGAATGCTCCCACTGGGAGCAGGGAGAGGGTTTTGCCTCTGTTCTTCTGCCTTGGCTGCTGCAGAGAAGTCCAGTCTTGGAGACTGAGGCAGGATCTGCTTTTAAAGAGCTGCCCCATGGGATTAGATGTGCCAAACAGATTACTAGCGGGCACAGTGGCGGTGCCATCCCTCCCTGCCAGCCTTTTCCAGTGCCTTCTGTCCTCTGAAGCCAGTTTCTCCCTCTGCTGTGCTTTGCCCAGCACTTGCAGCAGAGCTGGCTGTGAGCTGTGAGCACGGCTGCCTTGGGAACGCCGCTGCTCCCACACAGCCAGTGCCAAGGAACTGGGCTCCCACCGCTCTTCATCAAGGAGTAATTTTTGGTTTGTGATTCTGAGACTGGTGGGTGCTCTGGGTTACAAAATGACTGTGAAAGGGAACTGAAATGCACTTTTCTTGTCACCAGGTTAAAACACTGCGTGAGGTCTGCACTGCTGTGGGAGATCTCTTGGGAGCTCACAGGCTGAAGGAGGCTGGAAATTGCAGATCTTCCAATATAAAGGAAAAATGTATCCATGTATCCACATGGATGTATCCATGCTCCCCATGCTCACTGACCTTGTCCTGGGACTTTGCAAAAGCGCCTGCAGTGACAGGACAAGGGGTAATGGCTTCACAGTGACAGAGGGCAGAGTCAGATGGGATATTTGTAAGAAATTCTTCCCTGTGAGAGTGGTGAGTCTCTGGCAGCCAGAGAAGCTGTGGCTGCCCCATCCCTGGAAGTGTCCAAGGCCAGGCTGGACAGGGCTTGGAGCAACCTGGTCTAGTGGAAGGTGCCCCTGCCTGTGGCAGGGGGTTGGAACAAGATGAGCTTTAAGGTCCCTTCCAACCCAAACCATTCTGTAATTCTGTCAATGAGGAGCCCAAGCTGGGTTCCAGGTCTTCTTTGGGAGAGAAGGTCTTTTGTTGGAAGTGATCTGCAGCAAAGACCTGCCTGTTCCTACTGCCCTCTCCCTGCCTGTTGCTGCCACTCTGCCTGCCTGCTCTGGGTTTCACACAATGGTTCTTTGCAGCTGGTGGTTGCTGGTGCTGAGGCAGGAGTGCTGGGCTGGCTCCAGCGTGCTCCAGTAGTGCTCTGGAGCTCAGGCAAAGGACTTCTTCCCCACATCCCTGAGATCTCTTTATCTGGACACAGCTTGACCTTTGAAGAGCAGTAGATTTCTCCACTCGACTGCAGAAAGCCTGGGAACTACTGTCCCGAGCATGTGCTGCACTGTGAGCCCTGACAGGGTTCCTGCCTCTGTGGGCAGGGTCTGGCCACACTCCTCCCGCAGGGCAGGTCATTTCCCCTCCATAGCCCCCGCTGGGGCCTCCCAGATGCTGTACCTTCACTTGTCAAATCTCCAGCCAGCTCCAAGCTGCATTTGCAGCACGCTACTTGATGTGCAAGGCAGGATCTTCCTCACCCTGGACAAGGAAGGCTCGTGCAGGATGCGGCCGTGTCTGCCGTCACGCTTCCAGGCATCACGAAGATGCTGAGCTGCACAGGTCAACCCAAGGAGCCCTCCCAGAGAGGAGAGTGGTCTGCAGGGAGGTAAGATCAGTGTCCCAGGCTGCTGCTTCCTCACATGCAGAGGCGCATTTCACACGTGCAGCTCACCCTCGCGAGTGCGCTCGCCCACGCGGAGCCTGCCCGGCTCGAGCCGCAGGCTGTGGGGGTGGTTTGAAGTGTTTATGACTCAGGCTCGAGAACACATTGTTAAAGCAAAGCTCTGCGTTGTGGTGTTGTTGCTGACTTTCAAGTGAAACGGGCAGAGCCGTGCAGAGCGCTGTCCTACCTGCTGAGAGCATCAAGGGAACAAAAGCTACCGCAAAGCCGTGCAGCCCTGAGAAATGCCTTTGTAATTTTAGAAACACAACTGCTGTGGAAATAAGATGTTGTATGAGTAAGTGCTCCTCTGTGGTGCAAACCTAATGCCTCAGCCATTCCCGCAGGACAAGGCTTTTTAGATCGCATGCCTGCTGTTTGGAATACAAGGGATCTGACTCTTGCTGTGGGTTGTAAAAGGCGGAAAGTAAACTGGGACCAGAAGCTGAGAGGCAGGAACAGGCTGATACTCTGCTCCCCTGGGTGTGCAGGGAGAAGCTGGGCCCTCCAGCCTGGTGGGCAGAGCAGCGCCAGTGCTTTTTCCATGGCATGGGCTGTGGAGGAGTTATTGCTAATTGCTGCATGAGGGAAACTCATTCAGTGCCTTCTGGAATGCTGCTTTTTTGGGATTCTGCCCCTGATTTTGTACACTGCTCCCTAGTACCATTACAGTGAAGGTCTGTCATCCCTCAAGGGTAGCTGTCATCTCGACTGATATTAGTGGCACAGTGAGCTGTCCCCAGCCCAACCAAACCAGAGAACTGGCAGGCTGCCCCCTCACCCTAAAAGAGATGAGGGAAGTGGGAATTTGAAGCATTCCTTGATTCAGTTTCCTGGTTCCCCAGCTGTCCATGTGATGCTGCAACCTGTCCCTCAGCCCAGCCTCTTGCACAGCAGCCCTGTGCCCAGTTGTTCATCCCTCCTCACTCTCTGCAGGGCTCTTCTGCAGGAGCTCCCAGCCTTTTACAGCGATCTCTGGACCATGCCTGGTGCCTGGGGTGGCCGTGTACTCCACAAGGCAAGGGAGCCTTTTGCATCTTTCCAGAAGGTGCTGTGGATTTTCTGAGTGCAGGACAGAGCCTACCTGCTGCACTGGAGCTGCTCGGGGATCGGGAAAGCCAAAACGTGGTGTGATCAAGAACCTGAGGTGCTCGTGAGCCTGTCAGCCCTGAGCATCATCCCAGGTGGCCTGTGCTGAGAGGGGAGGTCACCCCTGGTCTGCACTGTCCTGACAGAATGGCCTGGGGACAGGTCTGCTCATAGGAGAGCGAGTGTCACCAAGGTCACACGCTGCTCCAGCCGAGCCCAGACAAGCTGTCTGCTCTCAATGTGGCCTCACCCTGTATCCCACAGGATACTTCTGGTCTTGTTCGATGCTGAGGTGTTTCACACTAGACAGCAAATTCAGTTTGGGGCTGAGGGGAAGTCAGTGCTGTGGTTGCTTCTGGGAACTTGCCAGATACTTGAGGATTGGCGTGGTGTTTACTGAAGTTAACCACAGCCAAATAAAAGAGAGGTTTTGCCATTAGCCCTTTTCCTGCATGCTGAAACATTCCTTGTGCTTCCCCTGCTGATCTATAGAAATCCCCCGGGCTCTGGTCTTTGCAGTCTCTCTCCTCGCTGCTTCCATTACAGTCACATTAAGCCTGATGCAATTTGTACTTTTTAACGTTACAGAACTTGAACTGCTGGATTGTGGTTCAATAGAACAGGAAAGGACAATGTCAGAGCTCAGCAGAGCATTGTGCCTCAGTTAGGTCTGTGTCTCATTCGTTAGCAACCTCTCATCTCCTGCAAATATGCCTTGAGGAGAATCAGGGCAAACACCAGAGATGTGACCCTGTTGACAAGACAAGCCTAAGAGGAGCAAATGACACAGATGCTCACTGATCAGCTTTTGCCTTGGAGCTCTGGCTGGTGGAGGAGTGGGTGTGGGATCAGAGAAAGCTTTGGTTTGGAAGGGACCTTAATGCTTATCTCATTCCAACACCCTGCCATGGGCAGGGGCACCTTCCACACCAGACTGTGCCAAGCCCCACCCAACCTGGCCTTGAACAATTCCAGGGATGGGGCAACAACAACTTCCCTGTGCCAGTGCCTCACCGCCCTCAAACACTGGGTTAGAGCAGGAAAAGAGGCTGCCAGCGTGCCTGGTCCCTCAGAGCTGCTCTGCAAGAGACCCTGAAGGCTCATGAACATGGAACGCTGCCAAGAAGGACCTCAGGATCCAGGCTAAGCCCAAGGGAGGGTTGTGTGTAAGAAGCACTGCACCCTGACCACTGAGATTCCAGCAGTTGGGGAAGCACCCCACAGCACTGCCCAGCTGACCAGCTTGCTTGTGGGTGTCAGGTGGAGCAATGTCCAGCCAAGAATAGGTATGTTTGTCATGGGGGATGACATCACTCGGGGTTTAAATCATCCTTGGAGATGAGCAGCAGCTTTGGTTTAGCTGTCAGCCAGAGGTGTGTATAATTTCTAAGGTGGGATTGTTTCCTGGAGTTTCGGCTGCAGCAGAAGCCAGGGCTACTCTCTGCACAAAGGCTTGCTCTGTTGCTGGACCATTCCCTACCAGATTACAGGCAATGCCCTGGAGTTTTTCTTCCAGACCTTCCTGCTGGATATTGTGCAGGCGAGTGGCCACATGAGATGGGGTTATCTGCAAAGGGGTTCAGCAGTCTGGGACAAAGGTAGAGTTTGGTAGGGTAGCTGAAAGCCATCGGAAATGCATTCAAACCGGATCAAAATCACATCATTGTAAACACTGGTGGTGGAGGGGTCACTTCAACACTTGGAGGGGTGTCCAGGGAATGCAGATGAAATGCTGGCTGGAATGAGCTGCATCGTGCTGCTGCTCACAGTCTTTCCACAGGACTTCTTTCCCTTTCAAACTGTTGTTTCCTTTGTCCCCCCTGGCTGGAGCCATTCCACACCTCTTTGATCATTTCCCTTGGAAGAGACTGGGATGCAGTCTGCTATTGGCTTCCTGGTCAGCAAGAGCCCAAGGAGAAAATACGGCAAAAAGCTGGTCCCATGGTGAATGTCCATGAAGAAACCTCAGGAGGGTTTTGCTGTGTTTAAATTCCTTGAGTGGTAGCACAAGGAGGCAGCTGGGACACTCCACTGGGAGGTGAGGTTTTCGAGGGATTCAGTGCTGTGAGACGCCAGTGTGGTGGGACATATGCAGTCAGTTGTGCCAGCAGCTCTTCTCCAGGCTCTAAGTAGGGGCAGATCTTGCATGCAGAGGGTCACTGCTGCCCCAGGGTTCTGCTGCAGGGCAAGGACTTGAAGCAGTTAATAAGCAAGAGAGTAAGAGATGTTAGAAACTCGGACATTACGTTTTCTCTCAAATGTTTGTGTTTCCTCTCACAGATCTTGATCTGGCAGTAGCTGGGCTGTGGTTTGGGGGCTGGGGAAGCGGTTGTGTTGTGTAGCTCAGCTTGTGCAAGGAGCAGTGTGACCACCTTATCTGAGGGTCGCATCTGGCCAGCTCTGCTTCCTCCCCAGGGCTGCTCCAAGCTCTGTGCTGTCTGGGGTGCTCTGCTGCGGCGTGGTGTGATCCCACCCCGCCTCCCTGCAATTCCTGTAGCACCTGTTCAGGTACAGCTCCTTCCAGACTGTAAGGAACATGGTGCCTGGGGCTGACTGTCTCACACACCATCCTGTGCTGCAACGGATGGGGTACAGCCAGCTGGGGAGTCCCAGAGAAGGGACCTGGAACAGAGCCTGAGAGAGCTGCAGCTGGGGAGTATGAGGAATGGATGCAGTCTGAAGCCATAGCCTATTGTCCTACCCCTGCCTGACTTCCCACCAGGTTTCATGAGTGCTTGTGCTCCTTGTAACCCACGTCAGGCAGAATGCGGCAGCTGGGAATAAACCCGGGCTGGAGAGACTGCGTTCATCAAGACACGGATTTGCTGCACTGTCAGGATGTGCTGCTGTGGGGGAAAGTCGTTCCTTCCTGTTGCTTCCTGTTCCCTGTCCCAAAGGTCTGGTTTGTATCCCAAACCCCTCCCTCTCTCAGCTGGCAGGCACGGGGAGGGGGTCCTGCTGCAGCCCCAGTCCTGCCACCTCACCAGAACTTTTTCCAGGGGTTGGCCTGGCAGGTCCTGAACAGATCTGGGCAAGGCAGGTCCATGCTTTCCTTTAGACTGCAGTGCTGGGAGGAAGAGCCCCCACCAGCCCCAGAGCAGCACTGAGACACCAGGGTGTGGAGGTGTCACTTAGCTTGGTGGGAACACAAGCACAGCAAACACAGGGGTTGTTTTTGAGAGGAAACTATTTTTGACCAGTTTTTAGGGAAAATACTGCCAAGATAGTGGATGTCTTTGTGCTCAGACTGCCCTTTCACAGGGAAAGGTTTAGAATTTCTTTGAACAAAGGTGAAGTTGAAGCCAGCAGTGGGTTAATGCATGAGCAGAAACAACACCTGGTAGCAGGGGGGTGGGAGTCAGGTCTGTCCACCTGCCTGGGCCATGTCACCTGAGTCACTTCTGGGAAAACAGGAGAGAATGGGGTGTGCTGCCTCTGGTCAGCAGCTGAGAGGGGTTGGCAGCTTCTCCATGATTTTGGCAGGTTGGGAGGCTATGGCAGAAGTGTCAAATGACTATCAAGAAGGGCTGAACTTTTAAATCATAGCCCATAGCTACATCTCCCACAGCAGCATCTTTGAGAGCTGCTGGCACCCCCACATCTCTCCTGGCAACAGTGAGGGGGCAGTGGGGGGAGAGGGGGAAATCAGCCATCCCGGGGCTGTAGCGCTGGGCTGGGCTCAGCCTTGTGCAGAGGCAGAGAGGGAGGCTGGTTATTTTTAGGGCTGGAGCTGGATCTGACCGTAGGCTGACCTTGCAGCTCTCCAGTCTGGTGCACACTGGCAGAATTTGAGCAAATTGCTCCCCAGTTGTGAGATGAATTAATGCAAAGCCTTAAGTCTCATGGTGCAACACTGTGATCCATGGGACGATGGTGTTTGAGAGCGGTGTCAGGATGGTCACAGCAGCCCTGGTTCAAAACCATTTCTCTGATGCACAAGGAACGTCACGTTTTTCTCTTTTTTACCTTTATTGTTGTTTAGTTTTCTGGAGTGTGAAGGCTCTTCCTTGGGATCACCTGGCTCATCCTGGTCAGGTGTTGGGATGCACTGCACTCTGCCACTGCCTCGCTTCCAGTCTGGCTGCCTCTGGATTTAGGAACAGTACAGGGGCAGGGTCACCGCCCTGCTCCTGCTGGCCACACTATTGCTCATCCAAGCCAGGTGCCATTGGCCTTGTTGCCCACTTGAGCACACACTGGCGCATGTTCAGCTGCTGTTATTCAGAACCCCCAGGTCTCTTCCCAGATTTCCAGCCACTTTGTCCCAAGCCTGGAGAACTGCATGTAGTTGCTGTGACCTGAGGGCAGGACCTAGCACTTGTCCTTGTTAAATCTCATACCTCTGGCCTTGGACCATCAATTCAGCCTGCCCAGATCCTCTGTGGATCCGTCCTGCCCTCCAGCAAATCCGCAGCTGCTGGTGTGTGTGGTGCCTGCCAGCCCACTGCTGCCTGGGGTGGTGCTTCTGTAGCTCAAATAATGTCCCTTTTATTTTTTACAGTATTAAATCTGAATGGTCATGCTTGTCCCTCTTGGTATTTCTGACTTTGTGAGTTCTATCAGCGGATGATCCAGAGGGCGGGGAGTGACTGGGGCAGAATTCACTAGTTTTCAAGACTTTGTGCTTTCTCCAGAGTTTAGGCAGCAGAATCTGACCGGAACCTGTCCTGGGTCTGACCAGCTGGACCCTGACCCTGAGCAGTGAGGGGTTGGTCAAACCTGGCTGAGCTCCTTGCCCCTGTTGAAACACTGCTTGTTGCAGTGACCTTGCTGCTGGTAAGATGAGCAGCTTATACCACGGAGTTAAAAAAAACCAAACCAAAACACCCCACCCAGAGCGAGAGCTGCTGTGCCTGACGTGTGCAAGCGTGCCTGTGCCAGCGAGGCGAGGGCTCCAGCATGGGCTTACATCCAGCAGCATTTTCCCCTTTCAGATCCTTGTTTATCACTAGTTCTTGCTGGGAGAGCAGGCCCAGCTCTCGGCAAAGACAGCATTAATAAGTAGGGATGAGAACATGCCCCTTTTCCTACCCTGTGGTTTTTCACCTTGACTCAGGGCCTCACACATCTGCCCTGCTGATGTGAAAAGTCAGGGACTGCCAGCACCATCGGTGTGCTGGAGCTTTAATGTAAAACATAATGCTATGGCATCAAACAAGAAAAAAACCCACCCTTGGTATTTCAGTATTTAAAAGATACAAGCAAGGGACAAAAGCAATTAAAACTTGTTTCATGCTATTATCTGTTATTTTAAGAATCTCCTCCTCTTGTGTCCCATTTTAATGCACTTGCTGAGAATCCTGGCTTTTTATTAGTCTCTTGGTTGTCCTTGGAACTTCACTGTTCCCTTGTGGAGGCTCAAGTTCACCTCCTTGAAGTAAAGAAATAGGACGCTTTGAGGCAAAAATCCTGTGCCTGGAGTGATTCTTTTTTTGACCAAAAAAGAAAATAGTTGCTGCTGTTGCCAGAAAAAAGTCCTTTTGATTGTTCAAACCTGCATCTCTTCTGCTGAGCCTGTCCCAGCGATGCAGGGCCGGCACTGACCTCCATCTGCACAGTGGGGAGCAGCATTAATCACAGAATCATTACAGTTAGAAAAGACACTTAAGATCATCAAGTCCCAGCATGACCAAGGCCACCACTAAACCATGTCCCCAAGTGCCACATCCACGTCTTTTAAATTCCTTGAGGAATGATGACTCCACTGCTCTGAGCAGCCTGCACCAGTGTCTGATCAGCCTTTTGAATAAAATTTCCTCAATATCCAGCCTAAACCTCCTCTTAGCACAACTTGAGGCATTTTTTCTTGTCCTGTCCCTTGTTCCCTCGGAGCAGAGCCTGACCCCCACCTGGCTGCACCCTCCTGTCAGGGAGTTGTAGGGAACAAGGAGGCACTGAGCTTCCTTTTCTCCAGTGCGAGCCCCCCCAGCTCCCTCAGTGGCTGCTGGTGCTCCAGACCCTTTCCCAGCTCCATTCCCTTCCCTGGACACGCTCCAGCTTCTCAGTGTCCTTCTTGAAGTGAGGTGCCCAGAACTGATGCCAGGACTCGAGGTGCCTCAGCAGTACCGAGCACGGGGGACGGGCACTGCTCCGGTTCTGCTGGCCACACTGGGGAGGGCACAAACCAGGATGCTGCTGGCCTTTGCCCTTGGGGTTCTCAAGGAGCCCTGGATCTGCACTGCGGCCTTTACTGTGTCCAGTTCGGAGGAACAAGGGACAGGACGAGAGGACATGGTCTTAGGATGCACCAGGGGAGGTTTAGGTTGGACATTACGTGAAATTCCTTCACAAAAAAGGTGATTAGACCTTGGAATGGGCTGCCCAGCAAGGCGGTGTAGTCACCATCCCTGAAGGTGTTTAAGGAAAGACTGGACGCGGCGCTCCGTGCCCTGCTCTAGTTGACAGGGTGGTGTTGGGTCACAGGTTGAACTCGCTCATCTCAGAGGCCTTTTCCAAACTAACCGATTCCGTGTCTCTGTGCTGGGCCACGCACACCGCAGCCGTGCGGGCTGGAAATGGCCATAAAGGGGCAAAGCCCGCAGGGCCCCGCGCCCGGGAGTCCCTCGGGCCGGGCCTCCGTTCCCCCGGCAACGGCGCGGTGCCGAGATGGCGGCGGGGCGGGAGATGGCGGCGGCCAGGGCGGCACTGCCGGGCGGGATCTATGGAAGTGACGGGCGGGCTCCATGGCGGGGCGGGCGGGCTCTATGGAACTGACGGGCGGGCTTTATGGCGGTGACCGTCGCGGCTGCGCACACGCGGCCCCTCCTCCGTCGGGCTGCGGGCGCTGCGGGTGCGAGGGGCACCGGCACCGGCATGGGCGTGCATGTGGAGACCATCGCCCCCGGCGACGGTGAGCCGCGGCGAGCCCGCTCCCCCCCACCCCTTCTCCCTGCCCTCCCCGCGGGTCCCGGTGCGGGTCCCGGTGCCGCGGGGTGACGGCGCCTGTCTCCCCGCAGGGCGGACGTTCCCCAAGCGCGGCCAGACCTGCGTGGTGCACTACACGGGTGAGTGCGGGGCGGCCCCGACAGCCCGGGAGCGGAGGAGCGGGAGGGTCGGACCGGCCCGGACACCGAGGGAGCGGGGCCTGCCGCCCCCCCCCGCCCCCGGCTGCCTGCGGGGACCCCGGCCCCGGCGGCTCGGATGGGCCGCGGCGCTCCACGGGGGAAGAGGGGTCCGGGCCGCCACGGGGGCCTTTCCCGGGGGACGCGGATGAGCCCCAGGGTGGGGATGGGGGTCCTGTCGGTGCCCCGTGGCCGTGGGGAGGCCCCGTTGTCCCCGTCTCTCCCGCAGCCTTATCAATGGAGGGGCCTTTCTCACACGTATCCAGCCTTCTTTTTGGGGGTGCACCGGGGAACAACCCAGAGGGGACCCCAGGGTGCAGGCGGGGGCACCCCGGATAGAACCCTGGGGGGTCCCAGGGCAGCCGAGACCCGCGGGCTGTGGGGCGGCCGAGCCCGGAGCCCTCTGGGGCTCTATGAGTTACCCCCCGGGAGCTTTGGGGTCCGCTTCTTCAGAGCGGGGTCCCTCCTGGCACAGCTCCCTGCAGGAGTGCAGTCGTCCTCTCCAGTCATGCCCCAGCCTCTCCTCCCTTCTGGGGTGACACCAGGGGTACCCGTGGGGCCACCCCAGACCTGCATCCTGGGTTTTTTGGGGGGACCCTGGTGCGGGTAACCAGGGCGCTGTTTGGTGGTCAGGGTAGTGCTTCGATGAGGGGTTGCCCCAAAGGCAGGGAGGGTCATGTCCTCCCGCAGCCTTCTGCGAGCTGGAGGGGAAAAACGCCAACCTTGGGACCCCAAAAAATGCTTTGGGAGTCACTCTGGAGGCTCTTGTCCCCCTCGGCTGCCTTTTGTACAGCGTTGGCTCATCAGGGTGGTAAAAATGAGTTAACAACTCATTTGTGACTGTTTTTGCTAATAACCAATTCCCCTTCCTGCCCCAGTGCTTTCCGCCTGCCCGTGCTCCCCTTGGGGGGGCTGGGGGTGCCCCTCTCTGCGGAGCGGGGCCCGGCCTGCTGGGAGGGCTCGGCGGGCATCCAGCCCATCTGCTGCTCCTCCATCTCCCCCGTCCTTCCCGTTCCCTCGTCAGCAGGGAGAGGAAGCAGCTTGGTCTGCCCGGCCGCCCCGTTTCCTCTGCCGGTGGAAGAACAAAGAGAGGCTGGCAGGCAGTCAAGTGGCTCCCGGTGGGCCAGTCCTGCCGCCTGCCAGCCCTCTCGGCTCCCAACCCTATGGCTCCCTGCGCCGGCTCTCCCCTCCTGCGGCGCTGCTGGAGCTTGGCTACTCTCCCCAACTCTGGCCCCCACCCCGGCAGATCTGCTTGGGGGTCACCAGCATCTTGTCCCCGTGTCACAGTGTTTCAGGCAAAGTGCTACGTGGTGACTTGCTCACAACGGACCCTCCCCAGCAGCAGCGATCTGCTGCGCCTGGGAGGGGTTCTCTAATTTCCTTTATTTTATTTTTTTGTTATTACTGTCTCCATTTGTCCTTTATCCCCACCCCCGTTCTGTCTGCAGGCAGCTCCTGCCCCCCCACCTCAGCAGGCAGCAGGAATCAAACACCTCCAGGCCCTGATGCCATTTCCCTGTGTCGGCAGCGCAGTTCCTGCAGCCAGCCCTGCCAGAGACAGGAGCAGGGTTTGGCTCATGGGAAGCCATACAAACCTTTGATTCCCGGCCCGGTTGCAGCGCTCGCTGATCCGAGAGCAACATCAGGGATGGTGGCAGAGTGCAGTGCTGGAGGTGCTGAGCTCCAGGACTCCTTCCAGAGCCCTGCGTTGGCTCTGTCCCTGGCTGCCCTTTGCTCCAGTGCTGGGGAGATCCAGCCTGTGGTGTGCGGGAGGCAGCTCTCGCTGCACTGGGTTATGGATGCACAGTGGTTTGGGTAAAAACCACTTGGGGACAAAACAGTGATCCAAGGGTGAGGGACTGTGGGGGGCCAGCTTGGTCAGCCAGTGGCTGGTGCTGCTTCTGTCTGTGCCCAAGCTCCTGCTGCATGGGGCATGGCCCTGCCAAGAGCATCCCAGGATGGACAGACAGCCCTGGTGTGGAAGGGCAGTGCAGAGGAAAGAGGTGGAGAGAAGAGCAACCTCTGGGCCTCCTCCTTGGAGATGGCAGTTTCTTATGCTGGGGTTGCAGAGATGGAAATGTATGGGGGGAGCTGGTGGAATTGGACCTGTTGCCCCTCCTTCCTTCCAGGTCTTGGGTCTCTTTTTGGAGAGCTCATCCATGGGGTGTCTGAAAGAGCCGTGGATGTGAAATCTGCTACGTAGGGCTCTTAAAGGAACTAAATCAAGGGTAAAGTTCGCTGATGTGCACGGTGTGTTCAGGATTGCTTGCAGCAACTGGCATAGGATGGAAGGGAGTGTGGGAGTGAATCGGCAGGGAGAGGATGTGGGTTGGGGGCCAACAGAGCTGAGCCCCCCTGAGTCAGAGCAGGGAGCAGAGTGGGGTGCTGTACAGTTGGGGGTCCTGCAGTGCTCTTGCCAGGGGGATCTGTTGTGTGGGGAGACTGTGGGCACCCCACTGCACTTCGGGAGGGGAAATGAGGGTGCATGGTTAATTCTGGGGAGTGCCAGGACAGGAGCAAGTCTGATATGGATTGGCCAAATGGGTTTGCCTGAGTGGCAAAGCACACTCAGCATGTGGGGTCTCTGAGGCAGGTGGGCTTGGAGCAGAGAGGGATACTGGGGAAAACTGCCTTTCTCCAGCAGGATAGCACTGAGGGGACTGCTGTCCTCC